>NC_089760.1:47645229-47996479 GCF_040412425.1 Macrobrachium rosenbergii
TTGCTTCAATCTTACAGACTACATTCTGGGAATGTAGGTATGTTTTTGCTATGCATTATTTTGCGAGACGTGGAGACAACTTACAAAGACTGGAGTACACTTGGAGCGTAGGAAGCAGCACTTCCACTTTTTCTGTTTCTTCGCCTTAACAAGGTGTTGAGTTCATGGGGAGCCTGGTGGTACAAGGTACCTAGCGTGCCCACCAGTTTTTTCTTTGTAGGGTGGTGGTTTATTTATATATTGTATGTGCTTTTTTTGTGGTGTAGGTGACTATTTCTCTGGTTTTGTTTTTTATTGTACTGCACCCTGGGCCGGGTCATATTTTTGGCTTTGTTAATGATTGGAGATTCCTTTGTTGCAAAGTTTACTTCATACTTCGTTAGTGATCAGAGTACTCCTCCACTACGAAGTCCCTCACTTCAGTATAGACAACCTGGCAATACCGCCACATCGCTACTCGGTTGAGATGAGCGCCAACCAGAGGCAGTGTCTACCTGTGCAGCTCTCTCACCAGATAAGAAACAACAAGCATTGTTTCAATGCTAAGACTATTTATTCTGTTTTCATTTCATTATCATTATTAATGTTTAGAGTGCAAGTTGTCTATGAATCCCCCCCCCCAACTCCTTCAATGTGGATTCAGCTAAGTAATTACTGGGTAAGTTACATATATAAAAATGACATTTTTATAATAAAATAGTTTTATGTATACTTACCCAGTAATTACGAATGGAGCCTGCCCTCCTCCCCTCACGTGTACTTTAGAGCATAAACAAAAGTGAAGCTCTTGGCTTAGTTGTTTTTCTCTCTCACCCCAAAAGTGGGCGGGGTTAGTCACCTACATAAACAAAAGACTGTCGCTACCCTGAATTTCAAAATTGAAGCTGCCATCGATTTAGAAACTCTTAGCCAGTAATTACTGGGTAAGTATATACAAAACTTTATTTTATTAGAAAAATATCATTTTCATGTCTAGTTTTTAGCTAGATTAGTGTTTGAAATTTAGTCTTTTCTTGAAGACAGGTTTGTATGCAAGAATTAACTTGTGATTTATGCATATTTTGGACTAGTCATGAGTGACATAGTATAACAAAAAGGAGGCACTCTTAACACTCTTGTGCCATAGATGGTGTCACTTATTCTACACCAGACCCCCCAGAGGCTCCCTCTAATTCTACCTCATCCAGTCTGTACAATTCCTTCTTCGTTGGGGATTAGGAAGACAGATATGGGAAAGTTGAGGGATTATTTGTAGTATACTTTACACAAGCAGATGAAAGAGAGTTTGTATAAGCTTTTACATAATTTAGCTTCATCTTAAGATGTGGATGAATGAAGTCTCACCTCTTCTAGCTGAAGAAAATAGCCTGTGTTGAGGTTACTTGCGTGAAGATGTATCTCCTACCTGCTCATATGCACAAGCATGTAATCCTTAGTGCTGGCAGTGAAAATGTGCACACTTGAATGCTCTGTCAGTTGTTACTCCTGTTGAACAGGTGAATGTTCCTGCTGGTAGTGTTCCTTGAGTCACTCGCTCATCTAAATGCCTTGCAGTGCCAGAGGTTTGTACCAGCATTAATGATCACTTTCACATGAGTATTTCACCTACTTCAGTTGTAGTTCCTATGGATAGAACAGAGGTTAATTAGTGCCCCCCACTGTCTATAAGAATTTCTTTTGCAGGGAAGTATTCAAGTAGGTGTTCAATCTCCTACAAGCAACTTTATTAACCTCACAGGTTAAACTTGCTGTTGAATTGAGAAACAGGTCAGATAAACATGGTCATGCTCCAACACCCTCATGCAAGAGAGGTAGACTGCAGGCTAAGCAGGCTTGCTCTGATTCCCATTATTCTAGGTCAAGTGTTAGGTTGCTTTCCTTTTTACCACTGGTTTGGCATCATTAATAGTTTTAGCTAGAGCCTGCTTTTGCCTGTACTCACTCTCAGAATGTTTCTCTTAGCAAAGCCATGCCTTCTAGTTCTAGATTTTTATAGGCCCATAATTCCAAATTGAAGTGAAAAACAGGTGCGGTATTGCACTCATGAGAAAAACTCTTAAATCTTTTGTGCAGTTCTTGTGTAGGACTGCACTTGCGCAAAAAGCCAAGCTTGAGCTGCTCACCTCTTTTTATATTAACCCTTAAACGCCTACTGGACGTATCATACGTCGACTAAAATTGTCTGTTGGGTGCCAAGTGGACGTACCGTACGTCGACTACAAAAAATTTCAACCTTCGGTCAACTTTGACTCGACCGAAATGGTAGAAAAACGCAATTGTTAGCTAAAACTCTTACATTTTCTAGTAATATTCAATCATGTACCTTCATTTTGCAACAAATTGGAAGTCTCTAGCACAATATTTCGATTTATGGTGAATTTTTGAAAAAACTTTTTCCTTATGCCCACGCGGTAACTCGGCTGAAAATTTCAGAAATTCTTTCGTCATTTTGTCGCAATTTTTGCACTGTTTTATATTAGCCGTTACATAAAGTTGTATACATGAAAATGTGTGCAATTTCATGTAAAATACAGCAAAATACAACCCATGGTTGTAGCTTTTATCAGTTTTGAAATATTTTCATATAAACCACGATAACTGCCAAAATTTCAACCTTCGGTCAACTTTGACTCGACCGAAATGGTAAAAAAACGCAATTGTAAGCTAAAACTCTTACATTCTAGTAATATTCAATCATTTACCTTCATTTTGCAACAAATTGGAAGTCTCTAGCACAATATTTTGATTTATGGTGAATTTTTTGAAAAAACTTTTCCTTACGTCCGCGCCAGAAATTCTTTCATCACGTTGTCGTAATGTTTGCGCCGTTTTGTATTAGTTGTTACATAAAGTTTTATATATGGAAATGTGCGCAATTTCATGTAGAATACAACAGAAAATAACTCATGGTTGTAGCTTTTATCAGTTTTGAAATATTTTCATATAAATCATGATAACTGCCAAAATTTCAAGCTTCGGTCAACTTTAACTCGACCGAAATGGTAAAAAAACGCAATTATATGCTAAAACTCTTACATTCTAGTAATATTCAATCATGTACCTTCATTTTGCAACAAACTGGAAGTCTCTAGCACAATATTTCGATTTATGGTGAATTTCTGAAAAAAAAAATTTTTTCCTTACGTCTGCGCGTGGTAACTCGGCCGAACATCTCGGAAATTCTTTCGTCACGTCGTAATGTTTGCATCGTTTTACATTAGTTGTTACATAAACTTTTATATATGAAAATGTGTGCAATTTCATGTAGAATACAACAGAAAATAGCTCATGGTTGTAGCTTTTATCAGTTTTGAAATATTTTCACATAAATCATGATAACTGCCAAAATTTCAACCTTCGGTCAACTTTAACTCGACCAAAATGGTCGAAAAACGCAATTGTAAGCTAAAACTCTTACACTCTAGTAATATTCGATCATTTACCTTAATTTTGCAATGAATTGGAAGTCTCTAGCACAATATTTCGATTTATGGTGAATTTTTGAAAAAAACATTTTCCTTACGTCCGCGTGGTAACTCGGCCGAACGTCTCAGAAATTCTTTCGTCACGTTTTCGTAATATTTGCACCGTTTTATATTAGTCGTTACATAAAGTTTTATATATGAAAATGTGCACAATTTCATGTACAATACAACGAAAAATAGCTCATGGTTGTAGCTTTTATCAGTTTTGAAATATTTTCATATAAATCACGATAAATAGAAAAAATTCGACTTTCGGTCAACTTTAACTTGACCGAAATGGTCGAAAACTGCAATTGTAAGCTAAAACACTTACAGTCTAGTAATATTCAATCAATTAGCTTCATTTTTCAACAAACGGGAAGTCTCTAGCACAATATTTCGATTTATGGTGAATTTTTGAAAAAAAATTTTTTACTTCCGCCCTTACCGAATTCATGCATCATTTTGTGATAATATTTTCTCTGTGTTGCTTTGATCGTTTTACAATTTGTTATATACCAAAATCATCGCAATTTAGTGTACAATACAAAGAAAAACAAAATAATCCGTTAGCTTTAACCATTTTGCTCACAGCGCGATTTGTATAAAATTATATATGAAAAATTTTTTTTTGCGCTGTCATATATTTCAATATTTATATATGATAATGATATTTTTTTTTCATTTCTGATGGTTGCATACTAAATTTCAGGCAATTAAAAAAAAAATCAGCCAAAAATGAACTCTTAATCTTAAAAAATAAGTGTGCTGTGATTTTTTGAAAAAAACTTTTTTTCCGCTTCGGCACTAACTCCCGAACGCTACCGGCATATGGGAGACGTTTTTGTAAATAAAGGCTCGGCGTTTAAGGGTTAAGTGTAGTCTAAGGTAGATTCATCCAAAATACCAGTTTCTAAAGCAGACAGGCAAACAGATGGTTGAGTATACATGTGTATCTCTCATCTAGCTGCTCCTTTAACAGTGAAGGTGGACCCCTTTCAGTCTGATGTGTCTCTTTGTTCAGAACTGCAAGAACCATGGACACCTGATTCTTATTGTAAGTGTAAGTTTTCATTGTCTACAAACAGATATACAGAAGTCACTTTTTAGGAGGATGAACCACAAGTTTTACTTCCTAAAAACTTCTGAAGGAGATTAATGTCATCTGGTGGAGTGGATTTTACAATACCTCAGCTGGATGAGTTTTTTTTTTTTTGTGCAACACATTAGACTGGATCTGTGAGATTGTTGAGTTAGACAGGCAGACAAAACCTCCAAGATAGCTTCAGTGGGCAAACTACACCCTACTATAAAATAAGAGGGTTTTTCTTTTGATTTTGTGTTACTTACAATATTGCTAATGATGCCATCATCCAGGATGTTAACAAGCATATGTAGGGGAGGAACTTTAGATGGGTTTAAGGAAACCAATGAATATTCCAAAAAATTTTTCCTCCCAGATGTGAGATGAGATTTGTAAGATGGCCGGCTGCTCATCACATGCCTATCAATCCCTCAAGGAGTTGAAGCTTCAGCTTGAGATGTCTCTCCCTCTCTTCCTAGGAACTGTCACCCATAGAGGTAGACTGTAATGAGAAATTTCTAAGGGAGATGCTAGAGGCAGACTGGCATGATTGGGTCCTTAGAGCTATTAGGAAGCTACTAGACAATGCTACAGATTACCTTGAGAATTCAATAAGGATAGATTGGTAGTTGCTTCTAAATATTATGATGTTGGTCCACTGCTTAGCCAATAACATTCTCAAGGAAAGGGATTCTTCCTTGAGGGGTTTATCTAAGAACCTTTAGTCTTCAAGCTTTGAGAGTCCAAGGGCTATGGATACAGTATTATGAATACTGTAAGAATGTTTCCTTCTTATTTGGTCAAGGAGATGACTTAGAGGCCAGAGGCCACATCCTCTAGCCTCAGTGACTCATGCTGCTAGAACTTTATGCAGCTTTACTCCTCTAGACAGCATCAGTTGAAAAGTGCAAGATTTGGAGAGACTTATAGGATTCAGCCTTGTCCATTATCAGAAATAGACATCATGAGTCTTCTAAGACCCTAGCAGGTTCTTACCTGGTAACTTGAAATAAGGCAGTCAACTCTTAAGAAAGCATCAGATGCCCTTTGGTTTCAGTAAAGTAGGCAGGATAAACACCCACAAGTCTCCCTTTTCCCATTCATGGGTTAACCAGTATGAAGTAGTGGCCTGTACCAAGAAATACTGGCATTGATGGCAGGGAGTGGATGCAGACCCCTATTGTTTAAACCTTGAAAAAGGGATTTTGACAAAGGAAAAATCTATTTCTGAGGAAGGCCCCGTGTCACCCGGTGAAATTCCATTCAAACACGAATTTCTTGGTATAAATTGCTAGATATACCAGAAAAAGAGCTTTCAGGAATGCTGGGGTTACTACCCCAGATCGAGCGTCTTCCCTAAGGAAGACGTCGGTATAACCAAGGGTGAGTGAAAGGATCACAACCACAGAGCTACACTCGATAGATATCCCTATGTTAAAACCCCCGGAAGAGAGCGGTGAGCCGTTACAGCTCCCACACACAGGCACCCACCAGACCGGCGACACCAGCGCCACCTACTTCATTCCAGGCTAGCACCATCCCCAGGCTTGGCATGTGCAAGTAGGGGGGGAGCGGAAGCCACTTCTGGGAGGGTCACCGGGTGACACGGGGCCTTCCTCAGAAATAGATATTTCCTTTGTCAAAATCCCTTTTCTGAGTCCAGCCCCGTGTCAGCCGGTGAAATAGTGATAGAGAATCATGCCAAGACTGCAAACTACGAGGAAACAAGGTAACCTGAAGAAAAACACAAGCTATGAAAATGGTTTTAATGAGGATATCTCTCACATGAAAAAGTGAATATTAATACGAAAAGTACAGTAAAACAACCTTAAAATTAGAGTAGAAGTCAATACACCCAACAACATGGCAGGGAAATACATCAAAAATACTTAAGACTATAAAGGCAGAATATATTCAAAAATACTTAAGACTAAAGAGTAAATATAAACTTATAACTAAACACGAGAGAGACATTTACAACATGGGAAAATATATATATATATGGGGTACATGGAGCAAAATAAAAACTGCCCAGTACCCCAAAGACAATCCAGAATCATAACATGTCAAATTACAGTTTCCAAATATAAAAAAGACAACAATAATATCAATATGAGGAGCAAGGCAGTGAGGCATGATCAACAAGAAGGGCAAGCAGAGAAGTAAATGAGGCAGGCAGGCGGGGGGGTAGGAGAAGGATAAAGGATGATGGTTAATTAAGGTGGGGAAATGACACTCCCCACAGCCACTGTAGAAAATTTCAGGGCTTCGAGTGATTTTAAATAGTGGCGTTTAAACACTAGAGGTGATTTCCAACCCGTGTATTTGGTAAGTTCTGAAAAATCCATATTATAAAAGTAATTAGTGGAAGTAGCTACTGCGCGAATATCATGAACCTTAGGAACTGAATCCGGGTTAGCTTGTTTAATGAAATACAAAATTTGTTGCCTTATTGCATTTAACGATAGAGTACCACCTTTCTCCCTGATAGAAAGAGGCCCGACTTACACTGTGGAGTTCTTAAAAGGTAAGACTTTAAGGTATAGACTGGGCATAAAGATTGGTCCTGTGGAAGGGGCACCACCTTCCAAGGAGACCACCTGTCTTGAGGGTCCTCATTTTTGGCTAAAAATCTAGGATCAGGAGAAAGGAGGGCTTCTCCGGTCGGGAGGAAACTAACAAAATCATCACCTCTAGAGAGAGCTGACAGCTCTGAGATTCTGGCACCTGAAGCCAAGCTAATCAGAAATAAAGTTTTCCTTAACAGATCCAAATAAGTGCATTGAGAGTTGTCAATCTCGGATGCTAACTTAAGAACATCATTGAGGAACCACGTAACAGACTGTGGGCATGATACGGGTCTCAGACGAGCGCATGCTCTAGGAATAGATGAAAAGTAGGAATCTGTAAGGTCAGTTTTGAAACCATATAAGAATACCTTCTTCAGGGCTGACTTAGCTGTGGTAATAGTGGCCGGGGCAAGGCCTTTTTCAAACAATGATCTAAAGAAGGTAACTGCTAGGTTAGTAGTCATGGTTTGGGCTTCAGATGTCTTCAAAAAGGAGGCCAATTTTTTGACTGCTGAGTCATATTGACTGAGAGTAGAATCTCTCTTGTCTGATTCTAAAAACAGAGTGTTAATGGGGTCAATGTTTGCTCCCTTTTGAGCTGCGAACTTTATAAAGTCCATAAAACTAGGGCATTCTGAATTCTTGAGGAAGCTGACACAGTCTTGGTTTGTACTGTTTGGGTCAGTTTGGGATTGGGAATCCGAAGACTTCGCAACCCCAGTTCCTGAAGAAGAGGGAACCAATTGCTCTTCGGCCAGTACGGGGCTACCAGGGCTGGTTGACCTTTGAATGTCCTGAGTTTGTGCAGTACTTTCAACAGCAAATTTATTGGGGGAAACAGATAAATCTTCTCCCAATTGTTCCAATCAATGGTCATTGCGTCTGTGGCGTACGCCTGGGGATCCAGGTTCGGAGCCACATAACAGGGAAGCTTGAAGTTGCTCTCCGTCGCGAACAGATCCACTTGGAGACCCGGAACCGGGCAAATCCAATTGAATGACTCTCTGTCCAGAGACCACTCCGTCTCCAACGGAGTAGTCCTGGACAGGGAATCCGCCACCACGTTCCGCACCCCCGCTAGGTGGGTGGCTGACAGATGCCAGCTGTGCTTGTTCGCCAGGGAGAAAATGGCTACCATAACCTGGTTCACTCGACCTGATTTGGAGCCGCCCCCGTTGATGCAATGAACCACCACGGCGCTATCCAACACCAGTCTGATATGAATCCAGCTGGGGGGGGCGGATTTTCTTTAAGGTTAGAAATACCGCCATAGCTTCCAAGGTGTTTATATGGAACCGCTGAAACATTGTGGACCACGTTCCCTGTACTTTTGTTTTTGAATACCCTCCCAGCCGCTTAATGAGGCGTCCGTGTGAACTACCAGCGCCGGAGGGGGAAACTGGAGTGGAACTGTCTTGGACAGGCCACCGACTGTGGACCAAGGCTGCAGTCTTGCCTTTAAAATCCGGGGAATGGAGGAGACCTTGTCTCTGAGCTTGACATTGGCTCGACTCCGCCACACTCTGTTTATGTCTTTTAATTTTGCTTTTAAGAGCAGGTCCGTCACTGAGGCAAATTGAAGAGAACCGAGGATTCTTTCTTGGGCGGCGGGATGCTGTTTTGTTTTTCAGGAATTTCCTGGTAAGGAAGCTATCTCCTTCCGCTTGGGAGGCGGGAGGGATAACGTGTAAGAGGACAGATCCCACTGGAGACCCAGCCACTGAAACCGGGACTCTGGAGTCAGGCGGGACTTCTCTCTGTTCAGCTGAAAACCTAACGATTCCAGGAAGTTGATGACCGTGGTCGTGGGCCTTCCGACATTCTAGAACTGTTGGGGCCCAAATTATCCAATCGTCCAAATACGCTGCCAGGATATCCCTCGGGACCGGAGTTGCTGAACTACCGTGTCCGCCAGCTTTGTAAATATCCTGGGTGCAATATTTAGACCGAAAGGCATGACCCTGAAGGAGTAGGCTTGATTCGAGTCTGAAACCCAGGAACGGAGAGAAGCTCCGCGCAACCGGACGTGATAGTAAGCGTCTGAAAGATCAATAGAGGTGGTGACGGCTCCACGCGGAAGTAGAGTCCGTACCTGTGCTACCGTAAGCATGCGAAATTTGTCGCATTTTATGTAATGATTTAGACGCGACAGATCCAGGATCACTCTTTGCTGATCGGAGTCTTTCTTGGGAACAGTGAATAACCTGCCTTGAAACTTTAGGTGCCTTACTTTCTTTATTGCTCGCTTGTTGAGCAATTCCGCCACATAGTCCTGTAGGACTCTTGAGGGTGGCTGGTAAAACCTGATCAGAGGAGGGGGGTCTTTGGTCCAGCTCCATCCTAGACCTTTGGACACAATGCTGTGTGCCCAAGGGCTGAAGGACCACTGGTCTCTGAACCAATACAGGCGACCACCTACCTGATTGTTCTCAGTGGGAGGGAGCGGGTTTGTTCCCTCTACCACGTCCAGGTTTACCTCTTGCGGCGGTGTTGGGCTTGCCTCTGTAAGGGGCCTGACCTCTTCCCCCCCTTGCGCTCCTATTAAGGCCGTGAAAGAACCCACGGCCCTCATAGGTAGGGTTGTACGCTGGAGAAGCAACGTACGAGGGTGCAGCAAGGGAATGGGCTGGTTGGACCAGCACATATTGTTGGGGATGGGCTTTCGAGGTGGAGGGCTGTGCCACTGCCGAGACCGGGACGGCTTGAACTACCGCCTGATGATGAGGTCTCTTGTGTCTCCTGAACCGTTTACCACCTTTAGTCTGGGGGCTGCCAGATTCTGGGGTCTTACGCTTATAGGCTGAGATACCCCAGCGAGAGCGAAGACTCTGGTTAGCTCTTGTAGCCTCCTTGAGTACATTGGCTACTTCTTCTTCAGGGAAGAGGTTAGGGCCCCAGATGGAGCTCTTCATGAGCTTGTTAGGCTCATGACGAATGGTGGCTTTGGCAAAGATGAACTTCCTGCACTCGAGCTTAGCCATCATGAAATCGAACAGGTCCGTCTGAAATCCTGCTAACAGGGATTTAGCCAAGACCTGGAAGAAGGGCTCGTCTGCACGGGAGACGGCAGTCGCTTCTGTGAGGCAGACGGAGTTCAATGACCGGGCTAGCCTAGTCCGGGCCTCAAATTCCGTCTTCAGCAGGGCTTCCGGGAACTTAGGAAGCTGCTCGCTGAATTGGGTTGACGCACAGTAAGCGTCCAGCTTTCCCACAGTAAAAGTGGACGGAGCGTCAACCCAGAACTCCTCACCCCCTGGGAATACCAGGGATGTGGAGTCTGTCTCCCTCAGTTGAGGCAAGGGATTGCCGTCAAAGCACGCTTTCGAGCCGTAGCCAGAGCGACTTTATTTAGGCAAGGAGTGGCAACTTATCACCCAGGCGAACATAGTATAGTTGCCCTTGAAAGGTGTAAGTTTTGTATTGTCTGCCTGCCACTCCGTCAGAGTGCGCAGGAGAGCCGACTGAGCTTGGTCCCTAGGGAAGATCATCACTGTCTCTCTAGGGACCTTGTCTGAGCCGCACTCCAGGCTTCTTCCGTCAGCCTAACGAAGCCTGGATAAGGGGGCAGGAGATCGGCAGGAAAGAACTCAAGTTCTTCCAACCGTCTCATGCCAAGACCTTCCACAGTCAAAGTACCCTCGTGTTGAATAGCATGGAGGGCAAAACGCCAAGGGTTCCCGACGTCAAAGGGAGGGAGATCAGCCGTATCCGGAATGGTATACTGCGGTTCGACTCCGCCAGGGCGAGCCATTCCCGCCAGTATATTATCATGGCTGGTAAGTTTTTCGGAGATCTTCGTAAACTTAGACTCAACCTCCGCCGAGAACCTCTGGAATAACTGATTTGCAAACGCCTCTGGATCAAAGGCAGGCTGGCGAGGAGGGCTTGGTTTTGATGCCCTCTTACTCGCGCCTTTGCCGGAGGTACCAGGTTTGCTCCCGGAGGCTACAGGTATGTAGACCTTAGCCTTCGACGGGGGGAAAGGCGAAGCTTTCCTGGAAGACGAGGACTTAAAGCCCTTCGCCTTCCATGAAGTCTTCAGCTTCAGCTTGGGGACAGCTGATGGAGCCCTGTCACCCAAGGTGGAAGACTTTGCAAAACCTGTGAACGAAGAAACAGAGGAAGATGGGGAGTCAAAAAGGGGGCCCGCCCCCGCAACCTCACTTACCTCGCTACCTACCACCTGGTCCTGTTCCGTATTCATTGGTTCCAGGTCCAAGTCTAACGCGGCGACGTCCTCCGATACCTCCGCGTACAGGATGTCCTCTTGGGGTGGCTGGGTCGCATCCCGGATCTGCTGGATGATGGGGGTGGCCAGTTCTTCCGGCACTGCAGCCGCCACCCGGGCGCCGGGGTAAAGCAGGTCCCTCAACTTCGCGTCGAGGACATAAGGCTTCCCCGACGGAACGTTCCTCCCGAACCCAGCCACCCAAGCGCGGAGAGACTCAAGAGAAGTCTTCTTGGAGGACTCGTCCGCCTGTAAGAGAACAGAGAATTAGGGTTGAGCGGAAAGACGGTTCAAAAACCATATAAACACTACATCGATATGAGGAGCGTAATAAGAAAAAACTATATCTTACCAACCCGTCCTGGATGCCAGTGCACAGAGCGAAGCAAACCTCACAGCCGCCGGGTGCCAGACAATCAGGTCATCTAACCGACCGCACAGCCAGCGTGGGTCCGGCACACCACGTGTCCATAGGGCTGCTGCTTAAGCGGTGCACCCGGCTCCTCACAACGAACAGTCTGTAAGTGTATAAAGTACATGAACCTACCACTCTAAGTAACCTAAAGCTGGAAGGCCAGGGTATTTCAGCTACAACCGAATGCTCGTGGGAGAAAACCCTCGTCAAGGACGAGACCACCAGGCCATAAATTAAACAGAGTGGAAGGCAAGATACTTCCAGTCCCCGGAATACTCCGGCGGAATGAAAGGTTTGAGACAACAGGGACCCACCACAAGGGCTGCCAGCAAAAAGGACGGCGGAACCCCAGGGTGGAGCACCGGACTCAAAAAACATATAAAGTAAGAATAGTGGCGGAGTGAGATGCTCACTCCGCCAGATAATATAAATATATATATAATATTCAAGTAATATAATAAACAAGTGATGGTAAAAATGAGAAATCCACTCCGGAGACCGGAGGTATCCCTCTTATCTCATTCACTCCCCCTCTCTCGAACCTCCCCGCCAGTGAAACAAGGTGGGTGAGATGCCCGTCATGATAGGCCAAGTATATAACATAAGCCGGAGCAGGCGTCAACAACCCAACAAAGCAACCCGACGGAGAGTGAATAAGATCCAGGAGAGAATGTTCGAAACCGCTCGAATCGGAGCGAGGTAAACGAAACATCAAAACAAACACAGCGCTGCCGGGGGCTGGTTCTGGGAGGGAGCGAATCTCTCCACCAGAGGGAGTCCCCAACTCAGAGAAAACGCCATCTAGCGTCACCCACACGAGTAGAGCAAGAGTTGGTAGGTGGGGGGGAGGGAGGGTGGTGGGGTAGGGAAGAGGAGTAGGCTACGAGAGTGAAAACAGGAGACAAGGGAAAATGATTCACCCGCTCGACTGCAAGCACACGCCACGCCAAGAATATAATATGAACTTGGTAGGACGAGCCTACTCCAGAGGGAAGGGATGCGACCAAGAACTCAACGCCCAACTCCTGACTAGGCAAAGCCTAGATGAATATCCGAACTTAGGCCTAGCCTAGGCTAACGGAAGGAGTAAGGGAAGGGTGGAGGAGGTAAAACAGGGAGAGAAATTCTGTGCCGAGAACCAACCAGGACCGAAAAGGGGGGGGCAAAAAAGCGAATAGCCTAGAGGAGGCACACCCAATGAACTCTACTCCTTCGAAAAGAAGGGGGAGAACAAAGGGGCTCACTCTGCCACCCCCAAAACGGCCACAGAGGAAACAGCAACAAAACTCCCTCGACCCGATGAACCACTCCACACCTAACCTATGAGGGGGGCGAGAGGACAGGAAGCAATACGAGCCTAACATGATAGGCAAGGGAAAAACCCACACACTACATAAAAACCATCACACAATAAACATAAGAATAATTCTAAGAATAATTTCTAAGAATAATGTGCTCATGCGAGGTGCGTAGCCTACCTCGGAGGAGCGGCTAGTCCTAAAGCTGCCGCTACCTCGAAGCGGTAACAAATTAATATATAAAAGCACCAACGCCAAAATATAATAATAATAATATTAATATTAATCAATTAATACCAACTAGGAACTCAACCTGGGGGGAGACCTAAGCGGGGTATGACGGGGACCTTATAGGGACTCGTATGGGTTCATAGAAAATTTTAATAAAACTCCAAAGGAACCACCGCAGGAAACACCGCCAGGAAGAGAACCGAGGGAACAGATAAGAATATAACGACAAGGAGACAACCCCGACAGAAAAAACTGAAGGGGTCGCCTCAGGGTCGACATGGCTGGCTAGGGGACGCCGTGGCGTCATAACAACAATCTCATAATTGTGAAAAAATGGACAAATTCAGCCAAACTTATCGAAAAAACCCCACAATAAGATGGTACTTAACTTGGAGATGGTAAAACTGCTTGAAGACATGTCGAAACAGTTGAAAACACCAAAAAGGCACAAGCACAAAAATTTCTGAGGGTATCAGTCACGTGCTGGAAAGTGGAATGAAGTAGGTGGCGCTGGTGTCGCCGGTCTGGCGGGCGCCTGTGTGTGGGAGCTGTAACGGCTCACCGCTCTCTTCCAGGGGTTTTAACATAGGGATATCTATCGAGTGTAGCTCTGTGGTTGTGATCCTTTCACTCACCCTTGGTTATACCGACGTCTTCCTTAGGGAAGACGCTCGATCTGAGGGTAGTAACCCCAGCATTCCTGAAAGCTCTTTTTTCTCTGGTATATCTAGCAATTTATACCTAGAAATTCGTGTTTGAATGGAATTTCACCGGCTGACACGGGGCTGGACTCAGAAATATGGTTTTTGGCTTCCATTCCTGGATAAAGGTGACCCTCTTGTTACCTCATCCAAGTGAGCTATATGCAAGGAACATAGGGATGTATGTGATATTAGACAACAAAGTGGAATCCATTTTGGTCAGAACAACCATAGAAAAAGTTAAAGGGTATCCCAGTGGGTTCTGAAACAGATTGTTTATGGTCCCCTAGACTTCTGGGAGCTGGAGACCGACTGATGACCTCAGTACCTTGAACAGTCACCTCAGTTCATTGCTCCATTCATTAGGGCAACTTTTTAGCATCTGTGAATGTGAAAGACACTTATTTTCAGATCCCCACTCACTGGTCTTCCAGGATATTCCTCCGGTACTTTGGCAGGGCGAGAGCCTCCCTCAAAAGCCTATGTTTCAGTCTGTCATTGGTTCCATAGGTCCTCACTTGAGTAATGGTCTCATTTGTGGTCTAGGCTCACAGGAGGGGCATCAGGTTGATGAGATATATGGGTGACTGCTTCTGGAGCACCTCATCTATCTCATCGACTTATGTCAACACTTAGGTATTGACCGTCTGCAACCTTTACAATATGCCCAACAAGAGAGAGATTACAAATGATAACACTTTTTTTTAAAGAAGTTTTATAGTCCCAGGCTCCTCCTGCATACTTCATAGTCATGAGATTGAAATCTTTTAAGAAATACTTTTATTTAATGATGCTTCTAAAGGTGGTTGGTGGCCCCATATGCTGGACCTAATAGCCTCATGCCAATTGGTTTTAGAAGAACCATGAAATCATGTAAATCTCATGGAACTGAAGACAGCTTTTTCTAGCCCTGCAAGGCTTCAAATCCCTTGTTTCAGAAAAAATGGTGGAAATAATGTCAGGCAACTCCACATAAGGGGTTATGTGGGGAACAAAGAAGGCATGAAATCCCAAGTCATATGCTGCCTAGTACAAGTATTGGGATTTTGCTGTGGACCAAAGAACTCAATGAATTCTGGTTCCCAGGTTTATTCCAGGGAAGCACATCTTGGCAGACTCCCTGAGCAGATGAGATCAGGTGCTATCCCCAGAGTGGTCTCTTCATCTAGCGTGCAGTGCACTGTGGAATATGCAGGATTCTTTTGTGGAGGACTTATTTGCCATAAGCCTAAACTAAAAGCTGCTAAATAACTGTTTTGCCTTGTCAGATCCAGTTTTCCCCCCCTCTTTCTGATAAGATCTGCCCAAGAAAAGATCTGTTGAGCAGTTAACAGGCATGATTTCCAGTTCTCAAACTGTTTTTAGTAGATCTGCCGATTTGATTTTGTGATTTGATGAAAATGAGGATGTCAAGCCAAGCACTGGGAGAATTTTGGCCATTCAGCACTTAGGATGGTGAAAAATGGGTGCTGGAGTGAAAGATAGAGATCTTGAAAATAAAGATGTAGCACAAGGATCAAAAGGTGGAACTGGGAGAAAACTCCACAGTTGTACTGAGAAGTGACAGTTAGAGAGGTTGAACAGCAGAATTGAAGAAAGGACACAGAAATGAAGGTCAAGTAAAAGGCTAAAATGTGGGCACAGTAAGGGACCAATGGGATGCTGCAAACACCATGTAGTTGTGCATACAGTGTACCATGTGAGGTGCACTGATGGCACTACCCTCCTACAGGTGTAGATCTGCCAAGATCTCTTTCAAAGTGGAAAAGTGTGCTGCATCAGCTTTACTTATAGTAGCTTCACCTGCATGCCTGAAGGCTGTCAAGCAGGGTCATATCAGGAAAAGGTTTCGAGGCAAGTTGTCTAAGTTATTGCCAAGCCTGTCAGTCTGAAGACTGACTAAGCCAGTACAAGTGGCATGCTTTTTCCAATTGATGTTGTAGAAGAGGCATTGATCCACTATGTGCTGATATTTCCCAGATAGTAGACTTCTTGCTGTTTCTGTGCCATTCAAGAAGTCTTTCAATTTTGGTATCATTTGTTACAGCTAAAGCATATCACAAGTTTTCAGATTTGAACTCCTGTAGTGAGTAATGAAATGTGCATTGAGAAAGAGGTGCCTGTGAAATGTTTCAAAACATTTTGTTTTAAAACACCTTTCAGGTCCAACGTATGAGCCCTTAAAGGAAGCTTCCCTAAAGGATCTATCCATCAAGACTGCTTTTTTTATAGCACTTTCGCTTGGAAGGAGTTTGAATAAGTTTCATGCCCAGTCTATCCAAGTAACTCAGACTGAGAACTGGCACAACATTGGACTTCTGTACATATGTAGTTTTGTGGCCAAAGACTTGTCTACACTTTAGCTTGCTCCCTCATTTGTTGTCCTCAACTAGGGTCTGCAGCACATGTTGTTTCCTCAGTTGAGTGGTCCTGGTATAACCTCACTCTAGGAGGCAGTTTTCTTGGGTGTCAGGAGCAAGGATTACTGAATTTGGATCTTTAAGTGGACAATGCTTCATTACCAGACCACCAGTCATCCTTTGCTGTTGTCCCTTGGGTCATTCCTGGCCAGCCAAGCATGGAGACCTGTTGAGGAGGAAATCCCTTATTCTGTGGTAGCTCAATGTTGACAATAAAGCATTATGCCTCGTCAGGTCACTTCAGGTACCTAGATGTTACATCTACCTTCCCTGATGGTCCTTTTATACACCCAACTGCTAATGGTCAGGTTGGAGTGGTTATCCTGCATTCCAACTAAGCATCCTAGAGCCATACATGTACAAGATGAATAGGTTTTTTTTCCTATCCTTCTTAATTGATAATCCCGAATGGGAATCCTGAACAAAAGAAGGATGGTACTCGTTTACATGACTTCTCTGTGGACTGGTTTTTCATCTGGGTTGCTAGGATTCCTTAGTAAGGGAGGTAGGCCTCTCTTTTATCAACTTTCAGTTTCTTGTATATGTTCCTTTGAGGACAGTCAGTGACTATGCTGTAAAAAAAAAGAAAAGTTTTATATGTAGGAAATCCTCCAACCCACCCACTTCCCATGACAAAAGGCACAGAAATCTGCGGTGGCTTTTTTCTTTCACATACCTGGCAAGTAGTGTAGAAGACAGCTGACTCGCACACCATTGACACATCTGTGCAAGAAGGGTGAATGGAAAAACCAAGGCATATCCATTGTAAGTAGGGAGTAGAGCACTCCTGTGCTGAGACCATTTATATTGTATCCTTGTGCCAACAGGCACTTAACAGTGAGAGAAGTCTTTGATAATGGCTACCAAAAATAGGTTTTCCTAAGTCAAAACCAGAGTTTTTTGTATTGGTTTCTTGTTTCACAGCTCTATATTCTAAATTTTTATATAAGTAACTTAACAAGTAGTTACATTGCTATTACTTTCTATTTTCCAGCCCGAGAAGAATCATAAAAGAGTTCAGAGGTCTGGTTAAACAAATCATTTATAACTAAATAACTACTTTTCGCGGCAGCTTAAGTTTTAAAAATTTCGCTGTAGCACTCATATTGTTTTGGGTATGTAACAGACCCCGCCCACTTTCGGGGAAGAATAGGTACAACCAGCTCAGGTATTCAATTTGTTCATGCCACTCGTCGACTGAACATCGGTCACTGGGTAGCTTTTGTTTTGATTTGTTTTCACCAGTTGTTTACGGACATCGGCGAATTTGGTGAAGTACATTGTAATGTTTGGTAGCGCTAATCAATGTTTTTCCTTAATTGTGATTGGATATGTCAGACTTGAGTGCTCATAGTATTAGGTGTTGCAGCAAGGGCTGCAAGCTGAGACTGGTATCTGCTAAGTATGACACTCATACTATCTGCATCTCTTGTAGAGGGCAAAATTGTTCTCCTGACATTTAGCGAGACTTCAAAGAGACAGAAAGAGAAAGGCCACTGTTAAAGCCGAGGTTAGGTTGCAGCATTCTCCAGAGGTGTCTGTCCTTTTGACCCCTATGACAGCCTTTTCACCTATTCCAAGTCCTCTATCTCTACCTGTAACTCCTTTACCTGGCTCCCTACCTTCCGAGCCTAGTGCCTTAGCCAGCCTTGAAGCCCGAGTAGATAAGAAGTTTAGTGTTATGGTAGATACCATAACCCAGTTGGGTGCTTCTGTTAGGATCTTGATGAATCGAGTGCAAAAAGTGTTAGTGCAAGTGTCATGTCAGTGGAGGAGTTGGCTACTCATCCCACCAACGCTCGTAGACCTAGGTCCCTGTCAAACTCCCCTAAACCTGGGAGGAGGCAAACTGAACGTCCAAGGGAGGTCGGTAGGGTTTGCCCTTGGGTAGTTTCCCCCTCAGTTGAGCCTGTTGCTGGTCCCAGGTATTGACAGACAGCCACTGGAAAGGTGTCTTATGGATCTCCGAAACTCGGTCCCTGTCAGACTCCCCTAAACCTGGGAGGGGGCATACTGTCAGTCCATGGGAGTCCTTAGGGGTTTTTGCCTCTGGATAGTTACTCCTCAATCAATCCTGGTGTCAGCAGTTTTCGATGGACAGCCATTGAAAAGGATTACAAGTATATGTGCATGCCGTATTGGTGAGGGACCCCGATTCCGACGTGGGCAGGAGGCGCAGTCATACCGTTGTAAAAGTCAGCAGCTCCTGAGCGCAATCCTTTGCTTATGAGTAAGCGTTCCAGAGATCTAGGACATATTTCTGAACCTTCTTGCAGCTTCTGGGACCAGGAAGACGTCCCGATGTCTCCTGAGTTGCTTGTACCACAACCCTCATTTAAGAAGAGCGCTGATTGGCCAGTATCAGCCAAACATCCCATGGGGGTGCATTCACCGTCGGCCGAGCACCCAGTGAAGGGAGGCAGTATTATGGCTGATCGCACATCTGGCGCCAGGTGTTTGGCTGACATCAAGCGGCCAGTTGGTGATACTGCTGTACGTTTCGAACGTTCAATAGCAGTCAAACACCCAGTGACGTATATGTTGATGTAGTGGATTACGAGCACCCAAGTGGAGGTGAGCGTGCTTTCTAAGCTGAGCTCTCCTACCACCGTTTGGCGCCTAGTCGTCCTATGCAGGCGATCACTCATCTGGCGCCAGGCAGTCGGCTGGCATCAAGTGGCCAGTTGGTGGTACAGTAAACCCCCTGTATTCGCGTTCTCATGGTTCGTGGACTCACGCATTCGCGGGTTTCTCTGTGGAACATATCTAGCCATCATTCGCGGAAAATTCGCCCATTCGCGGTATTTTTCACTGAGAAATATTCACTAATTACTGTATTTTCATATAATTTTCATGAATAAATGCACTTTTTGTGATAAAACTATTAAAATACTCAGGTATAAGCATTTTTACAGGGTTTTTCTTGGTTTAAGCTATCAAAATGGGCAGTTCTAAGTGTTTTTAGAGGGGTTTTAAGCATTCGCGGGGGTGTGTGGGATGCATCCCCCGCGAATACGGGGCGTTCACTGTACTACAGTATGTTTCAAACTTTCAGTACCACTCGAATGCCAGTGATGTACATTGGTGCAGTGGATTTCAAGCGCCCAAGTGGAGGTGAGCTCACTGTCCAAGCCGAGTGCACCAACCACCGTTTGGTGCCTGATCGTCGTATGCAGCTGATCACTTGTCTGGCACCAGGCAGTTGGCTGGCATCAAGCGGCCAGTTGGTGGTGCTACCGTGCGTTTCGAATGTTCGATAGCAGCTGAATGCCCAGTGGATTTTGAACATCCGAGTGGAGGTAAGCGCGCTGTCCGAGCTGAGCACTCTGACCATTGTTTGGCACCAGATTGTCATATGTCTCCTGTGAAGTCTCACCGGACTCAGTTGCTGCACTCACTGCCTCGTTTGGCTCCACATCCTGACAAGCGTTTAACATCTCATACCACTACTGCTGATCGTCCAACGCAGCCAGTTTCGACTAGTGTCAGCGTTCCGTTGGCGCAAGACTCCTCTCTGGAACCGATTCATTGTTGTCTCGATGAGATCTTGAACCTTTGAAGAAACCTTCAACTACAGTGCAAGGGCAAAAGGACTTAGCTTCTTCTTCGATCTTGTCCTTCAGCCAAGATAGGCTTTTTGTCAACGGAGTTGGATCATTTAGTGAAAGAGACTTATTCAAAGGCTTTGAAATATTCTGCTTCCTTGATTGGACAGTGGGAGCTTTGACAATGAAGATTGAAGATTGCACAGCTCTACCAGACGATTTTACTGCAGACTGGCTAGGAGTTTATCCTGTGCTAACAAGGC
Organism: Macrobrachium rosenbergii; assembly: GCF_040412425.1. Lineage (NCBI taxonomy): Eukaryota > Metazoa > Arthropoda > Malacostraca > Decapoda > Palaemonidae > Macrobrachium > Macrobrachium rosenbergii. Next base: position 47,665,449 of record NC_089760.1, read on the forward strand.
AGTTCATGATGGATCGCAAGAATTGGCTACTCTCTTTGCCTTAGGCATACTGAAGAAGAGGGAGCTGGGGTGTTCATTTGTCACTAGAGGAGTCACTCCTTCTCAGAAATTGTCTCTGCTCTTCGCCCCGTTGGACTGAGATAGTTTGTTTCCCAGGGCTACTTTGGAGCATATAGCTTCAGAGCTTCAGAAGACTACCCAGAACATGCTAACACAGTCCACTAAATGCCCAAAGCAGCTGATTCGGACACCTGAGGCACCTGTTAGTGTAAGGGTGGCCTCTTCTTGGCAACAGCGGCCTTTTCGTGGCGGCAGAGCAAGGTATCAGTCCCGACCACAGTAATCAAGTCATCTACCAGACCCTCTTCTAGCAAGTGAGGATCCAGTCCTCCATGTGCTGGTGGGAGCAAGACTTCTCCATTTTTGGAGGAAATGGGAAGTCAAGAATGTGGAACCATGGGTGATAGAAGTTTGAGAGAGGGGTACTCAATCCCATTCAACTCAAAGCCCCCATTGGTGTTGGTGCCCATCAACTTGACAGCCTACTCCATAGGCTCACAGAGGTTTTTGGCCTTGTCAAAGGAGGTTACCTCTCTGCTCAAAAAAGGGGCCATAGAAGTAGTGAAAGACGTGAACTTGAAGGGGTTTTACAACCGCATCTTCATCGTACTCAAGTCATTGGGAGGGTGGAGACCTGTCCTGGACTTAAGTGCTCTGAATTTTTTCGTAAAGACCACAAAATTCAGGATGGAAACAAATCAGTCAGTGCTGCCCTCCATTCATCAAGGGGATTGGATGGTTACGATAGACATGGAGGACACGTATTTCATGTTGCAGTTCACCCAGAATCCAGAAAGTACTTGACATTCGTGTTCCAGGGCAGGATCTACCAGTTTTGAGCCCTCTGTTTTGGTCTTTCAACAGCCCCACAGGTCTTCTCCAGGGTTCTCACCCCAGTAGTAAAGCAGCTACATTTGGTGGGCATCATTATATGCCTGTATCTCAACAACTGGCTCCTACGCTCTCTGTCAAGAAACCGTTGCACGGAGGACTTACAGAAGACACTCTCCCTTGTCCGGGATCTGGGCCTTCTGATCAACTTTTCCACGTCACATCTAGTCCTGACTCAGTTGATCGTCTATTTAGGGATGGTGATCGACTCTCAGAGTTTTCAGGCTTTTCCGTCACAGAGAAGAATTCTTTCCTGCATGCAGACGATTCAGAAACTTCTCGTTCTTCCTTCCTGCTTGGCCAAAGAGTGGATGAGCTTCTTGGGCACTCTTTCGTCCGTAGAGAAGTTTATGCCGTTAGGGAAACTGTACTCGAGAGTCCTGCAGTTCTTCCTAAAGGCCAGCTGGCGCAGGAAGACGTCTCCAGACTCATTTGTCTTCCCCATTACTCCCGAATTCAAGAAGGACCTTCGCGGGTGGCTGGGAGAAGAGAGATTCCTGGTAGGGAAGTCTTTATTCCCTCTGAACCCAAGCCTAACCTTGTTCTCAGACGCTTCAGATCTGGGATGGGGAGCTCATTTTCAGGACTTGCAAGTTGCAGGGACATGGTCGGAAGAAGAAAGATTTCTCCACATCAATGTAAAGGAGCTGAAAGTGATACACCTGGCTCTTCAGCATTTTGCAGTCCACTCGGACAACATGGCGGCACTGGCCTACATAAGGAACCAGGGAGGCACGCACTCTTTCTCTCTTTGCCAGGCAGCCAGAGATCCTCTCATTTGGGCCCAGAACAGCCATACTTGGGTCGTCACCTGCTTCATTCAGGGCAAGATGAATGTTCTTACAGACGTCGAAGAATCATCATCTTCCCGAGTATTGCTCGTCAGTTCCGGACCCTCTGGCTTGGACAACAGATGCAGTGCTCCAGGAATGGTCTGACCTGAACATGTATGCCTTCCTGCCATTCAGTGTGGTGAGTGAAGTCATCAATGCTAGTGGCTCTGTTTTGGCCGCAGAGGAAATGGTTCTCAGACCTTCTAAGCCTCTTAGTGGATTTCCCAAGACTTCTTCCACAGCATCAAAGTCTTCTCAAACAACCTCATTTTCTCCGCTATCATTAAGGTTTGTCCACTCTCGCTCTGACAGGCTTCAGAGTGTCAGGAAGCTTGTCAGAGCGAAAGGATTTTCAAAGGCAGCTGCGAAGGCTATTGCCAACTGTAGACAATCTTCACCCAACGTCTATCAGACTAAGTGGTCTTTTTTTTTTCATGACTGGTGTCGGAGATACAGTATCTCATCTTCTGAGACCACTTTAGCTCAAATAGCCAATTTTTTAATCTTCCTGAAATCTTCTCGGGGCTAGTGTCTTCGACTATTAAAAGCTATAGATCCATGGTCAGTTCTGTCTTTAGGCACAGAGGTTTGGTTCTTGTAACATGTCAGGATCTTAGTGACTTGATTAAATCTTTCGATACTTCAAGGGAACACAGACCGCCTTCTGTTCCTTGGAACCTAGACATGCTTCATTGGCTCTCCCTTTGAGCCTCTTCATACATCTTCCTTGAGAGACTTAACGAGGAAGACTCTTTTTGGTTGCTTTAGTGACAGCCAAAAGAATTAGTGGATTACAGGCCTTGGACAAGCAGATTGGCTTTTCACAGGGTAATGCGGTCTGCATGTTTACCCTTGGGTTTCTGGTAAAGAATGAAACCCCAGCCAATCCTTGGCCCCGTTTGTTCTCTATCGAGAACCTTACAGATATCCTGGGACTTATAGACTAGGAGAGAATTCTCTGTCCGATCAGAGCCTTGAAATGTTATGGAGAGGACTAAGAGCACCAGAAGCCCCTCTCGTAACCTCTGGTGTTCCATAAAGAACATATCTCGTTCTGCGTCCAAGAATGTGTTATCCCTCTTTCTTAGAGAAGTGATTTCTGAACCCCACAGGGAAATTCAGAAAGAGGCCCTGCCTGTATTGAAAGTTAAAGCCCACGAAGTCCAGGCGGTCGCCACTTCACTGGCTTGTAAATGCAATCTGTCACTGTCAGACTATTCTTCAGTCTACGCACTGGATGTGCAGATTTATGTTTGCCTCTTATTATTTGTGTGATGTAGAAACCACTTATGAAAACTGCAGTTCAGTAAGATCGTTATCAGTGGCTGGCTTGGTACTGGGGGAGGGAGGGAGGGAGGAGCATGTTTCCTATTTCTCTTTATCCTTGCCTTGAATTTAGGTGATCGAGTTATGGGAGCCAGGGGGTGTCAAAACTTTGACAAGAGAGATTGTACTTTTCTGCGAGTTGTAGTATAGTTTTAAGTATTCTCTTTAAATTTACATAAAGTGGAAATGCGTATTATGTAGAAGAAGGACATTACGTTTCATTGTTTGTATTTAGTAGTAAAAAATGTTGTCTTAGTTGTTTCGTGTGTTTGATTGTAAGTGTACTTGTAGTATAGCTTAACTACCGGATTGCTTGTCGCACGGTAGTTAGTCGAAGGTTTGGTTTTAGTCAAAGACGTCCGTGAAGGCAGTCGCTTCCTAGCTGTAACGTAGTGTGGATCTAGCTAGTGGAGGACTCAAGAATGCAGCCATAATTGTCGGTGTCTACAAATCCATTTAAGTATTCCTATTCCTTTTGAAGTGCATTTAGGGAAACCTTCTTTAGAAGATATGCATATCGAAATGTAAGAAGAATTTCTTGAGGTGCACTTTAGATGAGGGTAGTGAAATAGACTGTGCTTACACCAGCCTAACTGTACATCGAGCTAGGAACAATTGAATACGCCAATAGTAGGTTCATATTGTTAATTTAGTTAATATACACAACACAATGAATTAATATAATCACAGTTTAAACTAACATAAGAGTGAAGTAACCTTGGTGTCGAAGCATAAGACTTAGTCTACGATTTGGGTCAGTACGTTTCAGATCGTTTAGGCTACATACCCAAAGTACCCACCAATCTTCTAATGGATGGGTTTGATGTTTTACATAAGGTGTAGGTAACAATATATTTGGTCAAATTTTTCTTGTACTGTGCCCAGGGCAAGGGCACACCCTCTTGTATAAGGCTTTGGCAACCATCGGAGTACTCCTTGGCAGCAAAGCACCCCCTAAGTAGAGGTGATTCTCAGCTTCACTGCTGCACCACTGCAGGTTGATGATGAGCACTGACCAGGGGCAGTACCCGTCTGTTGTAGCTCTCTCAGCAGGTAAGGTTACAACAAGCATTGTCCAATGCTGGCTACCTATCTATTTCAAATTCATCTCCATTACTGAGTGTTTTTGAGGAGTTAGTGTCCATGTATCCCACCTCCATTCTCTGTGGGATTCAGCAATGTAATTACTTTGTAAGTTACTTATATAAAAATGACATTTTTTTAATAAAATGAAGTTTTAAATATCTAACTTCCCTGGTAGTTACATATATATAGCTTTATCCCGCCGATTCGTCGCGCGCACGGCAGAAATTCAAAATTCGCGGCAATCGCCGATAGATGGTCAGGTGGCCATACCTGAGCGCCCTCTACCAGGTACCTGGAACCATTCCCAATTGTCCTCAGAAATTCCCTGCTGTCGTTCTATCAACACGTTGGAAATTCGCTCTACTTTGGTTTGCTTTGCTACAATTGATGAAGTACCCATTACCTGTTTGGTTTTCGTTGATGGCTTTCGCTGATGTTGGATTTCCCTGGATTTTCTTTTTCTCACTGATAGCTAATTTTGTCGGTTTCCGACTTGAACAGTTTTTATTTGAACTTGCTTTTCAAGATGGCTGACCCTGTCGTCAGAATGTGTGTTAGGGGATGCAAGACCCGGCTTCCTAAGGCTGCTCTTGATCCCCACACAGTATGTAAGAAATGCAGAGATCATGTGTGTGCATTTGATGATAGATGCAAGGAGTGTGAAAGTTTGTCTGAGAGAGAGTGGAGAGAGTATGATCGCTATGTGAGGCGATTGGAAAAGGACAGAATTAGGAGAGCTAGATCTTCTAGTGTTCTGTCAGCTAGGTCTTCTGATAGTCAAGTCCTTTCTAACTTGTCTGATACTAATATTCCTGATCCTAGCCCTAAGGTAGTAGTACCCGATCCTCCTGCGGAGTCGGGAGTAAGTAATCCGTCTTTAAAGGATATTATGGCTGCTATTTCTGCCATAGGAGTTTCTGTGCAATCCCTTTCTTCGGATAGGGAAGTGATGTGGGGGGCAGTGCATAGTTTGCAACAAAAGTTCGGTGACAGTGTTAGTGCAGTGGAGGGTGCGTCCGTTCGTGTCTGTCACGCTCCTAGCCCTAGACCTCTTCCATGCTCCCCAACCCCTGGGAGAAGGAACGTCGACAGGCTAAGGGAGGTGAGAGACGTTGAACAACGAGCGGACGTCCCCTCGAGCGATCCTGTTGACGCATCCCAGGACGCTCCCCCTCGCCGCAGGAAAGGCGAGATGAGGACATGTTCGTCATCCTCGGATGACGCAAGACCCAGACGTGGTTGGCGTCAATCGCAAGAATCTAGACCTATCAAGAGACGCAGGTCCCCCTTCCCGCTCCAACAACCCTCTTGCAGCAAATAGAGCTCTCCAGAGAGATTCCTGTCGGAAGAAGACGGCGTTTCTGCGCCTAAACAGAGGCTTAAGACGCATAACTCGTCGGAGGAAGAAGACGTGTACATTACTTCAGTTCACGCTTCTCCCCCGCCCCCAGAATGGGACGTGTCGCAAGCTGCGTCACCTCCTCATCATCAGAAGATCCCAGCAAGAGTCTCTGAAGTAGTGGAAGTTCGTGCAGTGCCATCTCCAGTTGTTTCCCAGCAACAAGTGGCACCTCAAGTAAAGTTCTTGTCGGAAGTTCAGCAGTCCCTTGCGTCTCTTTTTGACTCTTACAAGTCGCAAGGGCTAAGAGAAGAAACACACAAGAAGGAATCTAAGGACGTCAACAGACCCAAGAAGAGGATAAGGCAGGAGTCAGGACAACAAGACGCTAACAGCCAGCAAGACGCGAACTCGCGGCAAGTTGCAGCGCTCATAGACGCTTCCTCGCAACAAGCCGCACGAGTGACGGGAGGTGACAAGGATCGTGACGCTCCCTCGCAGCAAGTTGGACGCATGCGTGACGCACGCAAGCAGCATGATACACACGTTTCCCCCACTCGTTCGACATCGGAAATAGCGGATCCTTTGGAAGAGATCTCGGAAGAGGAAACTCAAGAAACTCTTCATGCTGCAGATCTGAAAAGACTTCTTACTCTTTTGGCGGACTTATTTTCCAACGATTTCCAACAGGCCGTACCTCGGAGTCCTCCCTCGCAATATTTGATGGGTAGACCCCAGAAGTCTTCTTCCTTCAAGAAGACAGTGTTAGCCAAATCAGTGAAGAGAGCTTTTTCGACACTGAATGATTGGATTTTGAAGAAGAAAGAACAGGGAAAGACAACCTTTTCCTTTCCCCCGACAAGATTGGCTTCTAGATCCAGCGTGTGGTACGAGACTGGGGAAGCTCTCGGCTTGGGAGTTCCTGCCTCCTCCCAAGGGGACTTCTCCAGACTTGTTGACTCTTCACGTAGAACAGCCATGACAAAGGCCAAGGTTCTGTGGTCCACTTCGGAATTGGACCACTTGCTGAAAGGCATCTTCAGAACTATTGAAGTCTTCAGCTTGATGGACTGGACTCTAGCAGCTCTTGCAGAGGTTTCAGATGAGAAGAATGACACGCAAATGCACCTTATTGCCTGTCTCGATAAAGCTGTGAGGGACGGGACGGTCGAACTTTCTGCCCTTTTCACAGCAGGTGTTATCAAGAAACGAGCTATGCTGTGTTCGTTCCTGTCTTCAGGAGTGACTCTCGCTCAGAGATCAGAACTCTTGTATGCTCCCTTAACCAAACAGCTCTTCCCTTCAGAGCTGGTTAAGGATTAATCAGCAGCCCTTGCGCAACAATCAACGCAAGATCTGATCACAAGGACTGCTAGGAAATTTCTTCTGGCAAACTTTTTAGCCAGGAAGGACAAGGAAGCTCCTACGCGTCAGCCCTTTCGTGGGAGAGCCCTTTCGAGAGGAAGTCAGAGAATGGCTGCTGGAGGACAACCTCGTAAGAACCCCAAGCAGCAACCGAAATCCAAGAAGTGATCACAACAACCTCCAGACACAAGTGGGAGCCAGGTTATCCCACTTTTGGCAAGAGTGGAGCCAAAGGGGAGCGGACGACTGGACAGTCGAAGTTTTGAAGGAAGGATACAAGATCCCCTTCCTAAGGAAGCCCCCTCTTTCACCAAAACCGTTAGAGTTGACAGCTACTTACTCGGGGAGCAAAGCAGCAGCTCTTCAAGAACAGGTGACCCAGATGCTATCAAAAGCAGCAATAGAAGAGGTAAAGGACCTCGTCAGAGGTTTTTACAACAGACTTTTTCTGGTACCCAAGAACTCGGGGGTTGGAGACCAGTTCTGGACGTAAGTCCATTGAACAATACGTAAGCAAAGTCAAGTTTGCTATGGAGACATCTGCGTCAGTCCTAGCAGGCACCAGACAAGAAGACTGGATGGTTTCGATAGACCTACAGGACGCGTATTTTCACGTACCAATTCACCCGAACTACAGAAAATATCTGAGGTTTGTGCATTATAGAGGGATGAAGAAATTTGTTTTTATTTAGCATTTCCCAACGTTTTTGAGAGAGAGAGAGAGAGAGAGAGAGAGAGAGAGAGAGAGAGTGAGCATCGAGTGTAATTCACTTGTTGAGTAAAAGGGTTGTTGGAGTTGGTTTTACTGGCTGTCTCTTTGTCTGTCGGTCTGTCCAGAGTTTTCGTTTTTTTGGGGAGGTCTTGGGCAGTTGAGGTCCAACCTTGAAAGTGAACGGGAGTTTGTCTGGCTTTTGTTTTGGATACTGGTACCGATATTGATGGTGCATGTGTCTCTTTTTTTTCGTTCGTTGTTGGTGGAGGGTTTGTTTGAAATTTTGTTTTTGTGGTTTCTGTGTGCTGTGATTGGCGACCGTGGACCTTTACCCATCTCCAACAACCGAAGATCAGGGTGAGTGTTGTTTTGTTTGTGGGTTAAAATTCCGCCACATAATATTTGGCGCTCCAACGTGGGGCAGCTGGTATTGCAGCTGCAAGTGAGATTGGTGGCTGGTAGTGTGACTGAAGAGAAGGATGGAAGAGGAACTGGTAAGGTTGAGAGAGGAGAATACGTGGTTGAGGGGTGAGAATGAGAGATTGAGGAGTCAGTTGGAGGAGGTGGAGGGAATGCTAAGAAGTGCAAAAGAAGAAATGAAAGGGGAGATGAAAGAGTCAGAAGAGAGAATGGAAGAGAGGATGGATAAAAAGTTGGAGGGAATGATGAAAAGTGTGGAAGAAATGATGAAAGGTATGTTCAAGGGTGTTTTTGGAGAAGGGGCTGTTGGAGGCAGGTTCTCTGGAACGTGTGAAGGGGCAAGAGAGAAAGAAAAGGAGGAAGAAGTGAATGGAAGCGTGAGTGATGAAAGTGATATGGGAATAGGAAGTAAGAAACGAGGGAATGAGAGGCAGGGCAGGAAAAGGGGAATGAAAAGCAAGGGAAGGAACAGAGGGAAAGTAAGGTTAAGTCAGGGGAAGAAAAAGGGAAGAAGGGAAAGGGAAAGGAAACTGGTAAGAAGGGTAAGGAAGTGGGAAAGGCAGGAAAGAAGGGAGAGGGTGAAGGCAGTAGTGATAGTGAGGTGGATGGAGGTGAGTGGATAAAAGTGGATAAAAGAGGGGGAAGAAGAGTGTAATGAGTAAGATGAATGTAAGTGCAGAAGTGGACTCTTTGTATTCGGAAGAGGGTATGAAAGGACAGAGCGAAAGTAGCGAAAGTGAGAGTGAAAGTGAGAAAGAAGTGAGAAAGGCTATGTATGTGAGGGAGGTACCCGGTGTGAAAGGTATAATGAGTATGGAAGTAGGGATGTGCATGATTTCTTTAGGGAGTATGAAAGGTTTTGTCAGGATAAGTATGGGGAAAGTAAGAGAGTGTGGGCACGAGAATTAGGAGAATATTTGACTGGGTTTTTGCTTGATATGTATAGGGTTATTATGAGTGTGGGAGATGTTGAGTATGACAAGGTGAAAGCTAGACTAGTTGAGCAAGCGAGGCGTATGAAAGCGAGTGTTAAGTATAAGAGGAAGAATGAATTTGATGAGGCAAGAATGAAAGCTGGGGAAACCTTGTCACTGTATGCTTGTAGGCTGGAGACGTTGGCAAGGAAGAAGTTTGGGGATGATGGGATAGATGAATGTAAGGAGTTAGTACGGAAGTTGTTAGGGACAGTGCCAGATGGAGTTAGAGAATTTGTGAACTTGAAGCGGAAGGAGAAGAAAAGATGGACGAATGAAAGGTTGACTTGGGGAGAAATCTTGGAAATTGTAGAAGATTATGAGCTTGACAGGGTTATAAAAGAGAGCAGAAGTGTAAGTGTAAGGGCTGGGGTAGATGAGAGAGTACCAGAGTTTGGAAGCTTTAGGGATGCAGTGTTGAGGGGCCCAATGAGAATGGCCGATAGTGTAATAGATAGGAGTGTAAGAGCAAGTAATGTGGAGGTGCCAGTGAGGATGAATGGTGGGTTTGTAAGGGAACAACGGGTTGGACGGGTTAGGGATAGTAGTGTACAAAGGGGAAGGTCGGTGAGTGGAAGTCGATAAGTGTTTTAGATGTGGAAAGGAAGGACATACAAAGAATGAGTGTAGGTGGGCTTTAGGAGCGTGTTTGGTGTGGGCAATCGGGACATTTGGTAAGGGAGTGTACGAAAGATAGGGGTAAATGCTACAGGTGCGGACAGGTGGGTCATATTGCTAATGGTTGTAGGGGGTACCAGTGAATGTAATATGTGGCAACTGTGGTAAGAATGGGCATTATGCGAGAATGTGTTCAGAACCGAGAGCGAAGTGTGTCGAATGTGGAATGGAAGGGCATGTATCAAGTGTATGTAGACGAAAGAGGGTGACTATGACAGCGAATTCGGGAAACTGCGTGTGAAGGGGGTTCAAATGGGTGGATCCTCCAGGATGCAAGCGGTGCGTGTGATGCATGTACGTGAGGGCTTGTGTATGGAGGATCAGCAATTTGTTTTGATAGAGTATGGTAGAAAACGTAAGAAAGGGAAGAACGTAAGTGAACGGAATGATCGTAAGTTGTGTGATAGCGGTGTGAGTGCCAAAGTGAAAATGAGTGATAAAGCGTGTAATACGGATGAATGGGATGGTGTGGATAGAACGTATAGCATATGCGGGTTTGATATAACTGAGTTGACTGAACGTGTAGGGGTTGGTGAGCGGTTGGAGGTGAGCGAAAGTGTAAGAGTAAGAGAGCGTAGCAGTGATAGACGAGTTATTGAAAGCATGAATGAATCGTTGTAAGAATTGGAAAGGTCAATGAGCGAATGGGATGGGTTAGTTGAAGAATTGGGGGAGGTATTTGGGAACGAGTTAGAGGGTATAGATGAGATTGTGGATGAAATTGAGAGTGGTAATAGTGAAGAAGATAGCGTGAATCTGAGAGAGAATGGAGGAGAGAAGATGAGTTTGAATGTTGCTAGAAGAGAGAATGATTCTGAGAGAATGATTGCGTGTCATGAACGCGATCTAGAGGACCTGCTAGTGAGCATCCGTAGGTGTTGCGTAAGGTGATTTGAAAGGGGTGTGAAAGGTGTTGGTTGGGAAATGCTAAAAGGGGGAGAAATATAGAGGATGAAGAAATTTGTTTTTATTTAGCACTTCCCAACGTTTTGTGAGAGAGAGAGAGAGAGAGAGAGAGAGAGAGAGAGAGAGAGAGAGAGAGAGAGAGAGAGAGAGAGAGAGATGAGAAGTTAATTGTTGCAGTGAGTGGTTCGGTTGTTGGAGTTGGTTTTACGGCTGTCTCTCTGTCTGTCGGTCTGTCGGGAGTTTTTCGTTTTTGGGGAGGTCTTGGGCAGTTGAGGTCCAACCTTGAAAGTGAACGGGGAGTTTGTCTGGCTTTTTTGTTTTGGATACGGTACCGATATTGATGGTGCATGTGTCTCTTTTTTTTTTCGTTCGTTGTTGGTGGAGGGTTTGTTTGAAATTTTGTTTTTGTGGTTTCTGTGTGCTGTGATTGGCGACCATGGACCTTTACCCATCTCCAACAACTGAAGATCAGGGTGAGTGTTGTTTTGTTTGTGGGTTAAAATTCCGCCACATAATAGCATCTCGGGACAGCTTATCAGTTCAGAGCACTTTGTTTTGGACTACGCACGGCTCCTTACGTTTTCTCACGAGTGGCATCGAACGTAGCTCACTGGTTACATCTAAAAGGGATACAGATATCGATGTACCTGGACGACTGGCTAATCAGAGCCAGATCGCAAGCAAAGTGTCTGGAGGATCTACAAGTAACAATGAATTTGACGCAACTGTTAGGACTGGTAGTAAATCTAGCCAAATCACAGCTAACGCCTTCACAAGACATCATCTACCTTGGGATGAGGATTCAGTCAGTGGTTTTTCGGGCTTTTCCAGCCCCGAAACGCATTCTGGATTGCTTAGAAAAGGTGAAGCTCTTTCTAGGGAGATGGACCTGTTCGGCGAGGGAGTGGATGAGTCTGCTGGGGACCCTCTCCTTGATCGAACAATTCGTCTCCCTGGGAAGACTACATCTACGTCCACTTCAGTTCCATCTGTCAAGCTATTGGAAAAGAGGCCAAGATCTAGAGACGTGGATTCCGATCCCTCTGGGAATCAAAAAAACATTTGAGTTGGTGGAACGACCCCAACAAACTACAAAAAGGCCTCAAACTTCAACAGAAGAACCCCGACCTAGTGTTGTATTCAGATGCATCGGACATGGGATGGGGTGCAACGCTGGGGAAGAGCGAGATCTCAGGTCTATGGGAAAATCATCAGAAGAAATGGCATATAAATGTCAAGGAACTGGTGGCCATTCATCTAGCGCTAGTCCACTTTCAGGAGAAGGTCCAGAACAAGATAGTACAGGTCAACGCAGACGACACCACAGCGTTGGCCTACATCAGGAAACAGGGTGGCACTCGTTCGGATTCCCTTTACGAGGCAGCAAAAGATCTCCTGCTGTGGGCAGAAGCAAACAACATAACTCTGATCACCCGCTTCATAGAGGGAGAGAAGAACATCAGAGCGGATCTTCTCAGGAGAGGAAGACAGGTTCTCACGACAGAATGGACCTTACATCACGAGGTGTGCAACAGGCTTTGGAATCTGTGGGGAGAACCGTCAATAGACCTCTTTGCGACACAGAGAACGAAGAGGTTACCATTCTACTGCTCTCCAGTCCCAGACCAGGAAGCAGTGGCAGTGGACGCCTTCCTCATGGATTGGGAAGGACTAGACATGTACGCTTTTCCCCCCATTCAAGATCCTAGACAGAGTCATGAAGAAGTTCAGGAAGTCGAACGACGCCCGCATGACCCTGATAGTTCCATTTTGGCCCATGAGACCATGGATCACAGAGGTGATGGAGTGGCTAGTAGACACCCCCAGATAGAGAGATACCATCAAAATCTCCTCGCTCTCAACCTAACTGCCTTTCGACTATCGAAAAACTGGCAAGAGCGAAGGGCTTTTCAAGGGAAGCTGCAAGAGCCATCGCGAGAGCGAGGAGAACGTCCACACTCAAGGTGTACCAATCAAAGTGGGACATATTCAGGGAATGGTGCAGAAATAATAACATTTCCTCTTCCAGTACCTCTCTAACTCAACTGGCAGATTTTCTACTGCATTTAAAAACCCAAGGAATTCTAGCAGTATCAACCATCAAGGGATACCGCAGCATGCTTGCTTCCGTCTTCCGTCACAGAAATATTGACGTGTCGGGAGACAAGGACCTCACGGATCTCATAAGGTCTTTTGAGACAGTTAAGAGGAAGGACAACCCGACTCCCTCTTGGAATTTGGACGTAGTCCTGAAATTTTTAACCTCGAACAGGTTTGAACCTCTCGACAAGGCTTCATGGAAGGATCTCACTAAGAAGACCCTTTTCCTGGTTGCGTTGGCTACAGCCAAGAGGGTAGGAGAATTACAAGCCTTTAGCAAGAAGTAGGCTTCAATGGGGAAAATGCAGTCTGCTCACTTCAACTTGGTTTTCTCGCTAAAAACGAGAACCCTTCTCAACCATGGCCCAGATCCTTTTCCATACCAGGGCTGTCTCATTTAGTAGGACAGGAAAAAGAGAGAGGCCTTTGTCCAGTTAGGGCCCTAAAATTTTATCTACAGAGGACCAGAAACATGAGAGGTCAGACAGATCACCTCTGGTGCTCGGTGAAGAAACCTTCGTCACCCTTATCAAAGAATGCACTGGCGTTCTTTATCAAGGACTTAATAAGAAAGCTCACCAAGAATGTGACGAGAAAAGCTTCCCAATCCTCAAAGTCAAAGCGCACTTTAAGTAAGAGCTGTGGCGACTTCGATGGCTTATAGAGACAACAAGTCTATGAAATCGATTTTGGAAGCGACATTCTGGCGAAGCAAGTCTATCTTCGCAGATTGTTACCTGAAAGAAGTACAGACCCAATATGAGGATTGCTGTTCCCTGGGTCCGTACGTTGCCTCCGGCGCCGTAGTTGGAGAAGGTACTACTGCCTCTAACCTTCTTTTTTATTATACCATTGCTTTTTCTTGATTTGAACTCACAGGTTGTCTGTGAAGGTTGTTGCAACCTTCCACAGTCTGGGGTTGCAAGTCTAAGTTAGGTTTTATGGAGTGTGTTTTTAGTGATTTTAGTGGGTCAGGTGGTCAGCTCTTTGTCCATGGCTATGCCAGGATAGCAAGGGTGGTGGTCTAGTCATGTTAAGGTCGAGGACCGTGTGACAGCCCCATAGAGACTTTCTACAGCCCCCTGGATGGGTCACTGGGTCTCTCAAGGAATGCAGGCGAATGAGGCAGGATAACTATGAAGCCAGCTTCCTTATCAGGTAAGAACCAGAGTATGGTTACAGCTAATATATAGTGTTTAGTAATTATACGAATTCCCAACGGTGTTTTGGTTCTCTAACCCACCACCAATGGTGTCAGTCAGCTATATATATGTAACTACCAGGGAAGTTAGATATTTAAAAATGGTATTTTCATTATAAAATGAGTTTTTAAATATACTTACCTGGTAGTTACATATATAAAAGGTCCCTCCCTCCTCCCCTCTGAAAACAGGGGCATGGAATTTCTGAGGACAGTTGGGAATGGTTCCAGGTACCTGGTAGAGGGCGCTCAGGTATGGCCACCTGACCATCTATCGGCGATTGCCGCGAATTTTGAATTTCTGCCGTGCGCTTTAATTAATTGGCGGGATAAAGCTATATATATGTAACTACCAGGTAAGTATATTTAAAAACTCATTTTATAATGAAAATACCATTTTTATATATACAGTACAGTACTTACCAAGTACTTACATGATCGGAGCCCTCCCGCCTCCCCTCTAATGGACATCTTGCATGAATGAATTTGATCCTTGGACAAAAGCTCAAGTCCTTCCCAAGAGAAGTAGTAAATTGGGAAGAGATCTGCAGAGGTATAACTTAATTACAGGTCTCATAAACTGGCTATGTGCCGTTCTTAGAGTAGCCACTCTTGGGACCTTGTCTCTACCCACGTGTAACTCGATCACTTGGCCCAACTTCCACTTGCTCCTTGGCCCCTTGTCATGAATGAGGACAACTTCCCCTATCCTGGGCCAAGAGCCATACTCCATTCCTACTCGATGGGTCTCTCTTAACGTTGTTAAATATTCCCTCTCCTATCTCTTCCACTTTCTTCCCCGAAAGTGGGCGCAGTCTGTTAACTACACCAAAACAATATGAGCGCTACCGCGAAATTTTTAAAACTTGAGCTGCCGCGAAAAGTAGGAACTAATAGCAATGTAATTACTTGGTAAGTACTATATATATAAAACTATTTTATTATAAAAATGTCATGTTTATAGCCATGAACTTCTTTATTTTTGTATGGTTTCTTAGTACATATTGTGCTTTTTCTTTTTTTTACAGGTTCTCTTCATTGCTTGTAAACTACTGCAAGGACTTCAAGCAGAAATTTCTTTAGAAAATCGCTTGATATCCTTATATCTTCATTTATTGCTCACTTTTACCGCAACCAATACTTGGCGTATACTTCGAGCAGATAACTTTGAACCTCTTCGACCGGCTCTGAATAAGCTGACAGAAAATTTGTTAGGTGATTTAGTTAGCAGAGGGTTGTACACTACTTTAAATGTAAGTACATTATGTCATTTGCCCACTACTTCATAACCTGTTTTAAAGTTCTTCAGTTTTAATGGGAATCAAG
Organism: Macrobrachium rosenbergii; assembly: GCF_040412425.1. Classification (NCBI taxonomy): domain Eukaryota; kingdom Metazoa; phylum Arthropoda; class Malacostraca; order Decapoda; family Palaemonidae; genus Macrobrachium; species Macrobrachium rosenbergii. The sequence continues at coordinate 47,680,666 of NC_089760.1, forward strand.
TTTTAATAATGATGTCTTTTCTGTGCTTATTCCTACAGCAGGTGTGGTTTGATGATGTTTTTAGTACTTGTATGTATAAAACTAACTGAGCTTCATGAAGTTATAGATTTTGGTACATTGGCATTAAGTAGAGTAAGAAATGCTTGAAATATATCGTTTAGAATTACAATGCATGGGGTTCTTAAAATGAATATGCTTTGGACGCATCATTATTGAGATGTAAACACAGTAAGTTTTACAAACACTTTTTCTGTGATGAAGCGAAATGAGAAATCAGTAATCATAATAAAACAGAAGATTAATGATAAATTTTTAAATAATAACATACTTAAAGAGCCCAGTCAATGATGCAATAGGAATGATACAATACTTGGAGTAATTCATGGTAAGGAAACACAGCAATGAGTAAAAATGGCAAATTTATCAAATTATAAGGAAAACAAATGAAATACAGTATAATACAAAATAAAATAAACAAAATAGTACAAAATAAACAAAATGAAATTAACAACTGATAAGAAGGTTGCTGTATAGAAATACAATCAGGCTATGGGGTAGCACATGTATACCTATATACCTACCATATTGTGTAGAATAAAAAGAGGTTTGCGATTTTTATGTGAAATATTTTTTTAAAATGTTATACAGTATTTGCTCTTACACCATATACAAACCATCGATCTTTACAGTAGGAATATACTTCAGCGCAGCTGGAGACTGGCCTAAACGTTTAACTTTAACCCTCACAGTCTGGGCTAAATATATATTAAGTACACCCCTAGACCAGGCTAAATTTAAGGATGGCCAATTTTAAAAAACTTATCAATGGATAGAGGAAGATATGCATATGCACATGATATCATGGTATAAGAAAAAAAATAAAAAAAATTTTCTGTAACTTCGAGGGGATGTTGAAAGTAAATATTTCCAACCAGGTGCAGGGCCTCTTTTCCAAAAGACAGTCATGAAAATGTGCTAATTTTACCAAGTTATAAGTGTTTTTTCTAATATTTTTAAAATTTTATTTTGTAAAATTATAATTACAACTCACACAGTTTCATAACAGATAAGAACTAAAAGCAGTAACAAATTGTGAGTATATTTATTTTAAAATATGTACAAGACACCACTGGATGGGAATTTTGGACAACATTCCCGTACGACATCTCAAGGCAAACTGATCCCTCTCTGCTGTACCACCTAGGTTTTAGAGTTGGGGTAAGAGTTGCCATGATCCATTTATGGCCCATGGAAGTAATCTGAGCACTTTTCCCGCAAAATTCGTTCAAATTGTATGGTGCAAAATCTTGAACATCTATGGATGTTTCCCGGACTTCACCACAAAGCTATATGTAAACATATTTGTATGTTACCTTCCACAAGGGGTTAAACAAGGTTGTTAAGTATGTAGTTATCTACTGAGTACAGGTGGGAGTCCTGCCCACCAATTCGGTACGCATTCACTTGGCATTCGTCTATGGCATGCAAGCAGCTGTTGCACGGGTTCCTACAGAACCCTTGGCGCAATGTGGAAAGAGAGAGTCCAAAGTGTGTGTGCGCTCATTCCCTCCTTCCCATTCCCACATGGTTATGGTGCAAGGATCCCAAGACGGCGATAGACTTGTGGTAGAATTTGAAGAAGAGATTCAATTTATCATCGTCATCTTTGCCTTCATCTTAGTTGTGTGCTCTCTTCTTGGTGCTTTCCCATGTTTTCGGACTTGGGGTCCTTGCCATGGGTCTTGCCGAGACCCTGCAACACGGGAACACCAGGTGCCCGGGTCTCCTCAGATACGACACGTTGAAGAGGTAACCCTTGTCACTGATACTAGTTCCAGGAGGTCACCTTCCCAGACTAGTGCATGCCTCCGCCTGTGTTTCTTCGGACACTCGGGTAGAGGGAGCAACCGACGATCATCCTGTACGTGACTTGGAAGCTTTGAGCCCCAGGTACTTGGGTTTCATAGAAACTTCTAGCTACCTTTACCAGTATCATGGAGTCACCTCAATGAACTGGTATATGTCCTAAAATAATAGTAAATCCTGTGGATACAGATATCCAAAACACTGAAGTTGAAGATAACAATGATTATGTCAAGGGAGAAGAGATTACTCCACCAGCAATAATTTGTACAAGAGCAAATGAAACAAGGAATGTACATGAAAACACATGTGGATGTAATGATTGTTTTGTAGAATTTTGCAGTAACAAAAACATAACGAAAGATGGTTTAACAAACATTATAAGAAATTTTATGAAATATAGAGAAAAAGAAACTACGGATTTGAGTACCCATGAAAAAGGTTGCATTTGCATTGAGCGCTTAGTATATTATAAAGAAAAACAAATGAATGCTGTGAGTAAATTATTAGAAAAAAATCCAAGTTGCAAATATTAAAAAAAGAGAGTAAACTCGACCACCATAATAAAATATTTTCAATAGCTATATTATACAATGGAACATAAATGGTCTGCAGACCAGATTACACCTAGGAGAAATACAATGATTACTAAAAGAATACGAACCAGTGATATGTTTACAACATGTCAACTAAACAATATCAACAGTAGGTAAATATACCTTAGCATCTACATCTAGAGAGGAAGAAGGAAATTTAGGTACTGCTATATATGTGCATAACAAAGTATTTTATGACAAAGTACCTGTAAACTTTACTGATCTGCAAATATTGAATATTAGAATAAGAATAAAAACAACAATTATGTAATTTATAATTTACACAACCAACCTAACAAAAATTATGATTTTGACAAACTTAAAGAATTACTGTACTTAATAATGCCATGGAACCTACATCAATAGTAGGTGATTTTAATGCTCACAACCCAATGTGGGACTGTAATTGTACTGACTCAGATAGAGCAGGAAGTAAAATAGAAGAATTCATAGATTCATATGACATGTGCTGTATAAATAATAACGAAATCAGCACATATTTTTCTAAATCACATGGAACATTTTCCTTAGTCGACTCAACTCTATGTACAACAAACATAGTTGACAGATTGGATTGGAGTATAGTTGACGACTTGCATACAAGTGATCATTTCCCAATATTAATTTCCTGATTACAAAATAATCCCACCAGGCATGTCCCTCAATATAACATTTTCTGGGTTCGACCTGTGTCACCCGGTGAAATTGGTTCCATCAAGCACATTTCTAGGTATAAGAATTGCTAAAAATACCAGAGAAAAAGCTGTCTAGAATGCCGGGGTTACTACCCCCAGTTCGCTCATCTAAAATAGATGTCGGTATACACAAAGGGTGAGTGTTGCCACTGCCACAGGCCTCCGCCCTGTAGAGATCTCCAATCTCAAAATCCCGGAAAGTGAGGGGCCGTCGCATATCCAACGCCCATCACCCAGCCAACCAACACCTCAGCCGCCATCTTAGCCTCATTCCATCTTAGCACGCTTGTAAACATTGCCGTGTTTTTCCCTTGTGCTGCTATTTTGCGAATTTTGCACTTTCATCATGTCTTCCGTCCAGGAATTTTCTTCTCCTAAGTTGAGTACCATCTCCTTTTGGTTTTTTCTTATAGAGGCTTCTTATTTGACCTTTAATTTAGTAATTACGAGGTTAAATAACATGGTGCGGTCGTCCGCGGTCATTTCGCCTCGGCCATATTGGACCCTCAGTCTTCGTATGGTTTTAGCAGTGAGATTCTGCTTGTTTTTTACACTGTTATGTATTTTATATATATTTTTAGATATTTTTACTCCTTCAGGGAGTTCTTTTTGGCGAATTACCCTTTCGCTGGTAGGGGGTGAGGTGCCCGTATCATGACTGATCTAGGCTAGTATTGGAGGCTTCCCCCTCCTGCCTTTCTGATCATAAATATTCCTTTTCCCTGGGCCCCTTCCTCTGACAGCGAGCGGGTACATTCTTCAAGATGGTACTGTTATGCTCATGATCTTTCCTGATGTGTACGGTGATGGATGACATGTATATTTTTGGATTAAAAATGTTTATGATTCAGCGTTAGGGTCGGCCATTTTACGTATCACCCGTGTTCAACATGTCACGAGTTGTTTGGCCTTCTCTATAGCACGAGTCTTTTATATATTATAAATTTCTGTGCATACATATTTATATGTTTTTATATTTCACACATCATTTGGTTAACTTTTATTTAATACTTTAAGTCAGGTAGTTTCTTTGATGGGTATTCTGGCCTAGCCCTCTCGTCCGCAGTCGGAGGGCTAGGCTAGTTAGGTTAGGCGACTTTCATGACACTCATGCTTACTAGCTCCCCCGACCAGGTCGTTTTGAGGCTTGGAGGGAGGTGTTGGATGGTTGAGGGAGTTCCTCGTTCTCTTGGCCCGCCTGACCATGCCGTCATGTTTTTGGAGGGTGTTATTAGGCTTGTGAGACCCCCCCCCTCCCCTGTTTTAGCCTACCTGACCAGACCGATTGGTTTTCGGAAGGTAAGGTTAGAATAGTGAGGGTCTCCTTATTACTTAGCCCCCACCTGACCAGGCTGTCGGCGTTGGAGGGTGTGGCCAGACCTTGCGTGGATTTCCCCTCTCCCCCTTCCATACCTCTGTTAGCCTTCTTACCTAAGTCAAAAGTTTTGACGTTGGGGAGTGGTCTGGGGTCAAAGGTTGCACTGTCTTTTTCATGTCGTTAGCCTAGCCCTTCCTTACCCATTCTTTAGCATTTGGCGGGTGTCCCTAGTTCTCGCCTTGTGAGGACATCGGTCTCACGACCGGCACCCCATGGGGAGTTTCTATAGGTGTCCAGGGGGTGTTTCCCACCCATCTGGCCACCGCTATTCGGTCCCCTCCACTTTGCTATTCCTTCCCTATTCCTTAGCATTTGGTGTGTGGCCTTGACTTCTCCCCGCGCGAGGGACGTCGATCGCTTATGACCGGCACCCCGTGGGGAGTTTCGGTCGGCGTCCAGATAGTGTTACCCACCTATCTGGCCTCCGCCTTTCGGTTTCCGCCATTCTGCTAGTGTTTCGTTTGTTCGCTTTCCTCAGTGTTAGCTGGAGCATCGAACACAGGTCCAGGGACACTATCTTGACTTCCGCTAGGTTCATTCTCCACCGGGTTTGTCAGGTCTCCCGTTGTTCTTGTACATGTTACCACTCCAGTGGGTATGGTTTTCAGTTGGTTGGCGCTTTCCACTACCTGTTCCCCGCCACAGGCGTTGAGAGTTGAGCCAGTTTTGAGGACTCCTCTCCGCCTCATCCGCCACTACCATAGGTATGAGGTAACGAGATTTCCGAGGCAATCAGGGCGGAGTATCATAACCAGCATATCTTTAAGTACTACTGTTTACATAATTAGTTGACCATTCTGTAGCATATCTTTACCATACCGCTGCCGGACTCTTTCCGGCGGTGTTTATTTAATTATACTGTAATCATATTATAATTGTTGTATGATGCATGATCCTAGGTTAAGGTGTACTGTTACCGCCGGACTTGCTCCGGCGGTCTTTAACTTAATGTTATTCATGTATTATATATTATCTTTATTCTGCCGGAGTTATCTCCGGCGGGATTCGGATTGACTGTAAGCATGCTCCATCACCCATATTAGGTTAAGGTACCTTATCTCCGTTGGACCTACTCCGGCGAGCCTTAACTAGCATACTCATGTATCATCTGTCCACTTACAGTTGGTACGCTGTCAGGAGCCTGGGTGTACGGCGGTCCTCCAGCAACCCTGTGGCCATGTGGTGTGTCGCTCCCACTCCGGCTGCGAGGTTGGCGTCGGGGACCTGATCGTCTGGCACCCAGACGGCTGTGAGGTGTGCTATGCTCTGTACGAGCAGGTGTTGGATGAGTCGGTAAGCTTCAAGTCCGCTAACCTTTAGTCTCCTTTTGACTTCATTGCTTATATTGATAGATATGGCGGTTGGAGATTGTTTTAGTAAGCCTTTCTTTTCTTTCAGTCTGACCGTAGTTCCTGCGACTCTTCGCTGTCGACCCTGAAGATCTGGGTCGGCGGGTTTGGGAGGAACGTCGTGTCGGGGAAGCCTTACATCTTGTCAGAGGAGATTTATAATCTCCTCTACCCCGGCGCCTGGATCTCAGCCGCAGTTCTGGCGGAAGTAGCCGCCCCTTTGATTGAGCAGATCCGGGAGGAAACGCAACCCTCCCAAGAACACAACGTATGCGGAGAGGTGGCGGAAGAGGTGGCGGCCATCAACATCAACCTTGAACCTATGAGCGTTGATCCGGACCACCAGGTAGACGGTAAGGGGGTAAGTGAGGCAGGGGGAGCGAGTGTTCCTAGTTCCCTTTTCAATTCTCCTTCTTCCTCTTCTTCTACCTTTCCAGAAATCTTCTTACCTTGAGGACAGGTCGAGGTCTACTGTCCCCAAGGTGAAAACCTTGAAAACGAAGGGCTTATCTAAGTCCTCTAGGCCTCAAAGGTCTACTCCTGCAGCTCCCTCGAGGTCGTCACGGGCTCTTAGTCCTGTGGCGTCTACTAGTAAGGCTACTCCCCCTACCAAGGGGTCGAGATCCAGGGCGGTTAAGGCGAGTCCCCCTCAACCTAACTTTGACCCTGAGGCCTTTGCAGAGTTTCTCATACAGAAGCTCGACAAGAAGGTCGAAGCTAGGATGAATGACCATTCCTCTCAGCTCACTTCGGGCTTAAAGTCTTCAGACGATTCTTGGAAGTCTTTAGCTGAGAGGATGCAAACCCAGGAGAGCTTGCTCTCCAGGTTTATGCGCTCCGGAGTGGCGGCACAGACGTACGCTGTTCCGGATGCCTCCAGTCTTCCTCCCTTTGATAAGGGAAATCCTTGGCGTCTGGCTCTTCATGCCCCTCGGCATGAAGATACTTTCACCATTGAGGGCTTGGGTACACGCAGGTTGGAAGAACTGGAGTTCTTTCCACCCGACCTGGTGCCTCCCTACCCAGGCTATGCCAGGCTCACAGAGGAAGCCTGGATCAGATCAGACAAGGTCCCGAAGGAGATAGTCATCTTCCCTAGGGACCAAGCCCAATCCGCCTTGATGCGCACTCTCATGGAGTGGGAGGCGGAGAATACTAAGCTTACCCCCTTCAAGGGGACTTTCACTATGTTCTCGGTAGGTGAGACTGTCCCTACCCCCTGCATGACTTAAGGTAGCACTGCTGACTAGTCAGGCAGGCATCGAGGGTAAGCCGCTACCTCAACTCCAGGAGACAGATCCCACTTCTCTTGTCTTCCCCGGAGATTCGAAATTTTGGTTGGGAGCTACGGCCACGCTCACAGTGGGCAAACTCGACCCCAAGTGCGCTTCATCACTCTTCAGTGAACAGCTTCCCAAGATTCCGGAGGCTCTTCTAAAAGCGGAATTCGAAGCCAGGTGCAGGTTGAGTCGCTCCCTGCATTCTTTGTGTCTGACGGAGGCAACGGCGGTGACCTACACCGAAGAACCTCTCTTCCAGGTCCTAACCAAATCCCTGTTGGCGGGATTCCAGGCGGACCTGTACGACTTTATAGTGGTGAGGATGAATTGCCGGAAGCACATCTTTGCGGACGCCACCATAAGGCATGAACCCAATAGGCTCATGAGGAGCTCTATTTGGGGCGCCAATATCTTTCCCGAAGATGAAGTTAACAATGTCCTGGCGGAGGCAACCAGGGCAAATCAAAGCCTCCGCTCCCGCTGGGGTCTCCCCTTCAAAAGGAAGGCCACCGAGTCCGCCGGACCTCAAGCCAAATCAGGGAAAAGGTTCAGGAGGTACAAAAGACCTCACACCCAGACTGTGCTGCAGGCTGTACCGGTCTCCCAGGTCGGTCAGCCTTCAACTTCAAAGGCCCAACCTCAACAACAGTTTGTGCTGACGCAGCCAGCTCAGCATACCCTTGCTTCTCCAACCTTCGTGACATCCCCGGCTTTCAACGCTTCGTTTGAAAGCCAGGGGGCGTTTCGAGGCTTTAATAGGAACGCGAGGGGAAGCAGAGCCAGAGCCTCCTTCAGAGGTAGGTCTGCGCCACGTTCCTCTCTCGAGGAGAGGAGGCCGAGGTAGTAGAGGAGGTAAGCCCTCTCCCACCCAATGAGTCTCCTCAGGTAGGCGGGAGGTTGTATCTCTTTCGGGACCGATGGACCTTCAGTCCATGGGCCCACAGCATAGTCTCCAAAGGTCTGGAATGGAGCTGGGGCAGAGGTTCTCCTCCGCTAGTCAGATTCCATCAATCCCCATCCAAAGCCCTCCTGGACTTTGTAAAGGACTTGCTTCAAAAGAGGGCTATAAAGAAAGTGAGACACCTGAAATTTCAAGGCAGACTGTTCAGCGTTCTGAAGAAAGGCTCCAGTCAGCAAAGAGTAATCCTAGACTTGTCTCGTCTCAATCTATACATTCAATGCGACAAATTTCGCATGCTTACAATCTCGCAGGTGCGGACCCTACTTCCCCGTGGAGCCGTAACCACCTCTATAGATCTTTCAGATGCCTATTATCACGTCCCGGTTGCGAGAAATTTCTCTCCTTACCTAGGATTCAGACTAGGAAAACAAGCTTACTCATTCAGAGTCATGCCATTCGGGCTCAACAAAGCGCCCAGAATCCTCACCAAACTGGCAGAAACAGTAGTCCAGCAATTGTGGTCCCAGGGGATCATGTTAGCTGCATACTTAGACGATTGGATAATTTGGGCATCCAACGCCGAGGAATGTCAGAGAGCAACAGCCATAGTGATCAACTTCCTGGAATCCCTAGGCTTTCAAATAAACAGGGAGAAATCCCGCCTAGTTCCGGAGGCTCGATTTCAGTGGCTAGGAATCCAATGGGATCTGGACTCTCAAACTGTCTATTCTGCCAGCCAAAAGGAGGGAAATAGCCAAAGCCACCAGGCAGTTCCTCAAAAACACGAAAGCCTCTCGTCGTACCCAGGAAAGAGTCCTAGGTTCTCTTCAGTTCGCATCTGTAACAGACCTGCTTCTGAAAGCCAAACTGAAAGACATAAACAGAGTGTGGCGGAGACAAGCCAACAACAGATTCAGAGACAAGGTGTCCCTAATTCCGCTGGTGTTGAGGAAAAGACTTTGACCGTGGTCAACAGTCAAGGGTTTGTCAAGGTCAGTACCCCTCCAATTTCCTCCTCCATCGTTGGTGATCCACACGGATGCTTCCCTGAGTGGGTGGGGAGGATATTCCCAACAAAAAAGTTCAAGGAACATGGTCCACTGTGTTCCGCCAGTTCCATATCAACATTCTCGAAGCAATGGCAGTATTTCTAACTCTGTAAAAACTACGTCCATCCAGACAGATTCATATCAGACTGGTGCTGGACAGCGCAGTAGTGGTGCATTGTATAAACAGGGGGGGCTCCAAGTCGAGCCGGATCAATCAAGTGATGATAGCAATTTTCTCCCTAGCAAGAAAACACCGTTGGCATTTGTCAGCCACCCATCTGGCAGGTGTCCGGAATGTCATTGCGGATTCTCTGTCCAGGACAACTCCGCTGGAGTCGGAATGGTCTCTGGACAAAACATCATTCGAGTGGATTTGCCGTCAGGTACCAGGTCTCCAGGTAGATCTGTTTGCTACAGAGAGCAACCACAAACTTCCATGTTACGTTGCTCCCAATCTGGACCCTCTTGCTCACTCCACAGATGCGATGTCAATAGATTGGAACATGTGGCAGAAAATCTATCTGTTTCCACCAATAAACCTGTTGATGAAAGTTTTGCACAAGCTCAGGTCATTCAAAGGTCAAGTGGCCCTGGTGGCACCCAACTGGCCGAAGAGCAGTTGGTTTCCTCTTCTTCTAGAGTTGAAACTCCGGTGTATTCAAATCCCCAGGCCAAAGTTGACTCAAATAGTACAAACTCAGACTGTGTCAGCTTCCTCAAGAATTCTAAATGCCCTGGCTTTATGGACTTCATAAATTGGAAGTCTCTAACAGAGAGATGCTAATATTGATCCTATTAACCCTTAAACGCCAAGCCTCTATTTACAAAAACGTCTCCCATATGCCGGCGGCGTTTGGTGAGTTAGCGCCGAAGCGGAAAAAAAGTTTTTTTAAAAAAATCACAACACGCTTAGTTTTAAAGATTAAGAGTTAATTTTTGGCTCCTTTTTTTGTCATTGCCTGAAGTTTAGTATGTAACCATCAGAAATGAAAAAAAATATCATTATCATATATAAATATTGGAACATATGACAGCGAAAAAAAAAAAACTTATTTGATTGTATACAAATTGCGCTGTAAGCACAACGGTTAAAGCTAATGAGTTAATTTTTTTAGTTGTATTGTACACTAAATTGTGATGATTTTGGTATATAACAAATTGTAAAACGATCAAAGCAACACAGAGAAAATATTATCACAAAATGATGCATGAATTGAACGCAGCAGACGTAAAAGAAATGTTTTTTTCAAAAATTCACCATAAATCGAAATATTGTGCTAGAGACTTCCCGTTTGTTGAAAAATGAAGCTAATTGATTGAATATTACTAGACTGTAAGTGTTTCAGCTTACAATTGCAGTTTTCGACCATTTCGGTCGAGTTAAAGTTGACCGAAAGTCGAATTTTTTCTATTTATCGTGATTTATATGAAAATATTTCAAAACTGATAAAAGCTACAACCATGAGTTATTTTCTGTTGTATTCTACATGAAATTGCGCACATTTTCATATATAAAACTTTATGTAACGACTAATATAAAACGGTGCAAATATTACGACAACGAGACGTTAAAGAATTTCTGAGATGTTCGCCGAGTTACCAGCGAACATAAGGAAAATGTTTTTTCAAAAATTCACCATAAATCGAAATATTGTGTTAGAGACTTCCAATTTATTGCAAAATGAAGGTAAACGATTGAATATTACTAGAATGTAAGAGTTTTAGCTTACAATTACGTTTTTTTACCATTTCGGTCGAGTTAAAGTTGACCGAAGGTTGAAATTTTGGCAGTTATCATGATTTATGTGAAAATATTTCAAAACTGATAAAAGCTACAACCATGAGATATCTTCTGTTGTATTCTACATGAAATTTCGCACATTTTCATATATAAAAGTTTATGTAACGACTAATGTAAAACGATGCAAACATTACGACAACATGATGAAAGAATTTCCGAGATGTTCGGCCGAGTTACCGCACGCAGACGTAAGGAAAAAGTTTTTTTTTTTCAGAAATTCACCATAAATCGAAATATTGTGCTAGAGACTTCCAGTTTGTTGCAAAATGAAGGTACATGATTGAATATTACTAGAATGTAAGAGTTTTAGGTTATAATTGCGTTTTTTACCATTTCGGTCGAAAGTTAAAGTTGACCAAGGTTGAAATTTTGGCAGTTATCGTGATTTATATGAAAATATTTCAAAACTGATGAAAGCTACAACCATGAGTTATTTTCTGTTGTATTGTACATGAAATTGCGCACATTTCGATATATAAAACTTTATGTAACGACTAATATAAAACAGTGCAAACATTACGACAACGTGACGAAAGAATTTCTGGCGCGGACGTAAGGAAAAAGTTTTTTTTTAAAATTCACCATAAATCGAAATATTGTGCTAGAGACTTCTAATTGGTTGCAAAATGAAGGTAAATGATTGAATATTACTAGAATGTAAGAGTTTTAGCTTACAATTGGGTTTTTTGAACATTTCGGTCGAGTCAAAGTTGACCGAAGGTTGAAATTTTGGCAGTTATTGTGATTTATATGAATATATTTCAAAACTGATAAAAGCTACAACCATGAGTTATTTTCTGTTGTATTGTACATGAAATTGCGCACATTTTCATAAATAAAACTTTATGTAACGGCTAATATAGAACAGTGCAAAAATTACAACAAAATGGCGAAAGAATTTCTGAAATTTTCGGCCGAGTTACCGCTGGCGTAAGAAAAAGTTTTTTAAAAATTCAACATAAATCGAAATATTGTGCTAGAGACTTCCAATTTGTTGCAAAATGAAGGTACATGATTGAACATTACTAGAATGTAAGAGTTTTAGCTTACAATGCGTTTTTTGACCATTTCGGTCGAGTCAAAGTTGACCAAAGGTTGAAATTTTTTGTAGTCGATGTACGGTACGTCCACTTGGCACCCAACAGACAATTTTAGTCGACGTATGATATGTCCAGTAGGCGTTTAAGGGTTAATACTCTGTTCTTAGAATCAGACAAAAGGGACTCTACTCTCAGACAATATGATTCAGCAGTTAAAAAGTTAGCATTATTCCTGAAAGAATCTGAAGCTAAAGTGATGACCACGAATCTTGCAATCTCGTTCTTCAGGTCATTATTTGAAAAAGGACTGGCCTCTAGTACTATTACTACAGCCAAGTTGGCTTTAAAAAAGATATTTTTACATGGTTTCAATATTGACTTAACGGACTTGTATTTTTCATCAATCCCTAGAGCATGCGCTCGTTTGAGACCAGCAACCCGTCCCCACACGGTTTCCTGGTTCTTAAATGACGTACTGAAATTAGCATCGGACACTGATAATGAACAGTGTTCATATTTGAGTCTGTTAAGGAAAACGTTATTCTTAATTAGCCTAGCTTCAGGTGCCAGAATTTCTGAACTGTCCGCTCTCTCTAGAGAACCGAACCATGTTGATTTCCTCCCGTCAGGAGAAGTTCTGCTATCCCCGGATCTCAAGTTTTTAGCTAAGAATGAAGATCCACAAGATAGATGGTCCCCTTGGAAGGTTATCCCCCTTCCACAGGATCTGTCCTTATGCCCAGTCACTACTTTAAAGGCTTATTTAGATAGAACTTCTGATATAATGTCTGGCCCTCTTTTTGTCAGGGAAAAGGGAGGAACCCTTTCCTTAAAGCCCATCAGGCAACAAATACTGTATTTTATTAAGCAAGCTAACCCGGATTCAGTACCTAAGGTTCATGATATCAGAGCAGTGGCCACCTCCACTAATTATTTTCATAATATGAACTTTTAGGATCTTAAAAATATACGGGTTGGAAATCACCATCAGTATTCAAACGCCACTATCTTAAATCTCTAGAGGCCATAAAATTTTCCACAGTGGCTGCAGGAAGTATTGCCCCTTCCGGCCTAGATTAACCTATGCAATTTTAGTTATCCTGTCCCTTTCCTCTCTCGCCTACCTGCCTCGTTTACTCACCTTGCCGTCTATCCTTAGGTCAGGCATGCTTCACAGCCTGACTCCTGACCATATTGTATATTATTTTTATTCCCTTTTGTTAGCATTTAAGTGTCTTAGTGTTAACCAATATTTTTTTGTATATATGCCCTATGTTATTAACCAGGTCTTATCCTGTATTATTAATCATGTCCTGTTTTTGCTTCTTGGGTAATTAAAACTCAGTAATTACTGATAGTTTTATTTATCTCCATCACAGTAGTTGTCAGGGGGTTTAACCAAGCTTTGTATGATTAATTCTCTGTTATGATTTCACCGGGTGACACAGGTCGAACCCAGAAAAGGGATTTTGACAAAGGAAAAATCTATTTCTTGGGGAAGACCTGTGTCACCCGGTGACCCACCCCTATTCTTCTTTCTCCCCCTGAGTGGCATACCAGCTTGGGGGAGGTGCTAACCTGGAATGAGGCTAAGATGGCGGCTGAGGTGTTGGTTGTCTGGGTGATGGGTGTTGGATATGTGACGGCCCCTCACTTTCCGGGATTTTGAGATTGGAGATCTCTACAGGGCGGAGGCCTGTGGCAGTGGCAACACTCACCCTTTGTGTATACCGACATCTATTTTAGATGAGCGAACTGGGGGTAGTAACCCCGGCATTCTAGATAGCTTTTTCTCTGGTATTTTTAGCAATTCTTATACCTAGAAATGTGCTTGATGGAACCAATTTCACCCGGTGACACAAGTCTTCCCCCAGAAATAGATTTTTCCTTTGTCAAAATCCCTTTTTTGCAAGATGAACATTTTTACAAATGAAAAATTATACATACGGATACATAGAAAATATATACAGTATAAGGTAACTAATTTGTAATTAAGTCAGTGATTTTATCTTTTAGGTCATTCTTGAACATTTTTCTAATCTTCTTCTTCTTTATCTTCAGCTTTTCCCATCATTATATGGGGTCGCTGTTTGTTATTAGTCTTCTCCATCTTCTGCGATCATGCAGCATTACCTCACTCACGTTCTTCTCTTGCATGTCCCTGTTAATTGTATCTCTCCATCTCATTCTTGGTCTACCTCTCCTCCTTGTTCCAGGCACTTCCATATTCATGGTTCTTTTACATACAGAATCCTCCTCTCTTCTCATAACATGTCCAAACCATTGTAATCGTCTCTGTTGCAGTTTCTTTGATATTTCTGTAACTTTCACCGTCCCTCTTATGAAGTCATTCCTTATCCTGTCTCTTCTTGTCACTCCAAGCACATCCAACGCAGCATTCTCATTTCTGCCACTTCCATCTTTCTCTCTTGTGCTTTCTTCATAGGCCATGTTTCACAACTATACATCAACACAGGTCTGACAATGCTCTTGTACATTTTTCCCTTCAATTTTTACATTAAATTTTTTGTCACATAACACACCTGATGTTTTCCTCCAATTGCACCAAGCTGATTGTATTCTGTGATTCACTTCCTCCTCCATCCCTCCACAATCAGTGACACACGACCCAAGGTACTTAAAGGATGTAGCTCTTTTTACTTCTGCCTGCTCTTGGTCTCCTCCATTCATCCACATATATTCCGTTTTTGCTCTGCTTATCTTTAGGCCTCTGTCCTCCAAAGCACTTCTCCACAACTCCAATTTCCTGTCTGCTTCTTCCTTACTGGTGGTCACTAGCACTATGTCATCTGCAAAGAGTACACTCCAAGGCACCTGATCTTTCACTCCAGACACTATCACATCCATTACCATATCAAAAATATCGGGACTCATGGCAGAACCTTGGTGGAGTCCCACTTTCACCTCAAACTTGTCTGTTGTTCCCACTGAGCTTCTTACCTGTGTTGTTGCTTCTCTATACGTATCATTTACAATCCTCACATATTTTTCTGAGACACCTTTTTCCCTCATGCACCTCCACACTTCTTGCCTAGGCACTCGATCATATGCTTTCTCAAGATCTATAAATACAAGATGTAGTTCCTTTCCTTTTTCTCTATATTTTTCCATTACTTGTTGCAATACAAAGATGGCATCTGTTGTCCCTTTTCCTGGCATGAACCCAAACTGTTCGTCACTTATAGATGTTTCAGCCCTTAGCCTTGCCTCTATTATTCTTTCATAGATTTTCATGGTATGTGCCATCAGCTTTATGCCCCGATAGTTGGCACAATCTTGGATGTCCCCTTTTTCTTTGTAAATGGGGACTAGCAGGCTGTTTCTCCAGGCGTCAGGTATCTTCTCCTGCTGGTAGATCTTATTGAACAAGTCCCACAAGATGTCAATTCCCTCCTCTCCTAAGCACCTCCACACCTCGACTGGTATTCCATCTGGTCCCACTGCTTTACCTTTCTTCATTTTACTTAGTGCCCGCCTCACTTCTTTTTGACTAATCCTGGGAATTTCTCTTTCATTTGCTACTCCATCCTCAATGATATTCCTGGGATTTTCTTCATTTAGAAGATTTTCAAAATGCTCTCTCCATCTACTTTTAATTTCCTCCTCTTTTGTTAGAACCTTACCATTTCCATCTTTAATCTGCTTAATGTGTGTGAGGTCTTTTGTTGCTTTGTCTCTAGCTTTGGCTATCCTGTGGATGTTCCGGTGTGTCAACATTCTCATACAAATCATTAAAAGCAACAGCCTTGGCTCTGGCAACTTGTTGTTTTGCAACTTTCTTTGCTTCTTTTGATATTTGCTCATTTTCTTCTGTTTTGTGTTTATCATATTTCTTTTGGGATTCTTTCTTTTTCTTGATCTTGTCTTGTGTGTCTTTATTCCACCACCAGCTTTCTTTATCTTTTGTTGCCTGATGTTTTGCCTAAAATTTCCTCCCCATACCGTAGGATCACATTGCTGTTAAACTCCCACCAATCATTTATTTCTCTCAGAACATTCTCCTTAAACCTAGATCTCAACTCCACATTTTCTGCCTTTTCTAGCTCCCACCATTTGATCTTAGGGTTACTTTTCCTCTTTCCCTTTGTCCCTTTTCGAATTGAAAGGTCCGCAACCACCAGCTTATGTTGTTGGCCAACATTCTCTCCATATATCACTTTACAATCCTTTACTTCCTTAAGGTGTTGTCTCATACAGAGCAGAAAATCAATTTGACTCTCTCTTCCACCACTTCTATATGTCACATAATCTTTCTTCATAAAGAATGTATTAATTAATGCCATATCAAATGCCACTGCGAAGTCTATGATGCCTTCGCCTTCTTCGTTCCTCTCCCCCATTCCTAGTCCTCCATGGATTCTTGAAATCACTCTTCTAACTCTCGCCAAAACATTAACTTCTCTTCCTCATCACATCCAGCTTGTGGGGCATAAGCACTTATCACATTTAGGACTTCTTCTGATAACATTAACTTGACCTTCATTATCCGACTACCACTTCTTTTGACTTCTACCACTTTTTCCTTCAGTTCACTGTTTACAAAGATGCCTACTCCACTTCTACCATTCTCGTCTGCTCCACTGTACAGGAGCTTACATCCTCCTCCTATTTCCTTTGCCTTGTTCCCTCTCCATCTTGTTTCTTGCACACACAAGATGTCAACTCTCCTTGTATTCATCATCTCCGCTACCTCTCTACTCTTTCCTGTCATGCTACCCACATTTAGTGTCCCAATTCTAATCATATGGACTTGCTTCTTTAACCACAATCGCCCACACTGCGGTAGCCCTTGCCTATTTATCGGAGGGGTCAGGCGAGGCCCCTGCGCGTCGCCGCTTAACCGGGCACGCCCTGGCATTCTCTCTGAATCTGGATTAGACTAACCATGGTTCTGGCATTGGGTTTTACAGTCGGATGCCCTTCCTGTCACTAACCCTCTCTATTTACCCAGGCTTGGGACCGGCACCAAGTTGGGCTGGCTTGCCCCCCCCAGTGGCTAGATTCTAATACAGGGGTCCAAATAATACATGCCAGGGTTAAGGTTAAAATTGCAGCTAGAAGTAAGCTGGATAATAGCAGACTCCAATGGATTTCTTGAAGAGAAATCTTTCAACCTGGCAATCACTGAACTTTCAGTCCAGTTTATCATATGAGAGTTTTCACTTAATGAATGAGTATAGCATTGGATGTTTGTCCAGTTTTGACTGAATACTTATGTTGCTGAATACGTACATCTAAATCTTTGCTTGATTGGCCAATATAAAAAGAGGGGCAATCCAAACATGGAATTTTATATATTATGTTGTTATTTCTTTAGGACTATTTTTTATTAACATTCTTTTTAGTGTGTTATTATAGGAAAAACGGAGGTTGACATTAAAAGGTTTTAACAATGATTTTATGGTTTCAAAACCACTAAAATAAAGCAAGCTAAGAATGTTCTTAGGGGTTTCTTTGTCCATGTTACTTTCACTATAAAACTTTTTGTGGGCCTTGTTATGACAAATATCTAGTATACAGTATGTAAAGGATAACATAACTCTGTCCTTATTTTTCTTATGTATTCAATTTCTTGATCCAAATACTGGGGACTGACAATGCGCAAAGCTCGTAAAAACAGAAGAAAAAATTTATATTTTGATGTTAAGGTGATGGCCTGAATAACAATGGACATGAGTTAAGTTGTTGGTTGGTTCCCTATAAATACTGAATTTGCCTTGAAATGGTTCTCTATGTATTAAAACATCTAAGAAAGGGAGGCAATTGTCTTTTTATAATTCTGAAGTAAACTTAATGGATGATACTTGTTATTCAGATTAGAGAGTAAATCATGTACTGTACATCAATACCAGCAGGCAAAACAGCTAAAATATTGTCAACGTACCTATACCACTTTAAAGGAGTGTAAATGACATTAGGTAAATATCGTTTCTCAAATAATTCCATGTATAAGTTTGAGAGGAGTGGGGATAAAGGGTTGCTCATTGCCATACCAAATATTTGTTTGTAGAATGCACCATTGAATATAAACTTACAATCACAAATGCACAACCTAGTGAGTGAAATAATATGACTTACAGGTAGAGGTAATTCATGATGGATTAGTTCATTACTAAGATACTCCAAAATAGAATCTATAGGGACTTTTTTCTTCTGTGTTTTTACGAGCTTTGCACATTGTCAGTCCCCAATATTTGGATCAAGAAATTAAATACATAAGAAAAATAGGGACAGATTTATGTTATCCTTCACGTATACTACTGTAGATATTTGTTATAACAACGCCCACAAAAAGTTTTATAGTGAAAGTAACGTGGAGAAAGAAACCCCTAAGAACATTCTTAGCTTGCCTTATTTTAGTGGTTTTGAAACCATAAAATTATTGTTAAAACCTTTTAATGTCAACCTTGTTTTTTCCTATAACAACACACTAAAAAGAATGTTAATAAAAAATAGCCCTAAAGAAAACAACATAATATACAAAATTCCATGTTTGGATTGCCCCTCTTTTTATATTGGCCAATCTAGCAAAGATTTAGATGTATGTATTAAGCAATATAAATATTCAGTCAAAACTGGACAAACATCCAATGCTATATACATTCATTTAAGTGAAAACTCTCACAGGATGAATTGGACTGAAAGTTCAGTGATTGCAAGGTTGAAAGATTTCTCTTCAAGAAATCTTTTGGAGTCTGCTATTATCCAGCTTACTTCTAGCTGCAATTTTAACCTTAGCCCTAGCATGTATTATTTGGACCCCTGTATTAGAAAAATGTTCAAGAATGACCTAAAAGATAAAATCACTGACTTAATTACAAATTAGTTACCTTATACTGTACTGTATATATTTTCTTTGTATCATATGTATAATTTTTCATTTGTAAAAATGTTCATTTTCTTGAAGCAGTACAGCTCCAATTCCACAGTCAGAGGCATCAACTTGTATCACAAATTTCTTATTGAAGTCTGGAGCCCGAAGTACTGGTCTTGAAGTTAAAATGGTTTTTACCTTCTCAAAGGATTCTTGACATTCTGTAGTCCAAACAAACTTAGCTTTGGGACTAGTTAAGTCTGTTAAGGGGGCTACTACAGCTGAGAAATTCGGGCAGAAACGTCGATAGAATCCTGCCATTCCCAAAAATCTCTGTAACTGTTTTCTAGTAGTAGGTGTGGTAGCCTTACGGATACCCTCTACATTAGCACTTACTGGAGCGAGAATGCCTCTCCCAACTTCAAACACAGTGTTTTGATCGAGTCCCCTAACGTCTTGTACACTAATGGATTTAGTCATATGAGTAGGTGTTAATCTCAGCAAGTTTTGAATACTGACTAAACAAATTGCATCTCTATAGAACAATCAGCCTCTGTCCCTCCTCTCTACACGCCTACCGTCCTCTCTCAAACCATACAGCGTTTAATCACTGTAACTTTACGCTAACTCTGAATACAAAATCATACAGTTATACAACAACCCACACATAAACACGGGGAGATTACTGCATTATGAAAACGACAGCATAAGAATATATATATATGAATGTCTTTTACTGTAATACTACAGTATAATATGAAGATAAAAAGGCCCATAAAACACTATTTGAACGTTGCAACCATATATTTCGGGCACTTCCTTCTGTGCCCCTGTTCACTGGTAAAATATGGACAGATGAAATGTTACAAGGGTATATATACGAAGCATATATAGGTGTGGCATTAAGTCTCTGATGGTATTCAGGTGACCGTTTCCTAAGAAGGAGAGTAAACAATTCCCTAGTGGTTTTTGGCCCATTAACCCCCATTTGGCGACGATTCTGGTGGTCGTGTGCCCTAGAACACCTTCTTCAGAAGCGTTCTGAGGATTAAAGCGTCGATGTCGTCCGATTTCCAATGTCCTCTGGACAAGTTCATATTTTTGGTTTGATTGATGATAGCAGATTCCAGCATCTTTGTTTTGTACGGACAGCTACTCTTGAAAACCAGCTCTGCCCCACTCCAGTTTATGGCATGGCCTGTATTTCTGATATGTAGGAAAATCCCCGAACTCTCCGAGGCATAACGTACGTTATACCTCGGAGCGTTCGGGGATTTTCCTACATATCAGAAATACAGGCCATACATTATGCCCCGGAGAGTTCGGGGATTTTCCTACATATCAGAAGAACCTCCAAAATTGACCATTCTGCCACTCTGGAGCTATATTTGTTCCGCCGGACCGGCGTTGTCAGCGTTGTAAACCTGGAACATGTGCTGTTACCCAGGAAATAATTTGTTTATGAATATATTTGAAAAGCGTCGTAAATTCGGAACATCGTAAGCCGAGCCCGCCGTAACCCGGAGACTGTCTGTGTATATACAGGTTGACCATCACTAATCCGGCAATCAGTAGTCCGGAACAATCAGTAATCCGGCACAAATTTCGGCTAGAGTAATTTCTAATGTTTCCGCACTAATTTTTAAATTTCCCGGGTCGCTGCGTTAACTCGCTCACCGGCCGCTTCGATTTGGTGGCGCTGTGTGCTGCATCGACAAAATGGAGGTGTTTGTAAATGCAGACATGCTTTTGCTGTTCCATTTTTTACATTTATTATTGTCTTTTGGCTTACACCATGGTATATCATATAGGCTACATATACAGTAGCCTAGCCTACATTATACTAAACTCTATTCACATATTAACAGTATTATACAAATATCAACATAACGAATGTGCATCTTTTTCATGGATCTTTAAAAAAGTTATGCTTTGCTACATTGTATCCAATTGCGTATATTCTCATAATGCTTTTGTATTATAAATTGCGATCAATGTTTTGTTTTGGGAATCGATAACGCGGTGTTTATTTCGCCGCATTTAACTCAGTTCAGAGCGCTTTTCTTGCTTCTAGTAAGCGTAAATGAATATAGATACTTTATTTATTTGGGACAAGGATATTTTTCATTATACAAAGTGTTTTTAAGTCGAAATATAACTTAAATACGTCTCGTTATGAAATTAATTTAGCTATTTTTTTCGTTAATATGATGTCCGCGGGAATCGCGGCTGGCCGTTTTGGGGGCATGTTTGATTTGTGAAAAAAAAAAGTCAAGATTCCGTTCGCTATTTTCTCTTGATTTCATCATAATACGAGCTTTACGTATTTATCTTTTATCGGCATGAAAACAGCAGTAATTTGTATTCTTTCATGCCCAGTAGTTTTGATTAAAATACATTCTCTCCAATTTTATTTACAGTCGAGTTTCATCCATGTTGCCGGTGCACGATAGTTTATAGTCATTAGCAGCTTGAACATTGTTTTCTCAGCTTCAGCTACAACCTGCAGCTTAAAGTTACTGTAGCAGTATATTTCCTTGCCAATCTTTTCTCCAAAGCGAATAAGGGTATAGTGTAAAAAATATATCAGTCCTGTTGTACAATACTTAATGTCATTTGTAACATAACTACAGTAATTGTTTAACCATACGATGGTTGAAATACGAGCAAAACAGTTGTTATCTGATACGATTATCAGCAAAACAGTTTCCCATTCGGTTGTTTATGGCTGTACGCATTTTCGCAAGAGTATAACGTTACTAACAATACTTTTATCTTTTACCTTTTTAACCAGCAGATGGAATAAAGAGATGGAGGAAAAGAAGTTGGTCTCTCTCGCTGCCTGCGCCTGCGCGAAATCTAAAAATATTTCCTAAATATTTTTGTATCGGTATTAATTGTTAACCCCATTGTAAACTCGAAATATCGTAAGTCGAATTATCGTAACTCGAGCACTACCTGTATTTGATAATTGTCGTTTCTTTATTAACCAACTTGTACTGATTTATGGGATATTTTAATTCTAGGATGGGGTGCTTAGCTACTGGGTTTCGTGCATTCTAGCATAACAAATGGCTAATCCAGCACCCTCTAGGTCCCAATGATGCCGGATTAGTGATGGATAACCTGTATACAGTATATATATACATACACACACATTCACGCAAACCAACAGATAGTCTTTCTCCCAAGTTCAACTATCATGTCTTCAATTTTAATGACTGTTTGGATTACTCTTGAGTATTCATTGCTCCGACACCATTCTCCTCTTTATATTTTTTAAAGTTTATTTCCACTGCAGTGGCACTTCACTTCTGTGGTCTTTTGTTAGTATTGGTGTTTTAACTCTTTATGTTATGTTACTCATTAAGAATTGAGGGCTATAATTGATGAGCGTATTGTATGCCAGTGACAAAGTTTACAAGAGTACAGCATAATGCACCTGTGCACATTGGTGGCAACACTAGGTGGCAAACTGTCAATTTCATCCCATATAGATACTGAGGTCAATAAATATTTAGAATACAAAAAAATTAGAGGCAAAATCTTTATATAATAAAGAGTCCATATGCATATCCATGTGTAAATTGACAGAACACTGTAACCAATAGTATGTAGTAAAATTTGCATTTGCAAGGATCATTAATCCTTTTTGTAATAAAGTCTCAGTGAGTGTTTATTTGTATTTATTTTTTATTGAATTTTTAGTAATTTGGGTACCATCTTAGTAAAGCTGAAACTGCTGAAGATATATATCAGTGTATGTTGTGAATTCAGCATACTAGAGTATAGTGAGTATAGCAGATTTTTAACAATTTTCCAATTCTTTCATTTCAGATTGTTCTAGTCAAGGGTTTGTGTCGAGGACGGATAGCTATTAGGGGTCCAGCTATTACAACTGTAATTACCTTAGCCCTACGCCCTCTGATAGCAGCACAGTATTCTGACAAGCTTCTTTCACTCACAACAATACATATTCTGAGTATACCTGCATTGGTACATCACCTAGGAACTGTAGCACCAGAAGTTAGTTTTCTCTCTGTTTTTTTATATTTTAAGTTTTCACCTCTCCAGTGTGCTTTTTCTGATCATGTAAAGTGGTTCCCATTATTAATATTGTGGCAGTAATAATTATGGTAATATTCCACAATTTCTAGAGGCACATAAAGACTTTTTTGGTTTTGTGCATGCTATGAGTCCTCAAAGGAGTTACCCTTATGGTCCTGCCAGAGGGTCTGTTCTTTTATACAGAAAATTCTCTTACAGTTGGTGTTAGCGAGAATAGCGCTTGTTGATGCAGTGATAGAGTATAAATGGACTCAAGACATGAGGGCCCTTTCCCTTGCTTACAGGAATTACAGTAGTCTTTCCATTCACCCTTCTCACACAGCTCATGAGTTGGCCAAGCTTGCCACTACCCTTAGGTTTTTAAGAACTTAAACACCCAATACGTTGGCTCCTGATACTAGACATATGAGTAGTACCTCATCGACAAGATGTTGCGGCTATTGGTGTAGGAGAGTTTGGTGTTTAGTTCCTTAATTTTTCAGCAGTTAGGCATAATTATCAAATTTCCTAGCTGATTTACCCTTCAAGGTAGGGATTCTGGATTATCCTAGGCCATTAGGCTACATCATGTGTTCCATGCTTCCTGTTAGCCGTGACATAATTTTTAAATCACAGTAATTAAAATCGTTTGTATTTAAAATCATTAATCCATGTTATTTAATACATAGTTAATTTTATTAGATTATTGTCCTTTATTCCTCACACCATTGGACTGTGGAACAGTCTCCCTTAGGATGTCGTGCGATTGGAACTTCAAAAGTTTAAGCGAAGATGCAGTGCATTACTACCTTAGTACTATTCTTGTATTTTAATACATTTTTATCTGTTTATTAATCTATTCATTTATTGTTTCTTTTTTAATGAGCGAGGTCTCTTTCTGTTTCCCCTTCATCTTACTTCTTCCTAATGAACACCATATTCTTTGGAAGCTTGCATTTTAAGTCAGTGGCCCCTGTGGGCATGTCCCATATGAATAGGGTTCATCTGAAGAAGAAGAAGAAGAAAAAATAATATAATAATAATTAATAATAATAATAATTAATACATAATTAATAATAGTAATAATAATAATAATAATAATAATAATAATAATAATAATAATAATAATAATAATAATAATAATAATAATAATAATAATAATAAATGTAAAAGAACAATGTGGGAAAATCAATGGGACATTGTTGTAGCGTAACATTCCTTCCTAGTGAGGAAATGATAGCCTTGACTTGTAGTCTCTTTATGTGCTGAACTTCGTGGAATAGTTTTAAACCAGTCCCCTTTATTCTTGTTCAGAAACATTACAAATAGTGTAGTATAATGACAATTCCCCAGTTCATTTTATTTTTGGGAGGTTTTAAATGAATGGAAAATATGGTGAGGCTGATCTACTTCAAGTGTGTATTACTCCATCTAATAGTGATGTTACAATCCTGATTACATGAGCCTTTTATGCCTCATGAGTGGTATGCAGCAAATACTTCTCTGTACTGGTTATTCCTAACAGTTTCAATGATATAATATGTACCAATGTAAAAGTGAGACCCATAATCCTGTAATATTGAAGTACAGTATCACCCATTATAGTTTCTATGGATGGTACTTCAATGTTGAATTGTTTGGCAAGTTTCAGTTGCCAAGAGACACTTCAGACTGAGTATTAGCCAGATAGTAATAAATTAAAATACAGTACCAATCAATATAGCTTATATATGTGGTATTTTATTTTAGTTTTGTTAGGATGGCTTTCATTATAAAATTCAGATATCAGAAATACTGTACTCTTGAAACTTAGAATAGTACAGTTCTTACAGTTAATGATAATATGAAATACAGTATTGTGCCACTTAGTTTAGTTTATCTATGTGGTACTTAAATTTAGATATGTAGGTTAGTTTTGGCCATACAAGCTTGGATTGGCTCTTGTAAATGAGAAAAAACAGTGATGCTAATTTGCAATAACACTGTTAGTTGGTAATTATTTCAAATGTAATACCACCCGGTACAGTACAGTATAAGTTTATAAATGTATTTTGAATCAGTTTTGCTAGGCTAGCCCTTAATAGAGTTAAAAGGTTATATTATTATTGCAATACCTGTTGGTTCATGCATATTGTGTTTTTGCTGAATCAGCTGAATGTCAAGAGGTCATATTTATAAACCCAATTTTTATATAAGTAACTTAACAGTTAATTCCATAGCTATTAGTTTCTACTTTACGTGGCAGCTCAAAATTTAAAAATCGTGGTAGCAAAGTCTGAGCACCTAGTGTATGAACACCCAGTGTCTGAGCACCCAGTGTATGAGCTCCCAGTGGGAGTTTCAAGTGTCCGAATACCCAGTCTCTGTGAAACGCTCAGTGTCAGTGAGGTGTCCAGTGTACGACTGTCCAGTGTCTGAGCGCCCAGTGTCCAAGCGCCCATTTTCGGTGGGCCCTCTGTTTAGGTGCTCCCACCAGTCGTCAAGCATTCGGCGCCCCCAGTAGGGCACTCGGTATCTAGCTTGACAGGTGCAATTTCTCCTGTTGTTGAGGACCCGTCTTTGGCGCCAATTCAACGTCAGTTGGATAACATTTTGAGTCTTTTCAGAAGCCAGCTCTGGTTTCACAGGACCCTCCAGACCCTCCTGTGTCTCTTATTTCTTCAGAGGAGGAACCTTTGGATGAGGAACACCGACCATGAACTACTCGGCGCTTTTTAGATATTTTTTAGTCTGTTATCCACTTTTTTCTCTCCAGCGATCGCGACTTCTCGGGATTCAGCTTTTTTGATGTGACAGCTTGCAGGGACTTCCAGGCTGCCTCAGATGGTACTTTCCTCTTCCTCTAGGAAAGCTTTGGCCCACATTGATTGCTGGTTGGCAGAGAAGAGAGGTCTGGACAAAGCAGTTTTTTGTAAACCTCCTCGTTTAATATGACAGGAGTATATTTCGTACTCCACTGGAGAAGCTTCTTCCTTGGGAGTTTCTGCCTCCTTTCAAGGGTACTTCTCCAGTCTCATTGATGCGACATGTCGTTCAGCGTTCTTCTCAGCTAGGATTTTGTCTACTTCGGAGTTGTATCAGCTCATTAAAGACATCTTCAAGGTTTTCGAGGTCCTGAGTTTCCTCAATTGGACCGTAGGGGCTTTGGCCAAAACGATTGAAGGTTGCACAACTCTGCAAAAGAACTTTGCTGCAGATCTGTTAGGGGTACTTTCATGTGCTGACAGAGCGGTTAGAGATGGCGCCCAGGAGTTAGCAACCATTTTTGTGACAGGCCTTCTTAAGAAAAGAGATTTATGGTGCTTATTCACCACTAAAGGGGTCGCTTCCTCTCAGAGATGGTCCCTCTTGCTCGCTCCTTTGAGCAAGACTAGTCTATTCTATTGCCTCAAGCAACCTTAGAACAAGTGACAGCCGAACTTCAAAAGAAGTCGACTCAAGACTTGGTTTTGCAGTCAACCAAGAGATCTAGAGTCCCAACACAAGTACCGTCGACTTCTGCTGTTAGGATGGCCTCCCCTCTGTCTCAGCAGCCCTTTTGAGGAGGCAGAGGATGCTTTCAATCCCAACCATGGACCAGTCTCTGGTCAGCGTGACCTACCAAGATAACAATCAAACCTACCACTCGCAAATGAGGAACCTGTCCTCCATGTCCCCATGGGAGCAAGACTTCTCCATCTTTGGAGCAGATGGAAGCCCAGGAGTGTGAAACCATGAGTTCTAAAAATTTTTAAAGAGGGCTATGTGATTCCTTTCAGGAAGAAACCTCCCTTAGCAACCTCACCCATCAGTTTAATGGCCTACTTGATAGGCTCGGAGAGGTTTTCGGCCTTGTCTTGAGAAGTTTCAGCCCTACATGAGAAACAAGCTGTGGAGGTGGTCGAAGATGTAAGCACTAAGGGGTTCTACAACCGCCTCTTCATCGTTCCCAAGTCATTGGGAGGATGGAGACTTGTCCTGAACGTCAGTGCTCTGAACTTCTTCATTCAAAGAACAAAGTTCAGAATGGAAACGAACCAGTCAGTCCTGTCAGCCATCCATCAGGGAGACTGGATGGTGACAATTGATATTCAGGACGCATACTTCCACGTGTTCTTGCCCCTCTGGTGAAGTTGCTCCACCTAATGGGAATAAATGTATGTCTATATCTAGACGACAGGCTCCTACGCTCCCCCTCGAAATCTCAATGCACAGAGGACCTTCAGAAGATGCTCCCTCTTGCCCAGGATTTGGGGCTTTTAATCAATTTCAGAAAATTGCAACTGGTTCACACTCAATTGATTCTTTATTTGGGGATGAAGGTCAATTCTCTGAATTATCGGGCTTTTCCGTCCCATCAAAGGATCCAGAACTGCCTCAAGAAAGTCCGAAACTTCATCTCTTGCACGTCCTGCTTGTCCAATGAGTGGATGAGTCTCCTGGGAACACTGTCTTCCATCGAAAGGTTTGTACTGTTGGACAGGTTACACACCAGTGTTGCAATTCTTCCTAAGTGCCAGCTGGTGCAGGAAGAACTTCCCAGACTCGTTTGTCTTCCCCATCACTTCTGAAATCAAGGAGGACCTCTGGTGGTGGCTGGCAGAAGACAGATTCTCAGTAGGAAAATCGCTGCTCCCTCTGAGCCCCAACCACCTAACATTGTATTCAGATGCCCCCCCTCGATTGGGACCACCTTGACATGGTTAGGGGGCTCTTGAACCCCAGGAATTTGTTCCTGGGTTTGAGTCCAAGAGTCTCATATATCATTACATATTTCTTTGGACTAATTTTGTGGAATTTTCCACTTTTGCTCAAATTTATTGGGCTTGTTAAATAGGAAAAGATATCATAGCTGGGATTGGGTTTACTGTATATCCGAAGCTAAATAGTGGGAACTGTGGTAGGATCATCAACTACCCAATAATGTTTGGACCTGAAAGATATTTCGAGGGTGGAACTATTCTGCAGGGCTGGGCCATGGATTCCAGGGGGTCTGGCGCTGGGTATAGGACTCTCGGCATTCTATCCGGTTTGCCCATAATACAGGTAGGGTGGGCACTACTGTATTCTTGTAACATTCTCAGTCCTAGCAACCGGATTTGGCCTACACTTGGGCCACTCTTATCGTATTGTGCCGTCCCTTGTGGGGTAGGGTAGGGGGAGGACATTTGGGAGTCTGCCCTCACTTGTGCCCTTAGTGGAAGAATAAACCCCATGAAAGGCTAATGATATCTTTTTAAAGCTTTCAGGTTTATTATTATTTTTTTTTCCATTCGACCACAATGAAAAGTAAGAATAAAGAGTCGAGTACCCCTTGGCCCTCTGATGATAGTGTTTTGGCACAGATGACGACCTCTGCACCCACCTTGGAGATTGAAAATACTCCAAATGTTGATGACCCATGCAAGAAAAAGGATATCCCTGTTAAAAAGGGACCTGGCATTGTTACAATGGAACCACTCTCCTTTGAGCCAGATGTTTCTGTGCCTGTGTCCCTATTAATAAAATGAACAAAAAATAGTTCAAACTTTTCGACTATGGGCCCTTTGGAACCTAAAAGAATAAACAAAAGAAAATATAGACCTGACTCAACCTTGGTTCACTTTGATTCCCTCTGTGGAGAATCAAACAGGTCAAGGTTTTTGAATTTACAAGCTGACCAAGATATATCTTTATTAAAATTGGAAAATTACTTGTTGAACCAATGCCCATCACAAGAGATGAGCATAAAACAAATTAAAAAAAGAGAATGGTTGGTTGAAACAACAACTATAATCTAGTCAGAAAATTACTGATACATTAAAAATATAGAGAACATAAATATAAGCGTTACAAGGCATGATACCTTGAATAGTGTACAGGGCACAGTATTATTGCCAAGTCTAGAAGAAGAAATACAAAACAAATCAATGTTTTTAGATTCATTAGAAAAAAGATACAACAGTGTTGAAGACTGCGAAATATATGAGGTCCCAAGCAGGAAAGACAAAAATAAATAAATCAGAATAGCAAAAATAAAGTTCAGTGACCAAACTTTGCCCTTGAAAATTAAAATATGGGATTAAATAGGGAACTAAGACCTTATGTTCCCAAACCCATGCAATGCAAGAACTGTTGCAAATATGGCCACAGCCATTAAATGCAGAAAATTTTCCAGATGTGCCTATTGCAGTTCACAAGAACATAAAACACACTTGGACTGTGGCCAACCAAAATTAATAAATTGTGGCCTAGAACAATATGCCTGATCTAAAACGTGCATTCTGTATTGACAATACTGAACTTGAATTACTACAAGAATGAACTGGAATGTCGATCAGTTGAAGCAAAGCTAGAACTAAAAGTGAGAGAATTGAATGACCCAGCTAAGAAATTAGGTATGCAGATACTTCAAAATCAAATAATACCTGAACTGCAGTGAAAGACAATAGGAATAAAGAAATACCACTAAAAAAATAAATGATCAAAAGAACTCTTCTATGGAGATTTCATACAACAATGACATTATCACAGTGGACAACAGATTTACCTCCTTACCAGAAATAGATACAAATGTTGACATAAAGAAAGACGAAGAAGAATTAAAACCACAAGAATGTGATAAAACAGATAACACAACTCTGAAGAGGCAACTAGATAAGACCCCACCTAATTCCACCAAACAAAGCTGTAAAAAGATGAATAACCCACCAAACTCACCAAAAGCGAAAGTTCAGAAACAGAACATTAAATCAAACATTCCACTGTCTCCCATAGTTACAATACCTCTAGGAGCAGAATCACAGAACTCAGATGAAATGGAAACCCAAAATATTGATAACTACGATGAAAGCAAAGAAATTCGCCCATCACTAATTATAGGCACCACAAGAAAAACCAAGAAGGAAACTAATGAACACGAAGATACATGTAGTTGCAGTAAATGCTTTGTAGCAGTGTGCCACAAAAATAAAACTACAACTAAAGAAAGCCTAGCCAACACCATAAGAAATTTCATGAGGTATAGGAATAAGGAAAAAACAAGCATCAGATCTGGTGAAGAAGGTTGTATGTGTACTGAACATTTAGAATATTTCAAAGAAAAACATATCAATGTTGTAGATAATATTCTAAAAAAAATCAAAATGGAAAAATTAAATAAAGGTAGTAAAAATGTAACAGTTAACGAAAGTCAAATTAAAATTACAACAAAAAATTAATCAAGACTTACAAAAATACAAATTAACTTATAACAAATTTTTAAAAATATCAGCTTAAATAATTAAAGAGTAATTTGACCACTCATGTTACACCATTCAATCGTTATATAATTCAATGGAATATAAATGGTTTTTCAACGAGAATGCACTTAGGAGAAGTCCAGCAACAGCGACACAGCGACATGTAAGTTAATACGAACCAATGATTAAATGTATACAGCATGTAGGAAAACTCTTTCCACATATAGGTAAGTATCTACTAGCCACAACATCAAAAGAAAATTAGAATAATTTAGGAACAGTAATATATGTCCATAATAAAATAATATACAACAAAGTAGATATAGATTACACTGAATTACAAATTCCAGCAATACTGTAACAGTGAAAGTAGAAAACATTAAGTTTGATATTAACCTATACATCCAGCCTAATAAAAAGTAGGATTTAAACATATTATTTAATTATTACAGAAAATAATAAAAAGATTTCAGGAATCCCATATTAATTGAAGGAATTTCAGTGCACATAATCCAATAGGGGACTATAACAATATTACACCGGATAAAGATGGAGAAAAAATAGGAACCTTGATGAACACTAATAATCCCTGTTGCCTGAATGACAATGAATTAAATACGTATTGCTGGAAAACCCATGGAACATTTTCCTCAGTTGATGTCACCCTTTGTTGTGATGAATCCTATTCAAGTGATCATTTTCCCATAATAATATCCTTGTTGAATAATAAATCATAACCATACTCTCCACATTATAACATGCAAAGAGCAGATTGGGACATTTTTAACTTGCATACCAGAAATACACTGCCATATGATTATTTGAGAAATCACAATGAGACAAACAAATTCTTTGTACCTTTTATTAAAAAGGCAGCAGACAAAGCTATTCCTCATTCAAAACCTCATAATAAAATACATAAAGTCCCCTGGTGGTCAGATGATCTTTCTGAATTAGTACGAGAAAAACACTCTAGCAAGAAGGTTAGATACTCTAAACAGAATATTCAATAAAATAAATAAATCAAAACCATTCTTGGAAGAAAATACATGAAAAATGAGAATTGTAGTACCTGTATTAGAAATAGATGCATTACAACCTTATATGATAAAATATCAGCTAAATTTAGAAAGGAAGTCATAAAAGGCAAAATAATATCTTGGAGGTCCTGTGTATCAGAAATAACAAGCGAAACATCCATTCAGAAAGTATGAGAAAAATTCCGAAAAATAAATGGAACAAACATTAGACCACCCAGACAAGCTATATTAGATAATGGAAAAAAATTTTTAGATCCCTTTGAAATTAGTAACATACTTGGGAAAAGTTTTGCCAAAATAAGCAGTGACCAAAATTTGGACAAACATTTATATTTAAAAAAATAAAGAATAAAGCAGAATCTATAATACTTAATTTTGAGACAAAGGAAGTATATTATAATAAGAAATTCTTTATGGAAGAGCTGGAATATGCTGTCTTGAACAGCGATAAATCTGCTCCTGGAGGTGATGATATTTGCTTTGAAATGATTTGCCACCTAGCACCTTTGGCAAAATCATACTTATTAAAACTTTACAATCATTTATGGCTCAGAAACTTGTTTCCAGATGAATGATGAAATGCCATAATAATTCCTATACCGAAACCTGTGAACAATTATAGACCAATCTCTTTAACAAGTTGTCTATGCAAGTTGTTGGAGAAAATGGTAAATGCACAACTTAAATGGCACATACTTGAAAATAAAATTTTAACTCCTTCCCAGTTTGGCTCACAACGTAATCGATCTACATTAGATTCTCTATCTAATTTGGAAGACCACATACGTAGAGGATTTGAAAGACCACATATGTAGAGAATTTGAAAGAAAGCAAATTACAGTAGCTGTCTTTTTTGACATCCAAAAGGCATACGACACTACATGGAGGTATGCAATATTAAAATCATTACATAATAATAACATATGCAGCCATCTTCCTAAGTTTATTAAAAAGTTTATGACTGATCGCACTTTCCAGGTGAGACTAGATAATGTTTATTCCAAAACCATTCCACTTGCAAATGAAGTTCCACAGGCAGTGTCCTTATTGCTACTCTGTTCACATTAGCAATTAATGATATCAGTAATGTGCTACCAGTCGGAATGAAAAGCAACCTGTATATGGATGATTTTGCCAGATACATACAGCATCATGCATAAAGCATGCGGAATGAATGATTAATAAAACCATAATAAAAATAAATGAATGGACCTCATCTGTAGGCTTCAGATTTTCCTAGAAAAAACTCAAGCTGTCATGTTTTATAAAAATAAGAATTGGTAAAAAGGTGAAGAAATAGAATTGAAAATCAGAAACCATAATATACCAATTAGCCAAACTGAAAACTTTTTAGGACTAATATTTGATGCACGCCTGAATTGGGAAGCTCATATAACTTACATAAAATAAAAATGCAAAAGGGTGCTAAGTCTAATTAACAAATTAAAAAACTGTCACGCAAATTGCAGAGCTGATAGACATACTGTACTCTTACCGTACTGTATAAAGCAACATTATTATCAATCATTGACTATGGAAGTGAAATATATGGTTCAGTGTCAGAAGCAGCACTGAAAATATTAGATCCAATTCACAGTGAAGGACTATAATATGCACAGGAGCATTTAGATCCTCACCAGTCTCCTCAGTACTAGTGGAATGTAGCGAACTGCCACTGTTCCTCCATAGAGAGCTCATAACAATGAAAAATGCATTAACCCTTAATCAGCCTCTATTTACAAAAACGTCTCCCGTATGCGCGGCGTTCGGGAGTTAAGCGCCAACGGGAAAAAAGTTGTTTTAAAAAAATCACAGCATGCTTAGTTTTTAAGATTAAGAGATATTTTTGGCTCCTTTTTTTGTCATTGCCTGAAGTTTAGTATGCAACCATCAGAAATGAAAAAAAATATCATTATCATATATAAATATTGAAATATATGACCGCAAAAAAAAATTTTCATATATAATTTTATACAAATCGCGCTGTGAGCAAAACGGTTAAAGCTAACGGATGATTTTTTTTCTTTGTATTGTACACTAAATTGCGATGATTTTGGTATATAACAAATTGTAAAATGATCAAAGCAACACAGAGAAAATATTATCTCAATATGATGCATGAATCCGAACGCATGGAGGTAAAAAATTTTTTTCAAAAATTCACCATAAATCGAAATATTGTGCTAGAGACTTCCCGTTTGTTGAAAAATGAAGCTAATTGATTGAATATTACTAGACTGTAAGTGTTTTAGCTTACAATTGCAGTTTTCGCCCATTTCAGTCGAGTTAAAGTTGGCCGAAGGTCGAATTTTTTCTATTTATCGTAATTTATATGAAAATATTTCAAAACTGATGAAAGCTACAACCATGAGTTATTTTCTGTTGTATTGTACATGAAATTGCGCACATTTTCATATATAAAAGTTTATGTATCGACTAATAAAAAACGGTGCAAACATTACGACAACGAAAGAATTTCTGAGATGTTCGGCCGAGTTCACAAGAGCGTAAGGAAAATTTTTTTCAAAAATTCACCATAAATCGAAATATTGTGCTAGAGAATTCCAATTTATTGCAAAATAAAGGTAAATGATTGAATATTACTAGAATGTAAGAGTTTTAGCTTACAATTGCGTTTTCAACCATTTCGGTCGAGTTAAAGTTGACGAAGGTTGAAATTTTGGCAGTTATCGTGATTTATGTGAAAATATTTCAAAAGTGATAAAAGCTACAACCATGAATTATCTTTTGTTGTATTCTACATGAAATTGCGCATATTTTCATACATAAAAGTTTATGTAACGACTAATGTAAAACGATGCAAACATTACGACAACGTGACGAAAGAATTTCTGAGATGTTCGGCAGAGTTACCGTGCGCAGACGTAAGGAAAAAGTTTTTTTTTTCAGAAATTCACCATAAATCGAAATATTGTGCTAGAGACTTCCAGTTTGTTGCAAAATGAAGTTACATGATTGAATATTACTAGAATGTAGAGTTTTAGCTTATAATTGCGTTTTTACCATTTTGGTGAGTTAAAGTTGACCGAAGGTTGAAATTTTTGCAGTTATCGTGATTTATATGAAAATATTTCAAAACTGATAAAAGCTAAAACCATGAGTTATTTTCTGTTGTATTCTACATGAAATTGCACACATTTCCATATATAAAACTTTATGTAACGACTAATATAAAACGGTGCAAACATTACGACAACGTGACGAAAGAATTTCTGGCGCGGACGTAAGGAAAAGGTTTTTTTCAAAAATTCATCATAAATCGAAATGTTGTGCTAGAGACTTCCAATTTGTTGCAAAATGAAGGTAAATAATTGAATATTACTAGAATGTAAGAGTTTTAGCTTACAATTGGGTTTTTTGACCATTTCGGTCCAGTCAAACTTGACCGAAGGTTGAAATTTTTTGTAGTCGACGTACGGTACGTCCACTTGGCACCCAACAGACAATTTTAGTCGACGTATGATACGTCCAGTAGGCGTTTAAGGGTTAAGAATCAAGACAAGTGATTTACCAACAAAAAATCTGTTTGATCTAAGGGATATATTTATAAACAATCATCCACCTCCTTTCCCAATTAGAGCTAATAGAATGTTTGAGTCACTGAACATAGATATACAAGTACCTTCAAAAGTGAAGTTACTACCCCATTGGACTATGAATAAAGTAAGGACTTGCACACAGTTGAAATATTTATCAAAAAGTCAGTCATATACCCCAGAACACCATAGACAAAAAATCATAGATCATATAAGACAAAAAAGTTCACATTACATGATTTATACAGATGGGTCTAAATCACAACATGGAGTTGGTTATGCAGCCATATCCCAGAACAAGTCATATCAATTAGCTTTGCCTAATAATGCCTCAGTCTTCACAGCAGAGTTGTGTACAGTTGCAGTAGCCATCAAAATTATAAAGCAGACATTCAATAATTTTGTGATTTTTAGTGATTCAAGAAGCCCTATAAAAGCCGTTCAAGGTTACAACTCAAAAAATAATATTGCACAGGAAATTAAATATAAACTCCACAAAATGTATGATAATGGAAAAAATATTGAAATATGTTGGATTCCTGCCCATGTAGGGATTAAAGGAAACGAAGGGGCTGATAAAACAGCTAAAGAAGCAGTCCACATGGCAAGAGCAAATGTAAAATTCCCAACTAGTGATTACGTAAGAGATATAAAAACAACCATTGTAAATAAATGGCAAAATATATGGAATGAGGAACCTAGAAATAATAAATTGAAACAGATAAAGTCCAGTGTTGGAAAATGGAGCTCATCTTGTCAAAGAGAGATGCACACAAGTACGACAAGTCAGCGAATAGGCCATACTCGTTAGACACGTGGACACATGATGAACAGTCCACGTGGGCCCCCTCCCAAATGCCCAGAATGCAAAGTGTAGATAACAGTCAAACGTGTTGTGTGACTGTCCAAAATATAACCAACAGCAAGTATCAACCTTTGGAAATAAATCGATGGGGGGAAATTTTGTCGGAATCTTATACGTTTTCAGTCATCCCAGTTTTAACATTCATGAGGAAGTGTAACTTAATAGACAAAATATAAAACTAAGTAAATAATGAAAATACAAAAGCCTGTAGGTTGTTTAATGACAAAAAAAAAATTTATGTAATTTATTCTGAATTTTAATTTTTAATTTTTTGAAATTTTATTTTATTTTTAATCTTTAATTTTTCTTGTATGTATGGCAACAAGTAAATGTATTTATTGTATACATGTGTTTCAGTGTAAAAGCACATTCATTATACAGTTTTTTCTTTTAAATTCCATTTTCATTCATTCATCATCACGCAAATGACCAATTTGGTCCCAGTTCTAGGCTTATGGCCTACACCTGGTATTTCATCCTAGTCCCTCAGGCCAGCCCTACGATAGCTGATAGTCAGCTCAGTGGTCTGGTTAAACTATCTAAATAATAATAATAATAATATATTCAGATGCGTCAGATCATGGTTTGGGGACCTACTCAGTGGCATGGAAGTTTCCGAGACTTGGTCACCAGCTGAAAGGAACCCACACATGAACATGAACGAGGTGAAGGCAATACATCCAGCTCTTCAGTTCGTCTCAGCAGCAACCTTAAGCAGGACAACCGTGGTCCATTCAGATAGCATGACTGCACTGGTCTATGTCAGGAATCAAGGAGGAACGCATTCCTTTTCACTTTACGAAGCAGCCAAGGACCTCCTCTTACGGGCACAAGGCAACAATACCTGCATTGTGAATTCATTCAGGGCAAACTGAACATCCTTGCCGATGAATTACGTTGTGGCAAACACATTCTACCGACGGAGTGGGCATTTGAATCCACAGGTGTGCACCAACCTGTGGAAACAGTGGGGAAAGTCATTGATAGACCTGTTTGTAGTGTCAAGAAACCATCGTTCCCCTCTGTTTTGTTCCCTAACTCCGGATCCTCAGGCATGGGGGACAGATGCCATGTTGCAGGATTGGTTGGATCTAGACGTTGATGCCTTTCCTCCGTTCAGCATGGTGAGAGAAGTGCTGAAGAAGTTCATCACTAACGACAACATAACGATGACTCTAGTGGCTCCCTTTTGGCCACACAAAGAATGGTTCCCCAGGTCTTCTCGGCCTTCTTGTAGATTTCCCAAGACTGTTACCTCAGATGAGAAATCTGCTCAAACAGCCTCATTTTCGTTGTTTCCAGCAAGGCTTATCCACTCTGTCTCTGATAGGCTTCAGACTGTCCGGGAGCTTGTCAGAGCGAAGGGTTTTTCAAGAAAAGCTGCAGAAGCAATTGCAGGCGCCGATCTTTTGCTGCTGTCTACAAGACCAAGTGGGCAGTCTTTTGAGGTTGGTGCTTAGAGCATTATAACTCCCCTTCTAAAATTACTTTAGCCCAAAGCAGACTTCTTACTGTTTTTGAGGTCTTCCAAAGGATTGGCTACATTCACCATAAAGGGATACAGGGCTATGTTAAATTCTGTTTTTAAACTTAGGGGAATAGACCTGTTTACGAAGCAGGACATTAGTGATTTGATTAAATCATTAAGTACGTCTAAACAAGAGAAATCTACAATGGTCGCCTGGAACTTGGATGTGGTCCTTTTGGCTTTCAGGCCCTCCATTTGAACCCTTTGACTCCTCCTCGCTAAGGGATTTGAGGAGGAAAACCATATTTTTAATGGCTCTGCAAAGAGAGTTAGCAAATTACATGCCATTGATAAGAAGGTAGGCTTTTTTCAAGGGAATGCAGTGTGCTCTTTGACCTTAGGGTTCTTGGCAAAGGATAAAGACCCCTCTAATCCCTGGTCACGTTTGTTTACTGTCAAGAGCTTGGCTGATATCCTGTGTCCAGCAGGTCATGAGAGAGTGCTCTGCCCAGTAAGAACACTGAAGTGTTATTTGGAGAGAACTAAAAGAATTAGAGGTTCCTCACAGAATCTCTGGTGTTCAGTTAAGGATCCCGGACGTCCATTATCCAAAAATGCCTTCACCTTCTTTTTAAGGACTGTGATTTCCGAATCACACTCGAGTTCAAGAGAATACCCTACCCTCTTTTACAGCTAAGGCCCTTGAAATAAGATCAGTTGCCACTTTGCTAGCCTTCAAACAGAATCTCTCGCTCTCCACAATCTTGCAGTCCACGTATTGGAGATGCAAGTCAGTTATCTCTGTGTACTACCTTCATGATATAGGGACAGTTTATGAGAAATTCAGTACATTAGACCCATTCTTTCACAGCTGCCATGTTATTGGGGAACGAAGGATAGGAGGAATACCTTCTATTTCCTATATCCCCTCTCCTTGTTAAGAGTTGTTGTCTTTCTTGGGGAAGCCTGGGGCCACTGTGTGTCGTGAGTGCCCACCAGTCATTGTTTTTATGGTTTGATTGGATTACTTTTTAAGGTGGTGTAAGTTAAATTTATCTGGTAATATTTTCTTGTACTGCACCCAGGGTAATATATATATATATATATATATATATATATATATATATATATATATATATATATATATATATATATATATATATATATATATATATATATATATATATATATATATACAGGCAGTCCCGGTTTACAGCGGTTCCGGCTTACGGCGTTCGAGGTTACGGCGCTTTTCAAATATATTCATCAGAAATTATTTCCTGGCTTACGACGCATGTTCGGGGTTACGACGCATCGTGACGCCGATCCGACGGAAGAAATATGGCCCCAAAATGGCAGAATAATCATAATTTGAAGGTTTTTTTATGTAAAACTCAATAATAATGCAGTTTACATCGTTTTCAATGCACCCAGAGCATTAATAGTAAGGTTTTCTTATGATTTTTGACGATTTTCGGCGATGTTCCCCTTCTACGGCGATTTTTTCGGTTTACGACGGCAAGAAGAACGGAACCCCGTCGTAAACTGGGACCGCCTGTATATATATATATATATATATATATACATATACAAACAGTGAACCCCGTATTCGCTGGGGATGCATCCCACACCCCTTCCCGCGAATAGGTAAAATCCGCGAATGCTTAAAAACCCTCTAAAATGACTTAGAACTGCCCATTTTGATAGCTTAAACCAAGAAAACCCCTTTAAAAATGCTTATCCCTGAATATTTTAATAGTTTTATCACAAAAAGTGCATTTATTCATGAAAATTATATGAAAATACAGTAATTAGTGAATATTTCTCAGTGAAAAATACATGAATGGGCGAATTTTCCACGAATGATGGCTAGATATGTTCCACAGAGAAACCCGCAAATGCGTGAGTCCATGAACCATGAGAACGCGAATACAGGGGTTTACTGTATATATATATATATATATAATATATATATATATATATATATATATATATATATATATATATATATATATATATATATATATATATATATATATATATATATATTATTGGGTTATAAGCTTTGGCAACCTGCAATTTACTCCTATGTTGCAAAGCCCCCACTAGAGTAGAGGCGATCCTTGGCTCTACCGCCACACCACTACAGGTCGAGAGGAGCTTTGACCAGATGCAGTATTTACCTGCTGTAGCTCCCTCACCATATAGAGGGATGAATAAATTTGTTTGTATTTAGCATTTCCCAACGTTTTGTGTGAGAGAGAGAGAGAGAGAGAGAGAGAGAGAGAGAGAGCGAGTGTAATTGTCGTTAGTGAGTGCTTCGGTCGTTGGAAGAGGGATGAGGTCGTTAGTTTGTTTACGGCGCTGTCTGTCAGTGGAATATGTGAAGGATTTTTCGGTTTTGGAGTGAGTCTTTAGTCAGAGCTAGTGTCGGTCAGTGGTTTTTGTGTGGGACAGTTTTGTCGTATGCTTTTCCGGGAGTTGTTGGTTTTCTTGTTGATGTGCTGTTTAGTTGTGTGTGT
This sequence comes from Macrobrachium rosenbergii, assembly GCF_040412425.1. Taxonomy (NCBI): domain Eukaryota; kingdom Metazoa; phylum Arthropoda; class Malacostraca; order Decapoda; family Palaemonidae; genus Macrobrachium; species Macrobrachium rosenbergii. Next base: position 47,720,151 of record NC_089760.1, read on the forward strand.
GTTCTGTTCCTTTTTTTTGTATTTCCTTGTTGTGTTTGTGGTTGTTTGCGGTTGTGGTTGTTACGGCGACCTTTATCCATCTCCAGCAACCGAAGATCAGGGTGAGTGTTGTTTGTTGTTTTGTTTGTGGGTGTGAATTCCGCCACATTAATTTGGCGCCCAACGTGGGGCTGTTGTATAATTGCTGTTAGGATTGTTTGTGGTGGGTAGAGTGAGAGTAAGAGGTCAGGATGAGTGAGATAGAGAAACTGAGAGAGGAACTCCGGGTGGCTAGAGGAGGAGAATGGGAGGCTGAGGAGTGAGAATTTGGAGTTGAGGAGTCAGTTGGAGGAGATGGGGGGAATGCTAAGGAGTGCAAAAGAAGAAATGAAAGGGGAGATGAAAGAGTCAGAAGAGAGAATGGAAGAGAGGATGGATAAAAAGTTGGAGGGAATGATGAAAAGTGTGGAAGAAATGGTGAAAGGTATGTTCAAGGGTGTTTTTTTGGAGAAGGGGCTGTTGGAGGCAGGTTCTCTGGAACGTGTGAAGGGGCAAGAGAGAAAGAAAAGGAGGAAGAAGTGAATGGAAGCGTGAGTGATGAAAGTGATGTGGAAATAGGAAGTAAGAAACGAGAGAATGAAAGGCAGGGTAAGGAAAAGGGGAATGAAAAGCAAGGGAAGGAACAGAAGGAAAGTAAGGATAAGTCTGGGGAAGAAAAAGGGAAGAAGGGAAAGGAAACTGGTAAGAAGGGTAAGGAAGTGGGAAAGGCAGGAAAGAAGGGGAGAGGGTGAAGGCAGTAGTGATAGTGAGGTGGATGGAGGTGAGTGGATAAAAGTGGATAAAAAGTGGGGAAGAAGAGTGTAATGAGTAAGATGAATGTAAGTGCAGAAGTGGACTCTTTGTATTCGGAAGAGGGTATGAAAGGACAGAGTGAAAGTAGCGAAAGTGAGAGTGAAAGTGAGAAAGAAGTGAGAAAGGCTATGTGTGTGAGGGAGGTACCTTGGTGTGAAAGGTATAATGAGTATGGAAGTAGGGATGTGCATGATTTCTTTAGGGAGTATGAAAGGTTTTGTGAGGATAAGTATGGGGAAAGTAAGAGAGTGTGGGCACGAGAGTTAGGAGAATATTTGACTGGGTTTTGCTTGATATGTATAGGGTTATTATGAGTGTGGGAGATGTTGAGTATGACAAGGTGAAAGCTAGACTAGTTGAGCAAGCGAGGCGTATGAAAGCAAGTGTTAAGTATAAGAGGAAGAATGAATTTGATGAGGCAAGAATGAAAGCTGGGAAACCTTGTCACTGTATGCTTGTAGGCTGGAGACGTTGGCAAGGAAGAAGTTTGGGGATGATGGGATAGATGAATGTAAGGAGTTAGTACGGAAGTTGTTAGGGACAGTGCCAGATGGAGTTAGAGAATTTGTGAACTTGAAGCGGAAGGAGAAGAAAAGATGGACGAATGAAAGGTTGACTTGGGGAGAAATTTTGGAAATTGAAGAAGATTATGAGCTTGACAGGGTTATAAAAGAGAGCAGAAGTGTAAGTGTAAGGGCTGGGGTAGATGAGAGAGTGCCAGAGTTTGGAAGCTTTAGGGATGCAGTGTTGAGGGGCCCAATGAGAATGGCAGATAGTGTAATAGATAGGAGTGTAAGAGCAAGTAATGTGGAGGTGCCAGTGAGGATGAATAGTGGGTTTGTAAGGGAGCAACGGGTTGGACGGGTTAGGGATAGTAGTGTACAAAGGGGAAGGTCGATGAGTGGAAGTCGAGCAAAGTGTTTTAGATGTGGAAAGGAAGGACACACAAAAAATGAGTGTAGGTGGGCTTTAGGAGCGTGTTTCGGGTGTGGGCAATCGGGACATTTGGTAAGGGAGTGTACGAAAGGTAGGGGGGTTAAATGCTACAGGTGCGGACAGGTGGGTCATATTGCTAATGGTTGTAGGGGTACCCGAGTGAATGTAATATGTGGCAACTGTGGTAAGAATGGGCATTATGCGAGAATGTGTTCAGAACCGAGAGCGAAGTGTGTTGAATGTGGAATGGAAGGGCATGTATCAAGTGTATGTAGACGAAAGACGGTGACTGTGACAGTGAATTCGGGAAACTGAGTGTGAAGGGGGTTCAAATGGGTGGATCCTCCAGGATGCAAGCGGTGCGTGTGATGCATGTAGGTGAGGGGTTGTTGCATGAGGATCAGCAATTTGTTTTGATAGAGTATGGTAGAAAACGTAAGAAAGGGAAGAACGTAAGTGAACGGAATAATCGTAAGTTGTGTGATAGGGGTGTGAGTGCCAAAGTGGAAATGAGTGATAAAGCGTGTAATACGGATGAATGGGATGGTATGACTAGAACGTATAGCATATGCGGGTTTGATATAACTGAGTTGACTGAATGTGTAGGGGTAAGTGAACGGTTGGAGGTGAGCGAAAGTGTAAGAGTAAGAGAGCGTAGCAGTGATAGACGAGTGATTGAAAGCATGAATGAATCGTTGCAAGAATTGGAAAGGTCAATGAGTGAATGGGATGGGTTAGTTGAAGAATTGGGGGAGGTATTTGGGAATGAGTTAGAGGGTATAGATGAGATTGTGGATGAAATTGAGAGTGGTAATAGTGAAGAAGATAGCGTGAATCTGAGAGAGAATGGAGGAGAAAATGTAAATCTGAATGTTGCTGGAAGAGAGAGCGAGTCTGAGAGAATGATTGTGTGCCCACGAACGCGTTCTAAAGGACCTGCTAGTGAGCATCCATGGGTGTTGTGTAAGGCGATTTGAATGCAGTGTGAAAGGTGTTGGTTGGGAAATGCTAAAAAGGGGGGAGAATTATAGAGGGATGAATAAATTTGTTTGTATTTAGCATTTCCCAACGTTTTGTGAGAGAGAGAGAGAGAGAGAGAGAGAGAGAGAGAGAGAGAGAGAGAGAGAGAGAGAGAGAGAGCGAGTGTAATTGTCGTTAGTGAGTGCTTCGGTTGTTGGAAGAGGGATGAGGTCGTTAGTTTGTTTACGGCGCTGTCTGTCTGTGGAATATGTGAAGGATTTTTCGGTTTTGGAGTGAGTCTTAGTCAGAGCTAGTGCCGGTCAGTGGTTTTTGTGTGGGACAGTTTTGTCGTATGCTTTTCCGGGAGTTGTTGGTTTTCTTGTTGGTGTGCTGTTTAGTTGTGTGTGTGTTCTGTTCCTTTTTTTTGTATTTCCTTGTTGTGTTTGTGGTTGTTTGCGGTTGTGGTTGTTACGGCGACCTTTATCCATCTCCAGCAACCGAAGATCAGGGTGAGTGTTGTTTGTTGTTTTGTTTGTGGGTGTGAATTCTGCCACAACCAGATAAGGTTACAACAAGCATTTCATGATGCCAGCTAATTTTCTATTTCAAATTGCCTCCATCTCTGAGGGTTTTTGGGAGTCAGCTGTGTAATTATTTGGTAAGTTACTTATATAAAATGACATTTTTTAATAAAAGTTTTTTATATATACTTACCAAATAATTACATGATCGGAACCCTCCCTCCTCCCCTCTCATGGACAGAGGGCATTAACGAATTGAGCTCTTTAGCTGTGTTGTACCTATTCTTCCATGAAAGTGGGCAGGACAAGCTACCTGCACCCAAAACAAAAGAGCTCTACTGCAATTTTTAAATGTTGAGTTGCCATTTAAATTAGAAACTAATATAAAACTTTATTTTATTAGAAAATATAATTTCTTTTAATATTCATGGTTTTTTCTTGGCAGGATAGATTTTTCTACTGTATTTGTTAATATATTAAACTAGTTGAACATTTATGATGGTACCTTAGTTTAATCATGATTTGAAGGGATGACACCAGTAATTATCTTTAATTTAAAAGAGTGTCACCCACTGAGTACTGTACGTGTCTTTACTTTGACTTAAAACACAGTCAGTCTATTTCAAACTGGTGTGCATTCCACTTATCCAGTGGCTATGTGTGGCTCACATCATACTGTTTACTGTGGATTTTTACATTTTTTCCTTGCTGCAGTGCTGTTAATATCTAAACCTGAAGGTTGCTTGCTTCACTGCAAGCAGCATAATCTGCTGTTTGCCAAGGGGATTGCACTTACCACCCACCATAGACATAGCCTTTGAAGGCATAAAGTTAATTTTAGGTAGCTGTTGGACATGTGCAAAAAGGGATTTTGACAAAGGAAAAATCTATTTCTGAGGGAGGCCCTGTGTCACCCGGTGAAATTCCTTACTAGCACGAATTTCTAGGTATAAATATTGCTAAATATACCAGAGAAAAAAGCTATCAGGAATGCTGGGGTTACTACCCCCAGATCGAGCATCTACAATGAAAATAGACGTCGGTATGGGCAAGGGTGAGTGAAGTCATCACTACCACAGAACCACACTCTGAAGACATCCCAATGACAAAACCCCCGGAAGAGCGGAGAGCTGACCCAGCTCCCGCACTCACCCGCCCGCCAGACGGCGACCCCAGCGCCATCTGAACTCATTCCAGACTAGCACCATCCCCAGGCTTGGTATGCCCGTGCAGGGGGGGAATCTAGGACCTGGGAGGGTCACCGGGTGACACAGGGCCTCCCTCAGAAATAGATTTTTCCTTTGTCAAAATCCCTTTTCTGAGCTCGTCCCTGTGTCACCCGGTGAAATCGTAACAGAGAATCATACCAAGACTGTGAAGATGTAAGAAAACAATTATCTAAGGTGATCATGCATAAAAACGCGTACTATAAGAAAATAAGTTTAATTATTTCTCATGAGCAATTCAGAACTTCATAACAGAGGAAATTAGAATAATAGTTAGGCAAACCTTATGTAAACATACAAATTGACATGAAAATATAAATGTACGGCAAAAAACATGAAAGGAGGTACAAAAATAAAGAATACAAAAATACAGAAGTACCTCAGCACTTAAACCTACAAAATAGCACACATCAAAAACACAATCACAATAAACATCATTTTAAGGCCAACAATTTCAAGTATCATATAAATTGAGGAGCCAGGCAGTGAGGTATGATTGGCCCAGGAAAACTGGCAGGGCAAATGAATGAGGCAGGCGGGCGGGGGGGGAAAGGATAAGGTTAAAGGGTAATTTTAAGGTGGGGGGGATGACACTCCCGACAGCCACCGTAGGAAATTTCAGAGCTTCAAGTGTTTTCAGGTAGTGCCGTTTAAACACTAATGGAGATTTCCACCCCGTGTATTTTGTCAATTCAGCAAAATCCATATTATGAAAATAATTGGTAGAGGTAGCTACTGCTCGGATATCATGAACCTTGGGAACTGAATCCGGGTTAGCCTGTTTAATGAAGTACAGTATAGGATTTGCTGTCTTATAGCCTTTAAAGAAAGTGTTCCACCTTTTTCCCTGATAAAAAGAAGACCAGACAAACACTGAGAAGTTCTTTGCAAGTAAGCCCTCAGGGTAGCGACTGGGCACAAAGACAGGTCTTGTGGAAGAGGAACCACCTTCCAAGGGGACCACCTATCTTGAGGGTCTTCATTTTTCGCTAGGAATCTATGATCTGGGGAAAGCAGAACTTTCCTGACGGGAGGAAATCTATGTGATCGACACCTCTAGAGAGAGCAGACAGTTCTGAGATTCTGGCACCTGAAGCTAAACTAATCAGGAATAAAGTCTTCCTTAACAGATCTAGATAAGAGCATTGGGCATTATTAATATCTGAGGCTAGTTTCAGAACGTCGTTAAGGAACCAGGTAACTGAATGTGGGCGCGTTACCGGCCTTAAACGAGCACATGCTCTAGGGATGGAAGAAAAGTATGAGTCAGTTAGGTCAATCTTGAAGCCATGCAAAAACACCTTTCTCAAAGCTGATTTTGCTGTTGTAATAGTGGCCGGGGCTAGGCCTCTTTCAAACAATGATCTAAAGAAGGTTATCGCTAAATTAGTGGTCATAGTTTGTGCTTCAGATGCCTTCAGAAAAGATGCCAATTTTTTTACTGCTGAGTCATACTGTCTGAGAGTAGAATCTCTCTTATCAGATTCAATAAACAGAGTATTAACAGGGTCAATAGGTCAATATTTGCCCCCCTTTGGGCAGCAAACTTCATAAAGTCCATAAAGCCAGGGCATTCAGAATTTTTGAGGAAGCTGACACAGTCTTCGTTTGTACTATCTGAGTCAGCCTGGGTCTGGGTATCTGACGACGCCGCAACTTGAGTTCCAGGAGAAGTGGAAACCAGTTGCTCTTTGGCCAATTGGGGGCTACTAGGGCTACTTGACCCTTGAATTACCTGAGCTTGTGTAAGACTTTCATCAGCATGTTTATTGCGGGAAACAGATAGATTCTCTCCCAACTGTTCCAATATATGGACATTGCATCTGTGGCGTAAGCTTGAGGATCTAGATAGGGAGCCACATAACAAGGGAGTTTGTGATTGCTCTCCGTGGCAAACAGATCTACCTGAAGTCCCGGAACACGATGGCAGATCCAGTTGAAGGAGTCCTTGTCTAGGGACCATTCCGCACTCCCGCCAGATGGGTAGCTGACAAATGCCAGCTGTGTTTGTCCGCCAGGGAGAAGATGGCTAACATCACCTGATTTATCCAACTCGATTTGGACCCGCCCCTGTTTATGCAATGTACTACTACGGCGCTGTCCAACACCAGCCTGATGTGAATCTGGTTGGGATGGGGACGAAGCTTTTTCAGGGTTAGAAACACTGCCATTGCTTCCAAAGTGTTTATATGGAACTGTTGAAACATGGTAGACCATGTCCCTTGTACCTTTTGTTTTGGTGAGTATCCTCCCCAGCCGCTTAATGAAGCGTCTGTGTGGATTACCAGAGCTGGAGGGGGAAACTGAAGAGGGACTGACTTTGAGAGGCCCTTGACTGTGGACCATGGGGGAGTCTTTTCCTTAAGATGATGGAATTGATGAGACCCTGTCCCTGAGCCTGACATTGGCTCGTCTCTGCCACACTCTGTTTATGTCTTTTAATCTCGCTTTTAGGAGCAGGTCTGTTACAGAGGCGAACTGAAGAGAACCCAAAATTCTTTCTTGTGTCCGGCGGGAGGCTTTCCTGTAATTCAGAAACTTTCTGGTAGCTGTGGCTATTTCCTTCCGCTTGGCCGGCGGAAGAGATAGCCTGTACGAGGTTAGGTCCCACTGGATACCCAGCCACTGAAACCAAGCTTCCGGAGTTAGGCGGGAATTCTCCCTGTTCAATTGGAAGCCTAAGGATTCCAGAAACTCGATCACCATGGCTGTAGCTCTCCGGCACTCCTCGACGGTTAAAGCCCAAATTATCCAATCGTCCAGGTACGCCGCTAACGATATCCCCCGGGATCGCAACTGCTGAACTACTGTTTCCGCCAGTTTTGTGAATATTCTGGGCGCTATGTTGAGCCTGAAAGGCATGACCCTGAAGGAGTAGGCCTGTTTCCCCAGTCTGAAACCCAGGAAGGGAGAGAAGTTCCGCGCAATCGGAGAAAAGCAATTGGGTGGAATTTTCGGGTACCCCAAACAATAGCAAGAACCCTAATGAGAGGAGACTCACAAAAATTAAAATTAAAGGAGACCCACGGACACACCCTAAGAGAAAGCCACCAGGATGATCCCATGACGGGAAATTAAAGATAATTAGTGTAAACGACCAAGAGAAACCCAAACAGAACAAGCTGAATAGGTGTACCTCGAGGTTGACATGGCTGACAAGTAAGGGACGCCTTGGCGTCCCAAACAAAAACCACTATAATTTATAAATGCGGGCTTAAACAGCCAAACTAATCATAAAAACCCCACAAGAAGATGGTACTTAACTTGGAGACAGTAAAGCTGCCGACGACCATGATACAAAGCAGAAAATGCTGGGAAAAAGCACTGTGTGAAAAAGCTACAAACAGTAGAGATCACGTGCTAGAATGGAATGAGTTCAGATGGCGCTGGGTGGTCTCATGCAAGTGGATGAGTGCGGGAGCTGGGTCAGGCTCTCCGCTCTTCCGGGGTTTTGTCATTGGGATGTCTTCAGAGTGTGGTTCTGTGGTAGTGATGACTTCACTCACCCTTGCCCATACCGACGTCTATTTTCATTGTAGATGCTCGATCTGGGGTAGTAACCCCAGCATTCCTGATAGCTTTTTCTCTGGTATATTTAGCAATATTTATACCTAGAAATTCGTGCTAGTAAGGAATTTCACCAGGTGACACAGGGACGAGCTCAGAAATAACATGTTCCTACCAGTGAACTGTGATGGAAAAATGTGATTTAAATTTGCCATTTGGGTCCAAGGTTTCCTTAGAATTCAAGATCTCCCTGTATGGCTCCTCCAGTGGAGAACTAGAGTCATTCTTTGGGATTGATGCTTCCAGTAATGAACATGAAGTGGCCCTTGCCAATGAGCTTTTCCTCCTGAGCCCAGAAGACCCTTTGATTTTGCATTAGAGGAATTCCTTCAACAAGACTCTAGGCTGTCCCATGCAGTAATTCAGTGACGAGGAGCACCAAAACACGGCTCACCTTCCTACCCTAAAATTCCTGCCACTTCCAGGGATTATGGTCCTTTATCAGAGACTCCCAAGCCTTTGCCAGGCAGTGACATTATGGCTGCCCTGACCCAGTCTTCCCAGATGGTGGTTCCTAATAAGGAGATTCCATCTGACTCTTTATTGATGTTTTTGAAGGTGACAAAACACAGTGTCAAGGAAGCCCTTGATGTATATCAGAGGCACTATTTAAATTCCTGATGGGAATTTAAGACAGCTCTGGACACGGAGTTAGATTTTATCTACAAGACATTTTCAAGCCTTTCAAAGAAAAGACTAGAAGGTCTTCAAAAGCCACCCATGCAGAGATTTGTTCTGTTGTGAAGAAATTTAGGTCCTTGGAGCAAGCTAACAAAAAATCTAAGGCCAAAAAACTGAGTCAGTTACCTAGATAGCCCAGGACTTTTAGGGTTTTGAGTGGAAATAATTAGATAAAAGCTGAAACTTTGCAGAAGTATAGACAATTGTGACCTGAACAACATATGAAAAGTCCCACTGTCTCCCCAGGAACATCTTGTTAGCCGCCAGATTGGAAAATGGCTGCCATATTGGAATTTCCTTAAAATTGAAATATCTCAAAAATATTACTTTTATCAAAAAAACACCACTCAATAAAAGTTGTTTAGAATTGGTTTTTCTGTAGGAATCATTGTGTTATTTTACAAAAATAAGTAAATTTATGTGCAGGAAAAATAACAATATTGAAATTTCATTCATAATTTTATTTTCAACAACATTTTCCTTGAAATGGTGGACTGCATGTCAAAATGCTTGAAACAAAAGTTGTAGAACAAACTTTTTCTTTTAAACAGTATATACAAGTCTATGTCTATTTTGAAAACTAAAGAAGTTACAAGACATAAACGAAGAGAAACGCTAGACCTTAGATACCTTATGGGTATGTGGAAGCTACTTGAGTACAAGTAAATTACCAGGCTGGAATGGCTACATGCAAGCAGCAATGAGAGATGGTCATTTTGAAACTACTCATATACTTGCACTCCCCTTCATCAACTTGAACCCAGGAATCTATCAACTATATACACAGCACTTTTACATGCTGTTGAGGGTACTAAGTCCCAGAATCAAACTCACTGTGTAGTAACTTTTGACCAGCCTCCTCTATATGAAAGCAGTTGAAATAGATGGTTCAGCTTGAAGAAAGCCCATTGTCAAAAATTAGTTGTGCGTTTGGGTGGGTTCCATCTTCTCATGTCCTTCATGGGAGCAATAGGCACCATCTTGGTGGAAGTGGACTGGAAGAATTGTGGGTCATAATATATTCAGAAATTTCTGTAAGACACATATATTACCGTGCCCTTCGAGCTCACTTTCTTACACAGGCTGCTCTTACAAGAATTCTTCTAGATGATGTCAATATGAATGATGAAGAATGTAGTGTAATCCTGGAGATATTCCACTCCTTCTTGACCCATGAAGTTGATGTTGAAGACGTACTAAATAATGAAATCTTAACAGACATTAATACTAAGCTGATAAACAACATCAATCAAAAGGAGGACTTGAGTCACAGCAAGACTTTGGTTGCAATATCATGAGCAAGTATCCATAATTAAGCTCTTTCTGAGAGCTGAACGCACACCACAGTGGGATTTGCACCTGTATTGTGCAAGAGAGATGCTTCCACATTTCCATGCTGCAGGGCATCTACATTATGCCAAAGCTGCACAGATCTATTTGCAGCAAATGCATGAACTTTCCAATACAATGGCAAAGAAGGAATATGAGAAACTTACAATTGATGGATTTTTCACGGTGGGATGAAGCAATCGTTATTGGTCAGGGACATGAGTGATATGATAATTGAGCAGTATCTGATGAAGGGATTTAAATCTTCTGGGGACTTACACATGGCAGAAAATTACTGAGAGCACTTTAGCCCAGTGGATAAAAGCAATGCCAGCAAGTACACAAGTTTGTGATGCTGTGGAGAAATTTACTGGTGTTTCATCTGCAACAACTGAACAGCATGTTGAATTGAGAGAATCACGACAATTTAATGATGATAAAGCACTTACAAATATTGCAGAACTGGCTACGATCTCACTCTCCATTTCAAGAAACTTTTAGTGGGTTGGTATCCTTGGGAACAGGAATAATTGCTGATGATTTAGTGAACTGTGACACAGCAAAATCAACTGGCTTAAAAGAAATGCATGATATGGATGGCAAAAGTTCTCAACTATAAACTTAAAAAGAAAGAACGCAGTCGGTCAATATCAGTCATGAGGAATGGACTGAAAGTTCGTGAGGATGTTGTTGCAGTGAACTCTCAACAGCTTTTTCAGCAGAATAATATGTTTTGAAAAATGATGACCAGCTTGCTAATTATATGACTTATGAATTGGCCCTAAACCTCCTTCACTCTTTGACGACATCTCAATGAGAAAAGGGCACAAAGCAGCCACAGTGACTAAATTGGAATCTATGGACCTTGGGAAGGGTTAGTTTCAGATGAATACCAGTATGTTGTGGATGGTGGTCATCTTCTTCATAAAGTTGTGTGGCCAAGGCAGCTATGTATCGGGATATTTTTCAAGCCTACACAGGTTATGTAATCAATCATTATGGAAAAAATGCAACAGTTGTTTTTGATGGCTACCCAGTGACACCAACAACCAAATCTCAAGAGCAAAATTGTAGGGCATCCAAGCATTGTTCTATAGAAGTTGAAGTCAATGAGGAATGTTACTCAACGTTAACAGGAAGCAGATTTCCTGTGTAATAAAGCGTAACAAGACACTGCTGATCAGTAAACTGAAGGACCACATGCAGCGTGCTGGCATTACAGTTATAGTTGCCAAGGAAGATGCAGATATGTCTATTGATCAAACTTCTTGGTCATTAGAAAATAGTGGACATAATGTAGCAGTGGTGGGTGGGGACACAGACTTACTAGTACTTCTAGTATCTCTTTCTAAATCATCCACAAAAATACTTTTTATTAAACTTGGTAAAGTACACAACCCCAACAAGATCTATGATATTAGGAAACTTATATCTAACCTGGGACATCTTCGTCAACATCTGCTGTTCCTCCACGCTGTTACAGGCTGTGACACAACATCAGCTTTATATGGGAAGGGAAAGAAAAAGTACTTTGATATTTTGAAGAAGAGCCAAGACATATGCAATACAGTGTCTGTATTTGATAAAGAGAAGCATCTAAAGATGAAGTGGCCAAAGCTGGCGAAGCTTTCCTCCTTTCTAGGTATGGAGCGGAGAAATTTCAAACATTGGACAGGTATCGTTTGCATGCATACAAGAGAACAGTTGCAAAGATGTCACTTAAATCTGAGTTTCAGTTATCAACATTACCACCAACAAGTGATGCAGCTCATCCTGGGCACTCGTTTAGGGTGTTCTACCAAGTACAGCATTGGCATGGTAACCATCTCTCCAGAGAATGGGGATGGGAGAGTTCCAAAATGGGCTGAAACCCATCCCTTCAATGAAACCTCCAGCTTGTTACATTTAGTCAGCTGTAACTGTCGCAAGAAGGTTGCCGCCATCAATGTGAATGTCGTAGGGCTGGTTTATCATGCTCATCCATCTGTGGACAGTGTCGTGGTGTTGGATGTGAAAATTCACTACCATTTGAGGAGGATGTTGAAGAAGACGCTCATGAGATGAAAGAAAACTTAACATCAAGAATGTTTGAGCTCTGAGTGTGTTCTATTCAGATATAATTCAATCCATATTTACTTTCAAGAGTACCCTATATGACATACTTGTCCCACAATTACTTTATGCAAACCTGCTGTTATATTTTTGTGTTTGAGAGCTTATATTTGTATTAATGAACAATCTCTCAGTTGAAATATTTTCTTTTCGTATTTATTGTTATTGTACATGTAAGTATAACCAAAGTGTATGTATTATTAATCCTACACAAGGTATTTGTCTGAAACCTCATTAATATATCAGGCATGCCTCTCTATTCTAAAAAAAAAAAAAGGCACGAGATCCATTCACTGCCATTGTAAATTTCACTATTAAGAAATGAATAATGATGCCTATTAAAACATTGTTCAATAATTTATCAGAATGATTGCAAATCAACACTTCTTAATTAAAAAAAAAATGTTTGATTCTGTACGTGAAAATTTGACATTTCAGTTTTCTATATATTTTCCTCCATAACTTTTTTATTTATGAATATAAGTATAAACTTGTATATATGTTTCAAAAGAAGAAAGTTTGTTCTATAACTTTTGTTTAAAAGCATTTTGTCATATAGGACACAAATTCTGTAGAAATTGACTTTGAAAATAAATTCATTACTTTAATTTCAATATTTTTTTATTTTTTCATATAGATTTTCTCATTTTTTCAATTAATCTAGTGAGTACTATAAAACAATCAATTGTGAACAACTTTTATTAAGTGGTGTTTTTGATAAAATTGATATTTTTCGAGATATTTGAATTTTAAGGAAATCTTCCAAATGGCGGCCATTTTCCAAAATGGCGGCTAAGCATAGCGTGGGAGACAGTGGGACTTTTGATATGTTGTTCAGGTCACAATTCTCTATACCTGTGCAAAGTTTCAGCTTTTATCTAATTATTTCCCAAAACCCCCAATTTTGACCTATTGCTCCTGGGCTAAGATCCCTTTAGAATCAGAAGACTCACTGAGGTGTGACCTTTCTGCTTCCATAGTTCTGACTTGTCCTAATACCACAACAAGTTCAGACCATAAATTCCCCCAGTTATCAATGTTCTTTCTAATATTTTTTGTACTTGATATTGTAGAATTACAAATACAGCTTACTTATATAGTAGAAGATGTTAACTAAAATTAGAAACATTCCCTGAGTATACTTATAGAAAAATGTATATGAGATATACTGGGATGGGTAGATGTACATCTTGTGTCACTGAGCTGACGTGTGCATTGCCATAAGTATTGGCATATAGTCATTTATGGCCCATTCAAGTGATATGAATGTTTACTTGCAAATTTTTTTCAAATAGCATGGTGAAAAATAGTAATTATCATATGATGTGTGCTTTAGGATTGCCAATGTAATTACTATAGTGTGTTAATCGATCTGTGCCATTACCAAGGGGTTAATCATGTGAAGGTAGAATTTCAGATCTTTGCCTTTGCTGGCATTAGAAAATGGCAGAAATAAAGCAGTTTATTTCTGTTCTCTCAGTATTTCACAATTTCACAAACGAATTGTTCTTCGTTTTGAATGTAAAAGGCTCCCACTCATTGTGGCTACCTAGGAGTTTTGTGCTTCTGTGGGCAAAATCTCAGATGGGACAGACATTTCAGAGTTCCATTCAAGGCTTCACTTCCCATTTTATCCTAACCTTGTCTGCTTTCTGGAAGTGACCATGAGAGAGCTCCCTGAATCTTCCAGGACTGCTTTGGCTATACCAGGGGTTCTCAACCTGGGGTACGCGTACCCCCAGGGGTACGTGAGAGGAATTTTGGGGGTTTGTGATAGGTTTCTCAAAATATTTTGGTTTTGAATAACTCCAAACCTGTTTGTAGAAAGTGGCCTGCATTGCTTTGTCAGTGACTCAATTGTAAAAGGTTCTTTCGATAGTTTGTCACTGACCAGATTCCGGTTAGCAATGGCAAGTTCTTATTCTGCTTTAGCAAAAATGTGTACAGAACCTCCTGATGTTTCCTTCTACATACCGCTGTGAGCAGGGATTCTCTGTGCTTGATTAAAAACATGTTAAGTTCACGTCTTGCAGTGAAAGACAACATAAGAGTGGCTCTTTCAAAGACTGTGCCGAGGATTGACTTGTTGGTAGCAAAGAAACAGGCCCAGCCATCTCACTGAATTAGTTTATACTTGTATTTTAATGCAATCACACACACTGACTTCCCTGTGAGTAAGTAACTAGTTACTAATAACTAATTGCGAGGCTTAACAATCAGCATTAGTTCACAGTCAGTTGAACACAATGCCTTCTTAATACTATTTTGTTATTTTTTTTCATGCTAGTGACACTAGTCACATACACAGTAATTTCCCTATGAGTAGCTAGTTATAAGCTGTATATGGTAAAGCCCCCGTATTCGCAGTCTCACTATTCGCAGACTCACCTATTCACAGATTTTTCTGTGGAAGCTATCTAAGATTTATTCACGGGAAAACTCATGTATTGTGTGGAACATATCTATAAAAACACTCGCAGGGAACCTGCCTATTCGTGGATGCAGATTTTTTGTCTCTTTTGTATAGCAGTATTCTGTATTTTCTTATTATTTATTATATAATAACATTACAGTAAATAATAATGTAAATGAATAATAATACTGCAGTATATATAATAGTAATAAAATTAAATAATAATATATAATACTACACTGGGTACCTGTAATAATAATAAATAATAAGGTTAAATCATACAGGTATCAACTGGTGATGGATGTTGATTACAGTATACTGTAGATGATGATGATGAGTTAGCTGTGCAGTACGATGAATGACAATGGAGATATGGCTACACAGCAAAGCAGAGGAGTTACATCTTGTCTGAGGGCTCCTCTTCACCTTCTTCAGGAGGTACTTTGTCAGGGGTTTCCGGAAGCGCTGTCAAGGTATTTGAACATGGCAACGAAGGTGGTATGGTAGGGCTGCATGAGTATTTTACCTTGTTCATGCTCAATGCAGGCGACCACAATTAATGTCATGCCGTAATGGGCTGCTACTTCTCCGTGACTTGTGCCCTCTGTTAACATAACAATCATGTCTACTTTCTTCTCATCAGTCATTAACTGCAGGCTCATTGACAGAGGCCTTAGAAGAAGCAGAGCATTTAGAGGACATCTTAATGCATGATTTCAAACAATATTCTCAGTCCATAGTACTGTACACGCAAAACACACAAACAAGAGATAGCAATGAAACGGGTTATATTGGGTCATTTGCCGCTACAGTATACACACTGTACTATTGTGTGTACATATACTAACATTGATATTCTGTGCATACAGGACAGGCAGTCCTCAGTTATCGGCGGGGGTTCCATTCTTGGGGTGTGATGATAACCGAAAATTGTCACTAACCGAAAATCGGCGATTTCCAGCGCTTTTTCTGCGATTTTCGGGCTTACAGCGCCGAAAAGTGCCGATTTTCGGTTATTGGCACCTCTGTTAGGTGTGTATTCACGCCAGTACCCAATTATTGGCACCGATAAGCGGAAATCGGCGATTTTCGTCGCCGAAAATTGCCGATGTTCGGCGCTAGACAAGCCCCATAAAGCCGGATTGCCATTAACCGAGCCCACCGTTAACCAAGGACTGCCTGTACTGCACATTTTATTAAATGTTTTGTTGTAGGATGATTTTTAAATTTTACATACAAAAAGTGTTTTAGGATGATACATAGTACTACAGGCAGTACTTATAGCGTATCTAAAATACACAAGACAACAGGAATAGCAGGGTACGTATGTTTACGTCTGCGGTACGTGGCATTTTCATGTACGTACTAAGTATATGTTCATGACTACTGTAAGTACATTTTGTATGATGAAAAAAGATTTACCAATTTTCAGATATTACAGTACTGTAATATATTAACCCTTAAACGCTGACTGGACGTATCATAAGTCGACTAAAATGTCTGTCGGGTGACGAGTGAACGTACCGTACGTCGACTACAAAAAATTTCAACCTTCGGTCAAGTTTGACTCAACCGAAATGGTCGAAAAATGCAATTGTAAGCTAAAACTCTTGTATTCTAGTAATATTCAATCATTTACCTTCATTTTGCGAAAATTTCAGGAATGCTTTCGTCGTTTTGTTGTAATTTTTGCACCGTTTTATATTAGCTGTTACATAAAGTTTTATATATGAAAATGTGCACAATTTCATATAGAATACAACAGAAAACAACCCATGGTTGTAGCTTTTATCAGTTTGGAAATATTTTCATATAAATCACGATAAGTGCCAAAACTACAACCTTCGGTCAACTTTGACTCGACCGAAATGGTCAAAAAACGCAATTGTAAGTTAAAAATCTTACATTCTAGTAATATTCAATCACTTACCTTCATTTTGCAACAAATTGGAAGTCTCTAGCACAATATTTCGATTTATGGTGAATTTTTGAAAAAAACCTTTTCTTATGTCTGCGCGTGGTAACTTCGGCCGAACATCTCAGAAATTCTTTCGTCAGTTTGTCGTAATGTTTGCACCGTTTTATATTAGCTGTTACATAAAGTTTTATATATGAAAATGTGCAAAATTTCATGTAGAATACAACAAAAAATAACTCATGGTTGTAGCTTTTATCAATTTTGAAATATTTTCATATAAATCACGATGTGCCAAAATTTCAACCTTCGGTCAACTTTGACTCGACTGAAATGGTCGAAAAACGTAATTGTAAGCTAAAACTCTTACATTCTAGTAATATTCAATCATTTACCTTCATTTTGTAACAAATTGGAAGTCTCTAGCACAATATTTCGATTTATGGTGAATTTTTGAAAAAAAAACTTTTTTCTGTCGCCTGTAACTCAACTGAAAATCTCAGAAATTCTTTCATCACTTTGTCATAATGTATGTACCATTTTTCTAATAGCCGTTACATAAAGTTTTATATATGAAAATGTGCGCAATTTCATGTAGAATACAACAAAAAATAACTCATGGTTGTAGCTTTTATCAGTTTTGAAATATTTTCATATAAAAGGGATTTTGACAAAGGAAAAATCTATTTCTGAGGGAGGCCCCGTGTCACCCGGTGAAATTCCATTCTTACACGAATTTCTAGGTATAAATATTGCTAAATATACCAGAGAAAAAAGCTTTCAGGAATGCTGGAGTTACTACCCCCAGATCGAGCATCTTCAATGAAGACGTCGGTATAACCAAGGGTGAGTGAAGGTATCACAACCACAGAGCCACACTCGATAGACATCCCCATGTCAAGATCCCCGGGAAGAGCGAGGGGCCGTACCAGCGCCCATGCTCACCAGCCCGCCACGCGGCAACTCCAGCGCCATCTGAACTCATTCCAGACTAGCACCACCCCCAGGCTTGGCATGAGCCAGTAGGGGGGGCGAACCTGCTTCTGAAAATACTCCAGGGAGGGTCACCGGGTGACACGGGGCCTCCCTCAGAAATAGATTTTTCCTTTGTCAAAATCCCTTTTCTGAGTTCAGCCCCGTGTCACCCGGTGAAATAGTGTCAGAGAATCATGCCAAGACTGCAAAGCTACAACCAAATATAAAAGGTGATCAGAAGGAAACACATGCTATGGAGAAATAGATTTAATTAATATATCTCAACAATGAAAATTGGACTTAACTATAGGTAAACACCGGTGGAATAACACACCCAACATCATAAAGGTACAATGAAAATGTAAACTTAACCTAGGAACAAAGTAGAATGACCAAAATACAGTACAATTAGGGGTAGAATAAAGGGCCCCTACAATCTAATAGAATAACCAGTAATTATAAACTTAAACCTAAGAACAATGAGATATATATACAGACAGGAATTGAGGTACATCAAGCAAAATAAAAACCGCTTCAGTACCTCTGACTTAATCTAAATCCACAACATATCAAATCCAATCCACAAGACAAACAATAGCCAGGTAATACCAGTATCAATTATGAGGAGCAAGGCAGTGAGGCATGATTGATCCAGAAAGGCAGGCAGTGAAATAAATGAGGCAGGCGGGCGGGGGGGGAAAGGAAAGGGATAAGGATAATTAAGGTGGGGAGATGACACTCCCCACAGCCACTGTAGAAAATTTCAGAGCTTCGAGTGATTTTAAATAGTGGCGTTTAAACACTAGAGGTGATTTCCATCCGGTATACTTGGTAAGTTCAGTAAAATCCATATTATAAAAATAATTAGTGGAGATAGCTACTGCTCGGATATCATGAACCTTTGGGACTGAATCCGGGTTAGCTTGTTTAATAAAATACAGAATTTGTTGTCTTATAGCGTTTAACGAGAGAGTACCACCTTTCTCCCTGATAAAAAGAGGACCCGACTTAAACTGTGGAGTTCTTTGTAGGTAAGACTTTAAGGTATATACTGGACATAATGACTGGTCCTGAGGAAGAGGCACCACCTTCTAGGGGGACCACCTGTCCTGAGGGTCTTCATTCTTTGCTAGGAACGTATGATCAGGGGAAAGGAGGACTTCTCCGGACGGAAGGAAATCAACATGATCATCACCTCTAGTGAGGGCCGATAGCTCTGAAATTCTGGTACCTGAAGCCAAGCTAATCAGAAACAAGGTTTTCCTTAACAGATCCAGATATGAGCATAGAGAATTGTCAATGTCAGTGGCTAATTTCAAAACATCGTTGAGGAACCAGGTAACGGAATGTGGGCGTGTTACTGGTCTCAAACGGGCACATGCTCTAGGGATGGAGGAGAAGTATGAATCTGTAAGGTCGATTTGGAAACCGTACAAAAATACCTTCTTTAGGGCTGATTTAGCTGTAGTAATTGTGGCTGGGGAAAGGCCTTTTTCAAACAATGACCTAAAGAAAGTAACCGCTAGGTTGGTTGTCATAGTTTGAGCTCCAGATGCCTTTAAAAAGGATGCCAATTTTTTGACTGCTGAGTCATACTGCCTGAGAGTAGAATCTCTCTTATCAGATTCCAGAAACAGAGTGTTGACGGGGTCAATGTTTGCTCCTTTCTTTGCAGCAAACTTTATAAAGTCCATAAAACCAGGGCATTCTGAATCCTTAAGGAAGCTGACACAGTCTTTGTTTGTACTACTTGGGTCAGTCTGGGTTTGGGTATCTGATGACACCGCAACTTGAGTTCCTGGAGCAGAGGGAACCAGTTGCTCTTCGGCCAATAGGGAGCTACCAGAGCTAGTTGGCCGTTGAATGACCTGAGTTTGTGCAGAACTTTCAACAACATGTTTATTGGAGGAAACAGGTAGATCCTTTCCCAGCAGTTCCAACCTATGGACATCGCATCCGTGGCGAAAGCCTGGGGGTCCAGGTTGGGAGCCACGTAACAGGGAAGCTTGTGATTGCTCTCCGTGGCGAACAGATCCACCTGGAGGCCCGGAACCTGGCGGCGAATCCAATTGAAGGAGTCCCCGTCAAGAGACCACTCCGTCTCCAACGGAGTAGTCCTGGACAGGAGTCCGCCACCACGTTCCGCACCCCGTTAGGTGGGTGGCTGACAGATGCCAGCCGTGCTTGTTCGCCAAGGAGAAGATAGCTACCATCACCTGGTTTACGCGACCTGATTTGGAGCCGCCCCTGTTGATGCAATGAACCACCACGGCGCTGTCCAACACAAGCCTGATGTGAATCTGGCCGGCGGGGCGAAGTTTCTTGAGCGTTAGAAACACTGCCATAGCTTCCAAGGTGTTTATATGAAACTGTTGGAACATTGTAGACCACGTTCCTTGAACTTTTTGTTTTGGTGAGTACCCTCCCAACCACTTAATGAAGCGTCCGTGTGGATTACCAACGCCGGAGGGGGAAATTGGAGTGGAACTGACGACCCGACAGGCCACTGGCTGTGGACCATGGCCGGAGCCTTGTCTTCAAGATTTGCGGGATTGAAGAGACCCTGTCTCTGAGCCTGACATTGGCTCGTCTCCCCACACTCTGTTTATATCTTTTAGTTTCGCTTTCAAGAGCAGGTCCGTCACTGAGGCTTAACTGAAGGGAGCCGAGAATTCTCTCTTGAGACCGGTGGGATGCTGCTTTGTCCTTCAAAAAATTTCCTGATAGCGCGGCAATCTCCTTCCGCTTGGATGGCGGGAGGGACAGCCTGTACGAGGTCAGGTCCCATTGGAGACCTAGCCACTGGAACCGGGATTCCGGAGTCAGGCGGGACTTCTCCCTGTTCAACTGAAAGCCTAACGACTCCAGGAACTTGATCACTATGGTCGTAGCCTTCCGGCACTCCTGAACTGTCGGAGCCCAGATTATCCAATCGTCCAGGTAAGCCGCCAGGAGATTCCCGGGACCGTAGTCTGCTGAACGACTGTTTCCGCCAGTTTCGTAAAAATTCTGGGGGCTACATTGAGTCCAAAAGGCATGACTCTGAAGGAGTAGGCTTGTTTCCCGAGTTTGAAACCCAGGAAGGGAGAGAAGTTCCGCGCAACCGGGATGTGATAGTAAGCGCGTCTGAAAGATCGATAGAGGTGGTGACGGCTCCACGCGAAGTAGAGTCTGTACCTGAGCTACCGTAAGCATCGAAACTTGTCGCATCTTATGTAGTGATTTAGACGTGATAGATCTAGAATCACTCTTTGTTGACCGGAATCTTTCTATGGAACAGTGAACAACCTGCCTTGAAATTTGAGGTGCCTTACTTTCTTTATTGCTCTCTTGTTGAGAAGCTCCGTCACAAAATCCTGTAGGGTTTTGGAGGGGGGTTGGTAAAACCTGGTCAAGGAGGGGGTCCTTGATCCAGCTCCAACCCAGACCTTTGGACACAATACTGTGTGCCCAGGGGCTGAAGGTCCACTGGTCTTTGAACCAGTAAAGGCGACCACCTACCTGACTGGTCTCAGTGGGAGGAAGAGGGTTTGCTTCCTCTACCACGGCCTGATTTTCCCCGAGAGGTGGATCCAGCTCTGCCTCTGTATGGGGCACGACCTCTGCCCCCCCTTGCACTTCTGTTAAGGCCGTGAAAGACCCCACAGCCCTCATAGGTGGAGTTGTACGCCGGTGAGGAGACGTACGATGGTGCAGCAAGGGGTTGGGCTGGTTGAACCAGCACGTATTGGTGGGGTTGAGCCTTGGAGGTGGAGGGTTGGCCCACCGCCGAGACTGGGACAGCCTGAACCACTGTCTGGGGATGAGGCCTCCTGTGCCTCCTGAAACGTTTCCCCGACTTACCCTGGGAACTGCCAGCTTCGGTAGTTTTCCGCTTGAAGGCGGAAATACCCCACCGAGCGCGTAGGCTTTGATTAGCCCTAGTAGCCTCGCTCAGGACATTTGAGACTTCGTCCTCTGGGAAGAGATTAATCCCCAGATGGAACTCTTCATGAGCTTATTAGGCTCATGACGAATGGTGGCATCCTTGAAAATGAATTTGCGGCACTCCAATTTTGCCACCATGAAGTCATACAGGTCTGACTGAAAACCTGCTAACAGGGATTTAGCCAGAACCTGGAAGAGCTGTTCGTCTGCACAGGAGACGGCGACCGCCTCTGACAGACACAAGGAATTCAAAGACCGGCTCAGTCTTGTCCTTGCCTCGAACTCCGCCTTCAGGAGAGCTTCCGGAAGTTTGGGAAGTTGCTCGCTGAACTGCGAGGACGCACAGAAGGCATCTAATTTACCCACTGTAAAAGTGGATGGGGCGTCTCTCCAGAACTCCTCACCTCCAGGGAATACCAGGGATGTGGAGTCCGTCTCCCTGAGCTGAGGCAAGGGTTTGCCTTCGAAGCAAGCCTGAGCCGTTGCCAAAGCAACTTTATTCAGGCAGGGAGTGGGCAACCTATCTCCCAGGGAAAACATCGTATAGTTGCCCTTGAACAGAGTGA
The DNA here is from genome assembly GCF_040412425.1 of Macrobrachium rosenbergii. NCBI lineage: Eukaryota > Metazoa > Arthropoda > Malacostraca > Decapoda > Palaemonidae > Macrobrachium > Macrobrachium rosenbergii. The sequence continues at coordinate 47,742,110 of NC_089760.1, forward strand.
GTTTTGTATTCTCCGCTTGCCACTCCGTAAGAGTGCGAAGCAGAGCAGATTGGGCCTGGTCCCTAGGGAAGATCACCGTCTCCTTTGGGACCTTGTCTGATCGTACCCAGGCCTCCTCCGTCAGCCTAACGAAGCCTGGGTAGGGGCAAGAGGTCAGGGGAAGAACTCCAACTCCTCCAGACGTCTCGTGCCCAAACCCTCGATAGTCAGGGTATCCTCGTGGCGAATGGCACGGAGAGCAAAACGCCACGGGTTTCCAACATCAAAAGGAGGGAGGGAGGCAGTATCAGGGATCTGATAGCTAGGTCCGGCACCGCCGGAGCGCGCCATATCGGCGATCAGATTCTCCTGACTCTGCAACCTGTCAGCAAGCTTAGAAAGCTTGGAATCAACCTCTGACGAGAACTTAGCTAGTAACATCCCCGCAAATGCCTCAGGGTCAAAGGGAGGCTGGCGAGGAGGGCTGGATCTGGCCGTGCTCTTACTCGCTCCTTTGCCCGAGGTTCCAGATTTGCTCCCGGAGGCCAGAGGTGCGGAAACCTTTGCCTTCAACGGGGGGAAAGGGGATGCCTTGCGGGAAGACGAGGACTTAAAGCCCTTCGCCTTCCACGAAGTCTTCAACTTGGGGACAGTAGATGGAGCACTGTCCCTCAAGATAGAAGACTTAGAAAAGCCCTGAAACGAAGAGGTGGATGATGAAGGGGAATCAAAGAGGGCGCCCGCCCCCGCTGCCTCACTTACCTCACCACCTACCTGGTCCTGCTCTGTGTTCATGGGCTCTAAATCCAGGTCCAGAGCGGCGACGTCCTCCGAAACCCCCGCGTAGAGTGTCTCATCCAGGAGTGGCTGGGTCACAACCCGGATCTGTTCAATGATAGGTGCGGCCACTTCAGCTGGTACGGCCGCAGCAATCCGGGCTCCGGGGTAGAGAAGATCTCTCCACTTCTTGTCGAGGACGTATGGCTTCCCCGACGGAATGTTTCTCCCAAACCCAGCCACCCAAGCGCGGAGGGACTCGAGAGACTCCTTCTTGGAGGACTCGTCGGCCTGAAAGGGGGGAGCAGGGAATCAAAGGGAGGCTAGAAAAACACCTTAAATAACATAAAACACAATATATAGCAACATGGTAAGCAGAAACTAACATGCGGATGGAAAGCAAACAGCTTACCGACTCGTCCTGGGTGCACCTGCAAAGAGCAAAGCACACTCGCAGCCCTCCGGGTGCCAGACAATCAGATCATCGAGCGGACCGCACAGCCAGCGTGGGTCCGACATACCACGTGTCCATAGGGTTGTTGGAGAGTGGCGGTACACCCGGGCTCCTCACAACGAACAGTCTGTAAGTGGAAACAGTAAATGAGCTTACCTTCCTAAGGAACTTAAACTAAGCAGGCTAGGGTATTTCATTTAACCACCGGAGTACTCGGCGGAATGAAAACCTCGTCAGAGACGGGCCTACCAGAAAGTAACTTAAAATTAAGGTAAGCAGGAAAAACCCCCGACTGCCGGAATATTCCGGCGGAACGAGGGAGCCAAATCAACGGGACCTTCACCACAAGGGATGCCGGAACAGGACGGCGGAACCCAAGGGTAAAATCACCGGACTCTATCACCATCATGAAATAATAAATACATATACGGCGGGGTGAGCCAGCCGGAAAAAATAAAACAATGCACCGGGCGGGTAAGCTGCCGGGACAAGTAAATAAAACACACATATCCACTGGCGGGGTGAGCTACGGGAAAATATATATATATAAACATATATAAGATGGTAACGTAATTGGTTAACAAAAATATATATAAATCCACACTCCCCGGAGTCCGGTACCACCCTCTCCGGGAATCTCAAACCCCTACCGTAGAGAACAAAAGAAGGGTGAGGCTACCAAACACCACAATCCACCGGGGCAGATGTAAGTGCCAGTCAACCCGACTAGAGTATCTCGAGTGCCGGAGCGAACATGGAACAAGGCTGAGAAGATAAACCCTGAGGAGTTCGAAAACCTGCTCGATCCTAGGAGAGCGGGTTAACGAAGCATAGAGCCCAGCAACGTGTCACCTGGAACCAGCCCTGGGAGGGAGCGAATCCCTCGACCAGGAAAGATCCACAACTCGGAGTGGAAGTCGGACACCGACATCACCCGCATGAGAAGATGACAAGAAGCTGGACTCAAAACAGGGTAGAGGGGATGGGTGGGACAGAGAAGGGAGTAGGCCAGAGCAAAGGGAAACAGGAGACTGGGGAGAGGCTCACCCGCTCAACTGCATGATATCCAAAATCATGGCCTACACCGAAGGCAAGGGAGGGAAAAAACGACTAAGACCTCTATACTCTCACCCTACACATAGACGTAGCCTATGACACAAAAAAATAAAAGGGCGGGGAGAAGGAAAGGGGGAAAGGGAACAACAGGGAGAGAAATTTCAGTGAAAACCAGCCAGAGCCGAACGTAAGGGAGTGCTAAAACATGGAGAGACACACCCACGAAAAAACTTCAACCCCTCCGTAAAAGAAGAGGGGAAGAGAGTAGGGTCTCACTCCAATACCCAAGCAACGGACAGGAAGGCACGACAACAGAAACTCCTCAACCTGCTGACCCTCTCCTCTCGCCTAACCTAACTCAGGTGAAAGGGAGAGCAGGAGGTCAAAGGTGTAATAAAAGCCTAACATACACTAGGCTACAAAAACAAGATAACCAAAATAAATCACCATATGTGTGCAAAAATATAAAATAAAATAAAATAAAATAATTAAGGGATTTTGACAAAGGAAAAATCTATTTCTGAGGGAGGCCCCGTGTCACCCGGTGAAATTCCATTACTAACTCGAATTTCTAGGTATAAATATTGCTAAATATACCAGAGAAAAAAGCTTTCAGGAATGCTGGAGTTACTACCCCCAGATCGAGCGTCCTCTAATGAAGACGTTGGTATAACCAAGGGTGAGTGAAGGAATCACAACCACAGAGCCACACTCTATAGACATCCCTATGTCAATATCCCGAGAAGAGTGAGGGGGCCGTACCAGCGCCCACGCTCCCCAGCCCGCCACGCAGCGGCGACTCCAGCGCCATCTGAACTCATTCCCCAGACTAGCACCATCCCCAGGCTTGGCATGAGCCAGTATGGGGGGCTATATTGAAAAGAGACCTCAAAAATATTCTGGCTGGCGGGGGGGTCATAATAAGATCTCAATATTATATATAAAATGAGACCGGGTGAAACATGGGGCCTCCCTCAGAAATAGATTTTCCTTTGTCAAAATCCCTTTTCTGAGCTCGGCCACCGTGTCACCTGTTTTGAAATAGATCTTTGTCAGAGAATCATGCCAAGACTGCAAAGCTACAACAGAATACAAAAAGGTAACTGGAAAGACACACATGCTATGGAAAAATAGATTTAATAAAAATATCTCAACAATGAAAATTGGGCTTAACTATAGGTAAATACTGGTGACATAATACACCTCACATCAAAAGGGTACAATGAAATAGCAAACTTAACCTATAGGAACAAGGTAGAAACACTAACATATAGTACAATAGGGGAAAATAAAAAGGCCCCTATAATTCAATAGAATAACCAGTAATTACAAACTTAAACCTAAAAGCAATGAGATACAATTGAAAGACAAAAATATATGAGGTACATGAAGCAAAATAAAAACCGTTTCAGTACCTCTGACTAAATCTAAATCCACAACATATCAAATCCAAATCACAAGACAAGCAATAATCAGGTATACCAGTATCAGTATGAGGAGCAAGGCAGCGAGGCATGATCGATCCAGAAAGGCAGGTAGAGAAATAAATGAGGCAGGCAGGCGGGGGGGAAAGGAAAGGATAAGGATAATTAAAATGAGGAGATGACACTCCCCACAGCCACCGCAGCAGAGAAAATTTCAGAGCTTGAGTGATTTAAATAGTGGTTTAAACGCTAGAGGTGATTTCTATCCCATATACTCGGTAAGTTAAGCAAAATTCATATTATGAAAATAGATAGTAAAGGTAGCCACTGCACGTGAACCTTTGGGACTCAACGAAAGAGTTCCACCCTTTCCCTGATAAAAAGAGGACCCGACTTATACTGTGGAGTTCTTTGTAGATAAGACTTTAATGTATATAATGGACATAAGGATTGGTCCTAAGGGAGAGACACCACCTTCTAGGGGGACCACCTGTCCTGAGGGTCTTCATTTTAGCTAGGAACCTATGATCAGGGGAAAGGAGGACTTCTCCGGATGGGATATTAAAGAAATCAACATGATCATCACCTCTAGCAAGAGCCGATAGCTTTGAAATTCTGGCAACTGAAGCTAAGCTAACCAGAAGTACCTACTATAAGGCTGATTTAGCAACATCAATAGTGGCCGGGGCGAGGCATTTTTCAAACAAAGATCTAAAGAAAGTAACCGTTAGGTTAGTAGCTACAGTTTGAGCTTCAGATGCCTTCAAGAAAGATGTTAGTTCTTTGATGCTATGCATCATACTTTCTGAGAGTATAATCTCCCTTATCAGATTCTAGAAGCAGAGTGTTGTGGGGTCAATGTTTGCTCCTTTTCACAGCAAACATTATAAGGTCCGTAAAGCCTGGGCATTCTGAATTCTTAAGAAAGCAGACACAGCCTTGTTTGTACTACTTGGGTCAGACTGGATTTGGGTATCTGATGACACCGCAACTTGAGTTCCTGGAGCAGAGGGAACCAGTTGCTCTTTGGCCAAATAAGGGGCTACTAGAGCTAGATGGCCCTTGAATGACCTGAGTTTGTGCAGTACTCTCAAGAACAAGTTTATTGGGGGAAACAAGTACACCTTCTCCCAACAGTTCCAAACTATGGACATCGTATCTGTGGCAAAGGTCTGAGGATCCGGGATGGGAGCCACGTATCAGGAAGCTTGTAATTGTTCTTTGCAGCGAACAGATCCACCTGGAGCCCTGGAACCCGCGGCAAATTCAATTGAAGCGATTCCCGCCCAGAGACCACTCCGCGTCCAACGGAGTAGTCCTGGACAGGGAGACCGCCACTATGTTCCGCACCCCCGATAGATGGGTGGCTGACAAATGCCAACCGTGCTTGTTCGCCAGGGAGAAGGTAGCTAACACCACCTGGTTAACGCGACCTGATTTGGAGCTGCCCCTTTTGAAGCAACAAACCACCACTGCACTGCCCAACACAAGCCTGATGTGAAACTGGCCGGCGGGGCGGAGTTTCTTGAGAATTAGAAACACTGCCACAGCTTCCAAAGTGTTTATATGAAACTGTTGGAACATTGTAGACCATATCCCTTAGACTTTTTGTTGTGGTGAATAACCTCCCCAGCCGCTTAAAGAAGCGTCTGAGTGTATTACCAGAGCCGGAAGGGGGAATTGAAGTGGAACAGGCTTCGAGAGACCCTGGATGTGGACCACGGGCGGGGTCTACTCTCAAGGATTTGAGGGGAAGAGGGACTCTGTCTCTGAAACTGATGTCTTTAAGCTCGCTTTTAAGAGCAGGTCTGTCACTGAAGCAAACTTAAGAGGGCCGAGAAACCTCTCTTAAGTCCTGCGGAAGGTTACTTTCAGGGACTTTCTGGTAGAATTAGATTTCCTTCCGCTTGGCGGCGGAAGAGATAACCTGTTAATGAGGTTAGGTCCCACTTGATACCCAGCCAGTGAAACCGAGACTCCAGAGTCAGGCGGGACTTTTCCTTGTTCAATTGAAAGTCGAACGACCCCAAGAACTTCGGTCATCTAGAATCACTATTTGCTGGTCGGAAACTTTCTTGGGGACAGTGAAAAGCCTGCCTTGAAACTTGAGGTGCCTCACTTTCTTTATAGCTCATTTATTGAGTAGTTCCGTCACCAAGACCTGTAGGGCTTTTTGGAGGAAGGATGGTAAAATCTGGTCATGGGGGGGGACCCTGATCCAGTTCCAACCCAGACCTTTGGACACGATACTGTGTGTCCAGGGACTGAAGGGCCACTGGTCTCTGAACCAGTAAAGGTGTTCACCCACCTAACTGGTCTCAGTGAGAGGAAGCAGATTTGCTTCCTCTACCGTGGCCACTTTTTCCTCCGGAAGACAGGCTCAGCCCTGCCTCTGAAGGGGGCTCGACCTCTACCCCCTTGCGCTCCTATTAAGACCGTGAAAACCCCACGGCCCTCATAGGTAGGGTTGTATGCGGCGAGGAGACATACGTAGGTGCAGCAAGGGGTTGGGCTGGTTGAACCAGCACATACTGTTGGGGTTGGGCCTTGGAGGTGGATGGTTGGCTCACCGTTGAGAACGGGACTGCCTGAACAACCGCCTGATGCTGGGGTCTCCTGCGCTTCCTGTAACGTTTCCCAGGCCTATTCTGGGAACCGCTAAACTCGGAGGTCTTCAGTTTAAGAGCGGAGATACCCCACCGAGCGCAGACTCTGGTTGGTCCTGGTTGCTTCGCTCAGGACACCGGAGACTTCATCGTCTGGGAAAAGGTTGGTTCCCCAGAAAGAACTCCTCATGAGCCTGTCAGGTTCAAGACGAATGGTGGCATCAGCGAAGATGAACTTACGGCAGTTCATCTTTGCTACCATGAAGTCGAACAGGTCCGACTGAAACCCTGCTAACAGGGATTTAGTCAGAACCTGAAACAATGGTTCCTCTGAAAAGGAGAGGCGGTCGCTTCTGACAGGCACAGCGAGTTCAAAGACCGGCTCAACCGACACCGTGCTTGAACTCAGCCTTCAGGAGAGCTTCTGTGAGCTTAGGAAGCTGCTCTCTGAACTGGTTTTGACGCGCAATCTGGCGTCCAATTTACCGACAGTAAATGTGGACGGAGCGTTCCTCCAGAACTCGTCACCCCCGGGGAAGATTAGAGATGTAGGGTCTAATTCCTGAAGCTGAGGCAAGGGTTTGCCTTCCCAGCAACCCTGAGCGGTTGCAAAAGTAACTTTGTTCAGACAGGGGGTGGGTAGCCTACCACCAAGAGAAAACATATTTAAGCTGCCCTTGAAGGGGGTCAACTCCGTGTCCTCCGCCTGCCACCTGGTAAAAGTGCGCAGGAGAACGGATTGCGCCTGATCCCTAGGGAAAATCACCGTCTCCGTAGGGACCTCAATTGAGCGTACCCAGGCTTCCTCCGTCAGCCTAACGAAGCCTGGGTAGGAGGGCAAGAGATCAGCCGGGAAGAACTCCAGTTCTTCTAGACTCCTGGTACCTAGGCCTTCAATGGTCAAGGTGCCTTCATGCTGGACAGCACGAAGAGCAACCCGCCATGGGTTCCTTACGTCAAAAGGAGGGAGGGCAGCGGTGTCGGGGAACTGATAGTGCACCCCGGCACCACCGGAGCGCGACAAATCAGCGATCAGCTTCTCATGATCTTGAAGCTTCTCAGTAAGCTTATCTAGTTTTGTGTCTACCTCCGTGGAGAACCTCTTGAACAATATCCCCGCAAACGCCTCCGGGTCAAAGGCAGGCTGGCGAGGAGGGCTGGACTTGGATGCCCATCTACTCGCTCCTTTGCCCGGGGTACTCTGTTTGCTCCCGGAAGGCAAAGGGTCAGCACCCTTTGGCTTCGACGGGGGGAAAGGAGAGGCTTTTCGTGAAGACGAGGACTTGTAGCCCTTCGCCTTCAACGACGACTTCAACTTGGGGACAGTAGACTGAACTCTGTCCCTCAAGATAGCAGGTTTGGTGAAGGCCTGAAAGGAAGAGGATGATGAAGGAGGGGGATTACGGAGGGCGCCCGCCCCCACTGCCTCACTTACCTCAATACCTACCCCCTGGTCCTGCTCGGTGACCATCGGCTCGAGATCCAGGTCGAGCGCAGCGACGACTCTGTAATCCCCCGAGTGTAGGGGGTCCCCTTGCAAGGGCTGGGTCGCGGCCCGGATCTGGTCGATGATAGGTGCGGCCACATCAGAAGGTACGGCCGCAGTGATCCGGGCGCTGGGATAAAGCAGGTCCCTCAGCTTTTCATCGAGGATATAGGGTTTCCCCGACGGGACATTCCTCCCGAACCCAGCTACCCAAGCGCGGAGAGACCCCAAGGCCTCTTTCTTGAAGGACTCGTCAACCTGAAAGGGGGCAGAGTGTCAAAGAAGGGCTAATACCGTGTTTATATAAGAGCCAAATGTGACCAAATAACAAACTCTGACTAATGTGGTAAAGCGGAAGTAATTAGCTTACCGACTCGTCCTGGAGACATCCATACGATGCGAAGCAAACCTCACAGCCGTCCGGATGCCAGACGATCAAGTCATCAAGCCGGACTGCACAGCCAGCATGAGTCCGGCACACCACATGCCCGTAGGGTTGGTGGAGGATGGTGGCACATCCGGGCTCCTCACAACGAACAGTCTGTAAGTGTGAAAAGTACATGAATCTACCACTCTAAGAAACTTAAACTATGTAGGGATAAGTATTTTCATACCATACTACCGGAGAACTCCGGTGGAATGAAAAAAACCCGTCAGAGACGGACCTACTAAGCAAAGAAACTTAAAGTAAACAAATCAACCCGACAGCGGGTTAAGACAAAGCGCGGGGACAGTAAACATATGGTGAGCATCACCTCCCGACTGCCGGAATTTTCCGCGGAACGAGAGATGAATCAACGGGACTCTCACCACCAGGAACGCCAGTAATAAAAACGGCGGAACCTAAGGGAAGGATCACCGGGCTAAAATAAAATTAAAGTAAAATTCTCAACCCGGACGGCGGGTTAAGCGCCGGGAGCAGTAACAAACACATGGTAGCGAAAAATCTCCCGACTGCGGATTACTCCGGTGGAACGAGAGTTGAATCAACAGGACCCTTACCACCAGGAACGCCAGAAATAAAAACGGCGGAACCCAAGGGAAGGATCACCGGACTCTGATATAATATTAAAGAAATCAAACATATAACAACCCGACGGCAGGGTTAAGCCGCCGGGGACCAGCAACACTCATATATCTGTTACGGCGGGGTTAAGCCGTCGGGGACCAGCAACAAACATATGGTAAACAGAAAACCTCCCGACTGCGGAATACTCCGGCGGAACGAAAGAGAGTTGAATCGACAGGACCCTCACCACAAGGACCGCCAGTAATGAAACCGGCGGAACCCAAGGAAGGATCACCGGACTCTGATATAAGATTAAAGCAAACATATCAACCCGACGGCGGGTTAAGCCGCTGGGACCAGTAACAAGTGTATACACATAGAGGGTGGTAAAGAAACTAGTTAACAATGCCACTATGAGGTAGAGTCCCTCAAGTCCGGTACCATTACTACCGGAGATCCCAAGCCTCTATCGCTAGGGTACACAAGAAGGAAGAGGCAGAACACAACTGGACCCACATGGGCAGGTGTACGCGCCAATCAATTCCGACTAGAATGACCCAGACGCCTGAGGCGAATGCGGGAGGCAAAGGGAGGACCAGGGATGATGGGAGGGGAAGGATAACCCTGAAAATGTTCAAGACCCACTCGATCCGAGGAGAGCGGGAAAACGAAACATAAAGTCAAAACGGTTGTCACCAGGAACCATCCCTGGGAGGGAGCGAATCCCTCCACCAGGGAGGACCCAAGCACTCGGGAGAACATCGGGACCGATGTCACACCATGAGAGATGACAAGGAATTGACATAGGGTAGGCTAGGGAAGGGGAAAAGCTAAGTAAGGAAGGGCTTAGACCAGAGAAGAGGAAAACAGGAGACTAGGGAAGATGTGTACCCATCTCAACTGAAATCCCAGGCCGTACTAGGTAAAGTGATACCCAAGTAGGGAGAGCTCTAGGCCTGCCCTAACAGGAAGGGAAAAGGAAGTAGCCTATGACCCCCACTCAGACATCCTGTAATAGACACAGTCTATAAAATACGAAGGGGAGAATGAAAGGGAGGGATGTAGAACCAACAGGGGAGAGAAAAACCTGTGTTGAAGGCCAGCCAGAACCGTAAGGTAAGGGAATGCTAAAATAGCGTGGAGAGACACACCCAAGGGAAAACCTCTACCCCTCCGAAAAGAAGGGGAGGACAATGGGGTCTCACTCCACCACCCAAACAGGGTCGGTGGACGGAACAACAACAGAAACTCCCTCCATCTGCTGATCCCCTCCTCTCACCTAACCTACTCCAGGATACAAGGGAGAGAGGGAGGTCAAAAAGGCTACCAGGAAAGCCTAACCTTGCACTAGGCAGGGCTAGGACAGGGATGTTAACCAGAAATAATAAATAAATAATAAGTAAATAACCACCATTACTAAATATATACACTAGACATGATATCGGCTTGTGCTTGGCACATAGCCTAACCAACAAAGCGACAGGAAGTAAACAGATAGGACTGTACCTGACGCTCGCGGTAATAATGATAAGATTTAAATATAATAAAACATGACATCAAGCATAAACATAATAGAAATCTATAATGACCATAATTAATAGGAAAACATCCTGGGAGATACCTAGGCGGAAAATACTACGGGAACCTAAATGTAAGAACTCCTATGATGGGAAGTTCTCGAAATTAACTTTAGAGGATATCCCAAAGACCCAACCCAGGCAAGACCACCAGGATGAATCCTATTGGGGGAATGATAAAAAAAAGTAACCGACCAAGAGAAGCCCGAACAGAACAAGCTGAACGAGCGAACCTCGCGGTCGACATGGCTGACAAGGGGACGCCGCAGCGTCCCAACAAGATTCACGTATAATATCTAAATACGATGTAAAACAGCCAAACTTATCATAAAAACCCCACAAGAATATGGTACTTAACTTGGAAACAGTAAAGGTGCTTGACGACATGGTGAAATAAAGGCAATTCACGCCAAAAAACACAAGCCACAAACAAATCTGCGATCAAAACGAGTGCTAGAAATGGAATGAGTTCAGATGGCGCTGGAGTCGCCGCGTGGCGGGCTGGGGAGCGTGGGCGCTGGTACGGCCCCTCACTCTTCTCGGGGATATTGACATAGGGATGTCTATAGAGTGTGGCTCTGTGGTTGTGATTCCTTCACTCACCCTTGGTTATACCGACGTCTTCATTAGAAGACACTCGATCTGGGGCTAGTAACTCCAGCATTCCTGAAAACTTTTTTCTCTGGTATATTTAGCAATATTTATACCTAGAAATTCGAGTTAGTAATGGAATTTCACCGGGTGACACGGGGCCGAGCTCAGAAATATGCTTGTGTTCGGCGCATAGCCTAACCGAGGGAGGCGACAGGATGAGCCTGACGTCCCCACGGAACTAGACAATGCAGGTTAACAGCATGATGTCGAGCACTAGCAAAATAATAATAAAACAAATTAATATATAGCTAAACTTTCCAAGAGGAAACATCCTGGGGAGACGCCTAAGCGGGAATATAATGGGAACCCGATGCGGGAACCCCTAAGGTACGGATCAAAAACATTATTGTTAGAGAGAAACCGAAACAACCCAGCTTAGGAAAAACCACCAGGATGAAACCTAGGGGGAAGGATAAGACATGAGCCGACTAGGAAAAACCCAAACAGAACAAGCTGGACGGGTAAACCTCGTGGACAACATGGCTGGCTGGGGGACGCCGTAGCGTCATAACAAAGCCACGTATAATAATAAATACGAGCTAAGACAGCCAACTGATCATAAAACAACCCCACAATAAGATGGTACTTAACTTGGAAACGGTAAAGCTGCTCGACGACATGTTGCAGATGAAAATAAGCCAAATACGATGCCAAACAAAAAATGGCAAGCGTCACAATCAAATGCTAGAAATGGAATGAGTTCAGATGGCGCTGGAGTCGCTGCGTGGCGGGCTGGTGAGCATGGGCACTGGTACAGCCCCTCGCTCTTCCCGGGGATCTTGACATGGGGATGTCTATCGAGTGTGGCTCTGTGGTTGTGATACCTTCACTCACCCTTGGTTATACCGACGTCTTCATTGAAGATGCTCGATCTGGGGGTAGTAACTCCAGCATTCCTGAAAGCTTTTTTCTCTGGTATATTTAGCAATATTTATACCTAGAAATTTGTGTAAGAATGGAATTTCACCGGGTGACACGGGGCTGAACTCAGAAATCACGATAAATAGAAAAAGTTTGACCTTCGGTCAACTTTAACTCGACCGAAATGGTCGAAAACTGCAATTGTAAGCTAAAACAACTTACAGTCTAGTTATATTCAATCAATTACCTTCATTTTGCAACAAATTGGAAGTCTCTAGCACAATATTTCGATTTATGGTGAATTTTTGAAAAAACTTTTTTTATATCCGTGCGTTGCGAATTCATTCATCATATTGTGATGATATTTTCTTTGTGTTGCTTTGATCGTTTTACAATTTGTTATATACCAAAATCATCGCAATTTAGTGTACAATACAAAAAAAAAAAAAACTCATTAGCTTTAACCGTTTTGCTCACAGTGCGATTTGTATACAATTATATATGAAATTTTTTTTTGCACTGTCATATATTTCAATATTTATATATGATAATGATATTTTTTTTCATTTCTGATGGTTGCATACTAAACTTCAGGCAATGACAAAGAAAGGAGCCAAAATGAACTCTTAATCTTAAAAATAAGTGTGCTGTGATTTTTTTAAAAACTTTTTCCGCTTAGCGCTAACTCCCAAACGCCGCCGGCATACGGCAGACACTTTTGTAAATAGAGGCTCAGCGCCGGCATACGGCAGACACTTTTGTAAATAGATGCTCGGCGTTTAAGGGTTAATGTAAACACAGCAAAATTTCAATAACATATACAGTGAACCCTCGCTACTTCGCGGTTCGACTATCGCGGATTCACAACTTCGCGGATTTTTTCCATTACGTATGTATATTATAAGAGAAAATATATAGCGGATTTTCCGGAAATTTCAAAAATAGTCGCGATATATGAAGACCCAAATATTTCATTAATTCCATTAATAATTATTAATATCTGCTAGTACTGTTGGTTCATTGCATTATGACATATAATTCAGTACAAAATGAAATTAAACAAAAAGAGAATGTGATCATACGATAATTCATTATAGTACTAGTAAAATTAAACTGAACATGAAATGCTAATCAGATGCAGTCTGACATTGTCATATTTGAATGGTGTAAGGCTGCTGATGGCTACATATATACTAATTATAAAATACAAATGTAATGAATGTGCATCTTTTCCATGAATCTTTTGTACTGCATCCAATAATATTGTTTGTTGCAAAAATCACATCTCGAATAAACCTATACTACTACAACAAAAAAAGCATAAAATAGCGTAAAGTATATTTGAATTTGAAACTAGCATGTAAGATGGGCAGTGATTGGTTCCATTGGTGATAGATGACGAATCAGCTCCCAAGTTTGGTAATCTCGCCTGTGATTGGTGTTTTGACCATTTCTCCGACCCGCAGCAGCTTCCCTTGTCTCTGACCCGCAGCATCTTCTCGCTGCCACGCCGTTTCCGCTCTCTCTGTAGATAGATGCTGTTTACATTACCAGTGCTGTGCGTGACAGTGTGTGTTTGAAGTTGAACTTTTTTTAACTTTGTTTAACCCCTACAATGGCTCCCAAGCGTTCTGCTTCTGCTAAGGCTGGTACTGAGCCTAAACGCCAACGGAAAATGATGACGATTGCTGAGAAGGTGACACTTTCGATATGTTGAAGGAAGGGAGAAGTTCTGTGGGCCGTGGCCCGCCATTTTGGAGTGAACGAATCCACCGTTCGCTACATTAAGAAGGATGAGGCGAAGATTAGGAAGACGGCTGCCATCACCTTTAGCAAGTCAGCAAAGCGAGTTGTTACGGCTCGTAATAAAACGATCGTCCGTATGGAAGGTGCTTTGTCAATCTGGATTGCCGACTGCCAGAAGAAGAAAATAGCCTTGGATACGAACACCATCCGAACCAAGGCTTTGAGGTTGTATGAGAATTTCGCGGCAAAGGAACCTCAAGATGATGGCGACCACGCTGAAGAAGAAGAGGAAGACGACGAAGATGATGTAGATGAACCTCAAGCAGGGACATCCACTGATTCCCAGCCTCAGACACGACATTTTACCGCCAGCAAAGGATGGTTCGCCAAGTTTCAGAAACGCTTCGGCCTGAAAAGTGTTTCCCTGGATGGCGAGGCTGCTTCCGCTGACACGGTCGCTGCTGAAACTTACGCGAATGAGACGTTCAAGAATATTATCACTGAAGGTGGATACAAGCCCAAACAAGTCTTTAATATGGACGAGACGGGTTTGTTTTGGAAGAGAATGCCATCGCGAACTTTCCTGTTCAAAGAAGAAGCCAAAGCCTCTGGCTTTAAAGCATTCAAAGATCGTGTTACCCTTGTGATGTGTGGCAATGCTGCGGATTTTTGCTAAAGCCAGGGCTTATTTATAAGTCGAAAAAACCTCGTGCTTTGAAAAATAAAAATAAGAATCTCCTTCCCGTGTATTGGATGCATAATCCAAAAGCATGGATTACGAAGATGCTGACCTCCAACTGGTTCCGCCAGTGTTTTATCCCACAAGTCAGTAAATATCTCTTAGAGAAGGGCTTGCCATTTAAGATCATTCTCCTGTTGGATAATGCTGGTGGACACGCTGACTGATCTTTCGCATGAGGGCATTCAGGTTGAGTTCCTGCCACCCAACACAACGCCCTTAATTCAACCGATGGACCAGGGGTTATCAGGGCGTTCAAGGCCCTCTACACGAAGAATACCTTGGCGGACCTCGTTGCGTGTGTGGATGCCGCCCAAGAAGATGAGGATGAAACATTCAATTTGAAGGCGTACTGGCGGCAGTACACAATTGCCACGTGCCTTCAGAACATCCAGAAGGCACTGCAAGAAATGAAATCTGCTACCATTAACGCGAGCCTGAGGAAGTTGTGGTCCGAGATTGTTTACGATGACGAGGGATTTACGCCTGCCGAGATTCAACACTCTGCAGTACGGAAATCTGTGCAGTTGGCTGCGATAATTGGAGGTGACGGGTTTGGCGACATGACGACGGAAGACGTTGGACGAGTTGTTGGACTGCCATTCCCAGCCGCTAACTGACGAGACCTCAAGACCTGACAAAATCAGCCAGTGAGGAAGAAAATGAACCACAAGAAGAGACCCAAGAAGTTGTCGAAGAAACAGGCTTAACATTAGAACGGCTTGCCAAGCTCTGCAACCTAGCGAAGGAGCTGAAAGAATTGTCACAAGAATGGGACGAGGATATGGTTCGTTCTCTGCAGTTCTGCAACAAAATCGATGAAGACATGACTCCCTACAGGATGCTCTTCGATCGAAAAAAGAAGCAGCGGCAGCAACTTCCGATCACAATGTTCTTCCAGCCTCACAAAAAAGAGCCAGTTCCTCCTGCTACTATGCCTTCGGAAGAAATTGAAGAAGTGTCCCAGGAAGAAGTTGAAGAGGTGTCCCAGGAAAAGACACCTCAGTCTGAAGAGACGTAAAATACAATCATTGGCTGCACAGTAGAAGACATCATCAGCTTCATCGTCATCATTTCTACTGTGCAGCAAGTTCATCGCCATCATCATTCAAGTTTTTCTTCAACTTCTTTCATGGTGGGTACAGTAACAATCTTTATTTCTTTATATACTTTAATATTCTAACATTTTAATATTAGTGCCTGTTTTAGATTAGGTACTGTACATGCATTAAGTGTTCTGTACATTAAAGGGTGGTTTGTTAACAGTACATACGAGGAGGGCTTTATTGTAACTTCCAACTCTATCGTGGTGAGTAAAATACTGTACAATTGTACAGTATGCACCATAACAATCTTTCTATTTTTTATGTTCACTTACTGTTTTATTGCTTATCATTTGTGCCTGTGTACTGTATGTACGTATTGTAGATATCTGTACATTACTGTAAAGGGTGGTTTGTTAACAGTACTATGTAAAGGGAGGGTTTTAAAAGTCTGAATACTTTAAATAAATACTGTAAATATGGTGTCCCTACTTCGCGGATTTTCAGCTATCGCGGCCAGTTCTGGAACCTATCTACCACGATAAACGAGGGTTCACTGTATTTGTTTTTCTTAAAATTACTTCACCCAAGCCACCTCTTCGCAAATGTAAAGAACTCGGGATGCTGGATGCTGTGTACCCAGACCAATGATACTCGAATTTCCTCAGCGCTCATTGGCTGTTCACTTGGCATTGATTGGCTGAACATTCACGACCAACTTGCGAACATGGAATTCTGGGAGACCGCATCTATGGCATCCTTCTCAGTTCATGTGTAGTTCACAGCATCTTCTTACCATGTGAAATTGCGCTTCTTTGTGTTTGGTTTCTTGATCTTTGTGCATCAGCGATATTCGGCCCTAAAGTGCCTCCTAAAAAACGCCCTGCTCCTTCTAAGGCTTCTGGCAAAGAGTCTACAAAGAAAGGAGACGGTTATGAAACTCGAGGAGAAGGTGAAAGTTCTTGATATGTTAAAGAAGGGCAAAAGTTTTGCTGTGGTTGGCTGCCATTTTAATGTTAAAAGAAGAAAGAGGCAGAGATACGAAAGTGTGTGAGTATGAGTTACTTCAGTAGTGCAAAGACAGTTGCAACAGTGCGGGGTAAAACAATCATGAAGATGGAATCTGCGTTGGCATTCTGGACAAAGGACTGCTGGAAGAAGAACATGCCTCTCGACTCCAACATCATTCGCAAGAAAGCGCAACAACTCTACCAGCAGTTATCAACTGCTAAGGAAGGCGACGACATAGTACAGGCAGAGGAAGGTGTTGAATAAGGGGAATTAGAATTCTTAGGCTTCGATGAACCAGTGCCTACAGAAGCAGAAGAAGAAGAAGAAGAAGAAGAGGAGGAAGAGCCCCAAGTAGGACCATCATTAGCGCCTCAAGGTTCCCAGTCCAGCAGGGGGTGGTTCCACCGATTTCAAAAGTGGTTTCACCTAAAGTCTATTATTGTACTCTGCATGGGGAATCAGCCTCTGCAGACATTGAAGAAGTCACGAAATATCCGGAGACCTTCAAGAAAATCATTGAGTAGAAGGCCCAGAAGGATAGGGTTACCCTCATCATGTGTAGGAATGCAGCTGGTTTCATACTTAAACCAGGCCTCATTTACAAGGCTGCAAACCCCAGGGCCCTTAAGAATAAGAACAAGGCATTGCTTCCTGTGTTCTGGATGCATAACCCCAAGGCCTGGATCACCAAAGTCCTTACAGAGTACTGGTTCCATCAGAGCTTCATCCCTCAAGTTGGGCAATACCTGAATGACTTGGGCATGGAGTTCAAGGTGTTGCTGATCATGGATAATGCTGGTGGCCACCCTTTCGGTCTTTACTACAAGGGAGTCCAGCTTGAGTTCCTCCCTCCCAACACCACCTCTCTCCTCCATCCTATGGACCAGGGCGTGATCCGTGCCTTCAAGGCACTCTATACTGGGAACTCCCTCCAGTACCTTGTGAATGCAATGGACAATGACAGTGAATTTAAGCTAAAAGACTATTGGCATAAATTCACGATTGCCACATGTCAGACCATCATCAATTGATCACTGAATGACATGAAGAAGGAGACCCTGAATGCATGCTGGAACAAGTTGTGGCTGGAGTGTGTTCATGACTACAGGAGCTTCTCTCCTGAAGAAATTCAACATTCGGCCATTAATAAGGCTGTCCAGTTTGCGAGGATTCTAGGTGGAGAAGGCTTCAAGGACGTCATCGAGGATGAAGTCGGCACCCTCATTGATGCCCACTCTGACCCCCTGACAGACCAGGATTTGGAAGACCTGACAAAGTCTGCCAGTGAGGAAGAAGTTAAGTTAAGTATATCTTAGTTTAACCAGACCACTGAGCTGATTAAGAGCTCTCCTAGGGCTGGCCTGAAGGATTAGATTTATTTTATGTGGCTAAGAACCAACTGGTTACCTAGCAACGGGACCTACAGCTTATTGTGGGATGCGAACCACATTTTGACGAGAAATTAATTTCTATCACCAGAAATAAATTCCTCTAATTCTTCATTAGCCGGGTAGGAGAGTCGAACGCTGGGCCAACAGCGTGCCAGGCGACAGCTCTATCCACCCCTCCAACGAAGAACTCAGTGAGGAAGAAGATACACCAGGTTCAGGGGAGGAGCAGGAGGAAGAGGAGGGGAGCCTGACTTGGGAACATCTGTCCCACGTTAAGAGAATGATTAAGGATACGCAGGAGTATGTTTCAACATGGGATCCTTATATGGAATGCTCCTTAAAGTTTTCAAACATCCTTGATTTAGCATTGGAGCCCTATAATCAAGCCCTCACCACCATGAAGAAGCAGCAACAGCAGCTGCCTATCACCATGTTCATCAAACGGACGAAGAAGGCCCTCCATAGCCTCCCAAATCACCCGGAAGTAGCCTCTGAATCACCTGAAGAAGTGCCTCAACGCCTGAAGTAGTGCCTCCCAAATCAACTGAAGAAGTGCCTCCCAAAGTACCTCCTTAAGGTGAAGAGGTCCCCTCAGATGAGTTGTAACTCCTCTGCTTTGCTGTGCAGTCATATCTTCGTCATTCATCGGACTGCACAGCTAATTCATCATCATCATCTTTAATCAGCATTCATCACTGATGAGTACCCGTATGATTTACGTACGTGGTAATCTTAGTATGTACGTAGTATTAAATTTTTTTAAATGTGCATACGTATTTATTTTATTTTTTTGTCTCTCTCTGTTTGTGAGTTACGTATAAATACCAATGGTTCCCCTCTGAAAGAAAATGGGACAGCTTGTAACAGTATGAAAGAAAATGTACATGGCTGAATACGTAGGGGGGGACTGGATTATTTTCACCTACAGCTGTAAGCCATACAGTACATACGTATATTTTTAACGATAAAATGTTTAAGATGGCTTGGAAATTATATTAATAATAATATATCAAAGATTAATACAGCAATAAAGTAATAGTTTAATGTATATTTGTTGTAGGCTGGTATTTTTAGGCATGCTTTGGTGTTTGACCTTTCATGGTAGAGTTATAAACATTTTTAGAGGGGGGCGTTCTAAGTATTCGTGGGTTTTAGCTATTCACGGGTGGGTCTGGAATGCATTCCCCACGAATACGGGTGGCTTACTGTATAGCACCACTACCTCACAGTCACAGTTGTTGGATAAATGTGTCTGATTTAGTTTTGTTTTATTATTTTTATATCCTATCAACACACACTGACTTACCTATCACTGTTACTGGTTACCAGTTGCAACTAGCTGCAAGCAGTACTAGTTCACTACCACAATGATTGAAAACTGTCTGATATAGTTATATTTTAGTAAGTGTATTGCATGCTAGCAGCCAGTCACATACTGTTTCCCTGTGAAGTACTAGTTCCTGTCAACACTACCGCATAGTGACATACTCTCATTAATAGAAAATTTTGTCTGCTCCAGAAGGGGTATGTGACCAGTACTGAAAGACTTCAAGGGGTACATAATATTAAAAAGGTTGAGAACCCCTGTCCTAGACAGTGTGACAGTTGGTACCTTTCGGGAAGTGCAGCTCCTTCTAATTCAATCATACTGTCAATCCTATAGATATCTTTGGGAAGGAAGAGCATTTTTAATCATTCCACCTTATGCAGTCACTCAGTGTGACTACAGATTCCCTGTTGAGGCAGACTATGTCTTTAAGTGCATGTTGGTCAGATGCTCGTTACAAGGGACTGCCAACCTGTTTCCACATTTGGAAGTGGACCTGCTTTGCTAGACAAGGGAACTATTAACTCCAGTGTATGTGTCTCCAAACCTGGATGTTCTTACTCGTAGGGCATTCTGTTCATTCCCTCCATTGTTCCAGATTTTTGAAAGAGTTGAACAGTTTGTTAATCTTGAATGGAAACACTGCCTGGTAGCCCCAAATTGGCCCAACCATCATAAGTTTATTCCAATAAAACAGCGGATGAAGATATCAGTTTCGTTGGCATCAGTTGTTCTAACCACATGTGGACCTGTTGAAGAGGGAATCCCTCATTCTTCTTGGAGAACTCAGTATTATTGATAAGATACAGTAAACCTCCCGTATTCGTGGTCTCACTATTTGCAGACTCGTGTATTTGCAGATTTCTCTGTGGAATGTATCTACTCATTATTCACGGAAAATTTGCCCATTCGCTGTATTTTTCACTGAGAAATGCTCACTAATTACTGTATTTTCCTATTTTCATGACTAAATGCACTTTTTGTGATAAAAATATTAAAATACTCAGGTATGAGCATTTTAGAGTTTTTTTTGTGTTTAAACTATCAAAATAGGCAGTTCTAAGTGTTTTTAGAGGGGTTTTAAGTCTTCACAGATTTTAGCTATTTGCAGGGGGGGTGTGTGTGGTATGCATCCCTATGAATATGGGGCTTTACCGTATTTACTGTATTATGCCATCCAGGTCATTTCAGGTACCTGGATGTCATCTGCCTTCTCAAATGGCACTTTTTGCACCATCGTTAATTGTTTAGGCAGAGGGGTTATACTGGATCCCTCCCTTACATATTCAATTAAGTAACCCTAGAGCTATACAAGTAACACATATTTGGGTTCTTTCTCCATCCTTCATTGTTAATTCCAAATTGGAATCCTGAATGAATGAAGGTTAGTAATCACTCTGCATGACTTTACAATAGACCAGTTATTCATGTGGGTTGTTGGGATTCTTTTATGTGCTCCTTTGAGGATGAACTGTTGCTAAGCTATCAGAAAATAAGTTTTGACATAGGAAAAACCTATGTTTTGTAGCTGCAGCAAGTCTTCAGACCCATCGACTTTCCCAGATGAAAATACATGGGAATTTGATGCTGTTTTCTTTCACTGACTTGACAAATAGTGTTGAACTTGGCCGACTCGAGCGCTGTTTCCTTGTGTGTGTTAATGGTAATGGAAAAACCATGGTAATTACTGTAGGCAGGGAAAAGAGCCCTCCTGCAATGAGTCCATTTTTACTCTTACCACTGATAACAACCACTATTCTGGCCAAGACTAACTCAGAGAATTCCTTGGTATTGGTTGGCCTGTCTTAAGGCCACCACTGATGTTCAGTCATACCTGCGCAGTTATGCCTGCTCAGTCGGTTTATGAAGGCAGACCTTCAGCACTAACGATACAGGCAATACTCTCGCTGTAATTGGCTTGCTGATAGCATAAGAAAAAAAAATAAATAAACGTCGAGTAAGACATCCAGTGCAAGAGTGGTTTAAGAAAAAATTCAATACTCCCATGTGAGTTTGTTAAAAGAATTTAAATTTGACCCTAAGGACTTTTATAATGTTTATTGAATATTTTATGAATGAAGGAAGAGTTCCATGGGAAGATAATAATTATGTTAGTTAAGTTCCTAATTGTTTGTTTTAATTTCAAACTTGACATATATAGGCCGATTATTGTTTTTCTCTGTTTCATTAAAATGCTCAATACTGATTTGTTTTCATTGTAGGAATGACCTTATGATGTGTTACGAGGAGTAAACACCCTTAGTTTACTACTGTTCCATTGTTTCATTTGTGTGTGGATTAGTCTAATTTCATTTCAGAACTGGCTTTCATGGGATGTGAGCAATGAATAACCATACATAGTCTGATATTGTTTTTTTTTTATCAGAAAGTTCAATATTATTTTGTTCTCATTTTAAAAATGAATTACATATATGATGCATAATCATGAATAGATGTATTATAGTAACAGATTAGACCTATGTATTTTTATGATTATCATCTTATATATATATATATATATATATATATATATATATATATATATATATATATATATATATATATATATATATATATATATATATATATATATATATATATATATATATATATATAAATATATATTTAAATGTATATATATATATATATATATATTTAAATGTAACTATACTTGTATGTATGTAAACTTGTGCTCTGTAATGAATATTTTTTCTAATTTCAAAACTGACTTGCATAGATGGTTTACTAGCTGACCAACCCAGAGCTGCCGGGGAAAACTCTGAATGACAGTCAATCATTTACCTCAGAAAGGAAGTAACACATGGTGTGGTTTTGATTAATATGTTTATTTAAAGCAATGAATTCTAGACAATTATTTTTCAAAGGAAGTAAAAGCATTTTCAATGGTAGTACACACAGTTTACATGACAAAAGAATTCAAAGGAGATGCAGGAAAATTTCTCTAAGCATGGCCGCAGTTCCAGTCACATTACTCAGCTCGGCATTGAATGGGAAAGTGTACGAACCTACATTCCCAACACTCCATGTTTCACACTAGTTCAAAATGCTTTGGTATGGCTGGGTATTTGCTGGGACCTGCAATAAATAAAGTACTCTGGAAGGCATGTGTACAGGTTTGAAACGTACGCAAAAACCTTCCTTGGGCCAAATGAGGGCCGCATGCAAAATTTCGCCTAGATCAGTCAAGCAGTTTGGATTTCTATAGAGCACAAGTTTACATACATACAAATACAGCTACATTTAAATATACGTAAGATAATCATAAAAACACATAGGTTTAATCTGTTACTATAGCCTTTGAATTTTACTTGCCCAAGCAGTCTCATTCATTTGGATTTCAATAAAATCTATGAGAGATTCAGGAATGATGCTGCCACTTTCAGCCTTCATTATACACAGTTATTTTTCCTGTGGAAAATTGCAAAATTATAAATTTACGTATATTATTCTGTTGTCCATATCAATTATTAAAAATAAGAAGTAAATCCGATACATAATTAATTTATAAAGACTTTTAAATTTAATATAACTCAACATTCTGTTCCTGACTGGTACATACTATCGACTGAGATGAGCCATTTGCTCAGGTTGCCTGCTAATGCGAGAAAAACTGTGCAGGTTGTTTGCACTAATGTTCAGTTTTGCATGCAGCAGCAAAAACTTTTGCCACTTCAGTGTAAGATTCTTGTGAAAATTACCCATTCTGACATCTTACATTCCCTTTTTTTCAAGGATTCTATGTAGTTTTTGTTATGGTTTTCAACATGGTGGTGTGTGTGTATTTTATGTTTAATATTTTCTGCTAGAAATGGGATGAAATTATATGAGGTAGGTGAGAGAAGTTCGTGTTTTCATTGAATTGTTCTTATTTTGTTTCAGGCATTGCAGATGTTTCGCAAGCATGGTATCTTTGAACGAGTTGTTGAGTTTGTTCAGACCGAGCAGAACTTGAGGATCATTTTCAATACTTTAGAAGGCTCGTATGCCTTGTGTCTCCTAGCAAATCTCATACATTTAGCATATGAAGAAAGGGAATCAGCATTTCCTACCTTAGCCTTTCCCAAGTTCAATGTAAGCATTGCATTTGTGAATGTAGTTGTAATTTTACAGAAAAGTTTTTGGAATTTTGTGCAGTAATGGTAAAAAGTTCACATAAGGAGAAACTTATTTTTTCAGCAAAATAGATTTTAGCTTTTAATAAATGTAAGAAAAGAAATATATTTTCTTTGGCATAGTTAGTGGCAGTAACCAAGAAAACTATGTACCATTCATCAAAGAAAAAAGGGTAAAGAATCTTTTTGGGTTTCGTAATTGTTGTCAACAGATGCTTAAAAGTTATCTGTTCCACACCGTGTATCATTTACTTTTCGAATTTTCCTTTTCTGATTCACATTTTTCTTGTGTTTTTTTTAGTTTATTTTTTAAGGTTTTACCATTTTCTAATATACTTATGTATGTATTTTAATATTTGCCTACATGTACTGTATTCCTGAATGGGTGGAGTCACTTATCAGGACATATTTTGTTTAGGATTATGTACATATTTTTTTCTTACACTGGACAAACCAGTGCCCTATGTGAGTTTACTCTTCATTGTGGTGTGGATGACCATATAAATACTGTAGTAAGTATGGATTTTGCTTGTTGTCGTATTTTTTATTCACTTTTTATTTTTTGTTTGTCTTTATTCTGTTCTTAGTTGTGATATTCTGTCTTTCTTTGCAACCTTTTATATGGTTGCAGGTTTCTCTCATTCCAAACCCTTTGCATTTTACACCACTTAGTGCTAATGAAATGATCTGCTCAGACACTAACCCATTACTTTACGGTAGCCAGATATCTGGTATGAGTAATTCCCAAAAGCCAGATATCTGGTATGAGTAATTCCCAAACAAAACCCAGAAGAAGAGATGCCCCTTCCATTTCTTGGAGCATGGATCCAAGTTCCTGAGTGTTTCCAAGTGATAGAAACTGCCTCATTGTCAGTGGGAATGGTGTTTAAATCACTTCTGCAGTTTCATTTACTTGGGAATATTGCTGTAGTTTTCATGTTCATTTTGAATCATATATTCTTCCCAAGCTATAATCTTTGCTTTATTCCCTCTTGCTGATCATTTGGTAGTAGCAGATTACCCATAATTCACCTAATTTTGACCTTCTATATGTATTTACTGTACTCATTTACCTGAACACTTGTCATAAGTACCTTACCTGTCAGCAAATCTGTCAGTGCATATTTTAGTGAAATAGCTGATTGTTCTCCTGTTGTGACAAGTTGTAAATGATCCTGTAATCTTTTTGGTTATATAATCATGGTACTGCACATGTATATTTTTTCTTCTTTAAAGATGCTTTTTAAAGATGGTTTGTGCAAGCTCAGCTCTTTTTACTGCTTATGAATGCCGTGCAAGGTCAGTTAATTTTATCCAAGCTCATGCTTATTCATTTTGCATGTGTGTTTATCTTAGTAAGCTTATAGGAAAGATGAAATAATTTTTCTGTTTTCTTTTAGTATTCACTGATACTAATATTAAAATTGACATCTAAAAGAAGTATGCTTACCTGTAATGTTTTGTTAGGTGAAGTTCATATTAACCCTTAAACGCCTATTGGACGTATCATACGTCGACTAAAATTGTCTGTTGGGTGCCGAGTGGACGTACCGTACATCGACTACAAAAAATTTCAACCTTTGGTCAACTTTGACTCGACCGAAATGGTCGAAAAACGCAATTGTAAGCTAAAACTCTTACATTCTAGTAATATTCAATCATGTACCTTCATTTTGCAACAAATTGGAAGTCTCTAGCACAATATTTTGATTTATGGTGAATTTTTGAAAAAAACTTTTTTCTTACGCACGGGCGGTAACTCAGCCGAAAATTTCATAAATTCTTTCGTCATTTTGTCGTAATTTTTGCACTGTTCTATATTAGCCGTTACATAAAGTTTTATATATGAAAATGTGCGCAAATTCATGTACAATACAGCAAAATACAACCCATGGTTGTAGCTTTTATCAGTTTGGAAATATTTTCATATAAACCACGATAACTGCCAAAATTTCAACCTTCGGTCAACTTTGACTCGACCGAAATGGTAAAAAACCGCAATTTTAAGCTAAAACTCTTACGATCTAGTAATATTCAATCATTTACCTTCATTTTGCAACCAATTGGAAGTCTCTAGCACAATATTTCGATTTATGGTGAATTTCTGAAAACTTTTTCCCTTACGTCCGCCAGAAATTCTTTCATCACGTTGTCGTAATGTTTGCACTGTTTTATATTGGTCGTTACATAAAGTTTTATATATGAAAATGTGCGCAAATTCATGTACAATACAGCAAAATACAACCCATGGTTGTAGCTTTTATCAGTTTGGAAATATTTTCATATAAACCACGATAACTGCCAAAATTTCACCCTTCAGTCAACTTTGACTTGACCGAAATGGTCAAAAAACGCAATTTTAAGCTAAAACTCTTACGATCTAGTAATATTCAATCATTTACCTTCATTTTGCAACCAATTGGAAGTCTCTAGCACAATATTTCGATTTATGGTGAATTTCTTCCTTACGCCGCGCCAGAAATTCTTTCATCATTGTCGTAATGTTTCTGTTTTATATTGGTCGTTACATAAAGTTTTATATATGAAAATAGAATACAACAGAAAATAACTCATGGTGTATTTATCAGTTTTGAAATATTTTCATATAAATCACTATAACTGCCAAAATTTGTCAATTTCGACTGAAATGGTCAAAAACGCAATTATAAAAAACTCTTACATTCTAGTAATATTCAATCATGTACCTACATTTTGCAACAAACTGGAAGTCTCTAGCACAATATTTCGATTTATGGTGAATTTCTGAAAAAAATTTTTCGTAACTCATCGAACATCTCAGAAATTCTTTCGTCATGTTGTCGTAATGTTTGCATCGTTTTACATTAGTCGTTACATAAACTTTTATATATGAAAATGTGCGCAATTTCATGTAGAATACAACAGAAAATAGCTCATGGTTGTAGCTTTTATCAGTTTTGAAATATTTTCACATAAATCACGATAACTGCCAAAATTTCAGCCTTCGGTCAACTTTAACTCGACCGAAATGGTCGAAAAATGCAATTGTAAGCTAAAACTCTTACATTGTAGTAATATTCAATCGTTTAACTTCATTTTGCAATAAATTGGAAGTCTCTAGCACAATATTTTGATTTATGGTGAATTTTTAAAAAAAACATTTTCCTTACGTCTGTGCGGTAACTTGGCCGAACATCTCAGAAATTCTTTCGTCTCGTTGTCGTAATATTTGCACCACTTTATATTAGTCGTTACATAAAGTTTTATATATGAAAATGTGCACAATTTCCTGTACAATACAACAAAAAATAACTCATGGTTTTAGCTTTTATCGGTTTTGAAATATTTCCATATAAATCACGATAAATAGAAAAATTCGACTTTTCGGTCGACTTTAACTCGACCGAAATGGTCGAAAACTGCAATTGTAAGCTAAAACACTTACAGTCTAGTAATATTCAATCAATTAGCTTCATTTTTCAACAAACGGAAAGTCTCTAGCACAATATTTCGATTTATGGTGAATTTTTGAAAAAAACATTTTTTTACGTCTGGGCTTTACGAATTCATGCATCATTTTGTGATAATATTTTCTCTGTGTTGCTTTGATCATTTTAAAATTTGTTATATACCAAAATCATTGCAATTTAGTGTACAATACAACTAAAAAAAATTAACTCATTAGCTTTAACCGTTTTGCTTACAGCGCGATTTTTATACAATTGTATACGAATTTTTTTTTTTTGCTGTCATATATTCCAATATTTATATATGATAATGATATTTTTTTCATTTCTGATGGTTGCATACTAAACTTCAGGCAATGAAAAAAAAAATGAGCCAAAAATTAACTCTTAATCTTAAAAACTAAGCGTGCTGTGATTTTTTAAAACTTTTTTTTTTTCAGCGCTAACTCACCGAACGCCCCGTCATAGGGAGACGTTTTTGTAAATAGGGCTTCGGCGTTAAAGGGTTATTTGTAATTGTCATTATAATTATTATACAGTAATTTCTCTGGTATCTGCAATAATAGAGCCAAGGCCCTGCAGTATGGGGTCAGAATCCAAATACGGTAAAAAAAAACTACAGATGTAAAAGGCAACTCCATACCCTTACTGCCCCTGCCTTGTCTATACTGCATAACTGTTAACACTAAATACAGTAGGTCCTCCAGTTATGCCCGAGATCCCAATCGATGTGGGACCACCTTGATGTGGTGAGGGGCCTCTTGAACCCCAGGAATTTGTTCCCGGGTTTGAGTCCAAGAGTTTCATGTATTATATATTAATTTGGGCTAATTTTGTGGCATTTTCCAATTTTGAAAAATTTATTGGACTTGATAAATAGGAAAAGATATCAACAGCTGGGATTGAGTTCATATCTGAAGCTAAGTAGTGGGAACTGTGGTAGGACGATCAACCACCTGATAATGTTTGGACCTGAGAGATATCAGATTGATATCTCAAAGGCGGAACTATTCATTAGGGCCGGACCGCGGATTCCCTGGGGTCTGGATCTGGGGATAGCACTCTCAGCATTCTATCCGGTTTGCCCATGACGTGATTAGGGTGGAGACTATTGCATTCTTGTAATACTCTCAGTCCTAGCAAGTGGGTTTATAGGGGTCGACATTTTGGAGTCAGTTCTCACTTGTGCCATTGGTGGAAGAATAAACTCCGTGAAAGGCTGATGATATCTTTTTAAAGGTTTTCAGGTTTACATTTTTTTATCAATCTTTATGACAAGCCATTATAAGGATTTGAGTACCCCTGGGCCCTTTTGTGGTAGTGACTTGGCACAGTTGACAACTGCTGGAACCTTTTCTGACAACCTTTCTTTAGAAAAATCAAAACAAAATACTAATATAATTACTACACTGGAGCCTTCTGCTCTAGTACAAAACAACCCCAAAGGAAGCAAATATTGTCTTGACCCAACCATGACTCACTTTGACTTCCTCTTTGGGAGTGGAAGTTGGTCAGTGTTTTTAACCTTAGAAACAGAACAGAAAATGTCAGCCCTAAAGTTAGAAAACTACCTATTCAACAGATATTCAACGGCAGAATTGTCCTTTAGACAGATAAGGGAAAAGATGTGGCTTATAGAAGCCACAACAAAGAGCCAGTCTGAGGATATATGTTTATAACAACAGTAGATAATGTAAATGTAAAAATTAAAAAAATGACGCTATGAATAGCATTCAGGGTACCAGTGTGCTTCCCGAGATCAGTGACGAACCAATCGAAAGAATATTCTCTTGGACTCTCTTAAAAAAAGATATCCCAGAGTCCAAGATTGTGAGGTATATAATATACCGAGTAAGCAGTAAAATAAGCAAATGTTAAAAATCACAAAAATAAAATTTGAAGGTCAAGATCTACCCCAAAAAATAAAAGTTTTAGGTCAAAACACAGAAATAAGGCCCTATGTCCCAAAGCCACTACGGTGTCAAAACTGTAGTAAATATGGGCATGCAAAAAAATGTTGTCGAAATGAACCTGTATGTGCATACTGTGGATCTGAAGAACATGCCACACAATGGAATTGCAGCCAACAAAAATGTATAAACTGTGGGCAGAATAATCATGCAAGATCCAATACAGAATTGAAAATGCTACAAGAAAGACCAGGGATGTCTATTCGAGAGGCTAAATTAGAATTGAAAGTAAGAGGAATTCAAGATCCTGCTAAGAAATTTACATATGCCTCGATAACAAGAACTAATAATGAAACAAAAATACATGCAGATAGAAGTAACAGAATGCAGGAAAATAAATCTCAAGAAAATAATGCTTTATAGAAAAAAAAACTAAAATGGTAAAGAATCAAGAAACAGGATATGGGTAACATCTTATCAAACTCATTTGAAATGTTAATGCAAATAGCACAAGATGATGATACTACTACAGAAGTAGCAGAGGAAGTCGTGATGGGGTGGAAAGTCAAGATAAAAAAGAGACCTTTGGAGAGAACACCATCCAAAATGAAAAACCAACTATAATTAGAGCAACATCTGTTAAACCAAAGACAAAGGATATGAAGAAAGAACAAAAACTAGCTAAGAATATACCTTTATCTCTTATGGAGGCAGATATCCAAAACACCGAAGGGGAAGAGGAAGAGAAACATACCATATAATGTATAACAGTGATTACGTTGAGAGAGAAGAGATTACTCCATCATCAATAATTGGTACAAGAGCAAATGAAACAAGAAATGTACATGAAAACACATGTGGATGTAATGATTGTTTTTTTGAATTGTGCAATAATAACAAAAACATAACAAAAGATGGTTTAAGGGGAGCGTTTGACGAAAAAATAGAAAAATCAAAATTTTCTGAGATATTTTATATATGGCATCATACATATCCTGACTATCTTCTCAGAAAGTTTTATTAAAAAATACGCCATAGTTTAGGAGTTATAAACAAAACAGTAACCCTATCATAGAAAAAAATTACATTTTTTCGTATAATGTAATGATAATGTCAGTATATCAGTAGTAATTTCCTTTTAGCTATGAAATAATAATATCTAAATGCGTTATATGGCAACTCTGTGGACCTAGTACGCATCAGCGAAAGCCAGGAATCGCAGGGCAGGCAGTGACGTCAGACAGTCAGTCAGTAGCAGCTCAGAGCTTGACTAAGTAAAACGTCGCGCTGCCCAACCTGAGCCATGTTTTGACACTCGCTTCATCTAGCTTCATTTAGCGGTTATATTACTTTGCAAGTCTATTGTTATATATTTTGGCTTTTCAAATATGTCATAAAAACATCAAACTGTGTAACAGCAAGCAAATAAATACACAGAGAAGCAAAAATATCGTATATCTCAAAACTAAAGTTATCGACATTCAAACTGCATCTCCTCCATAACGAATGCACCGATCTCAATGAAACAAAAAGCAAACGAAAGCTAAATAAATTGTCTACAAACAAATAGAGAGTTTTTTTCATTTTGTCCTCGAAAATTTTTGGGAATTTTTTTCCAAAAAATCAATCAAGTTTTTTCAAAACGAAAAATATTCATAAAAAAAAAAAAAAATTGAAAAAAACGCTCCCTTACTTTGTTCTAATATATATCTGTCTACCACGTAAATTTGAGCTCTTAGTTTGCAAAAGTTATGGAGGAGATGCATTTTGAAAAATTTTTGGGGGGGTGGGGTTACCAGCTAATGGGGGGCGGAAGACGAAAATTATGGTTACAGTCCTTTGCCCTATACAAAAATAAACCCAGGCACAAAATTTGAAACTGATTCATTAAAAAACACGGGAGTTATTAGCGAAAAACGATTTCATCAAATGCTCCTCATATCGTTATAAAACTTTGAAGGCCGATATCTCAAAACTAAAGTTATCGACATTCAAACTGCATCTCCTCCATAACGAATGCACCGATCTCAATGAAACAAAAAGCAAATGAAAGCTAAATAAATTGTCTACAAACAAAGAGAGAGTTTTTTTTCATTTTGTCCCTCGAAAATTTTTGGGGAATTTTTTTCCAAAAAATCAATCGAAGTTTTTTCAAAAAACGAAAAATATTCATTAAAAAAAGAAAAAAAAATTTGAAAAAACGCTCTCTTACTTTGTTCTAATATATAATATCTGTGTACCACGTAAATTTGAGCTCTTAGTTTGCTGAAGTTATGGAGGAGATGCATTTTGAAAAATTTTTGGGGGGGTGGGGTTACCAGCTAATGGGGGGCAGAAGACGAAAATTATGGTTACAGTCCTTTGCCCTATACAAAAATAAACCCAGGCACAAAATTTGAAACTGATTCATTAAAAAACTTTAAGAAATTTTAAAAAATATATAAAAAAATAAACAACTGATTTGAGCACTCAGGAAATAGGTTGCATGTGCATTGAGCACTCAGTGTATTATAAAGAAAAACAAATGAATGTCGTGAGTAAATTATTGGAAAAAATCCAAGTTGATAGTACAAAAATAAGAAAGCAAAACTCAACCGCTGTAACATAATATTTTCAATAACTATGCAGTATTATACAATGGAATGTAAATGGTCTGCAGACCAGATTACACCCAGGAGAAATACAACGGTTATTAAAAGAATATGAACCAATGATATTACTTCTGTGTTTACAACATGTCAACAGAACACTATCAACAATAGGTAAATATACCATAGCATCAACATCATGAGAGGAAGAAGGAAATTTAGGTACAGCCAAATATGTACACTCGGCAAGGAAAGTGAGGATACAGTTTTTTTAATCTTCGGACATATATTGCTAATTAATGCGACATCTGGCAACTTTAGAAGGGGGATGAGCTTCAGTCTTAATGTGTATGCTTTTTGCTTGACCTCCTATAACTTTCAATCATATTCTACAGTTCTGAAATCATTGATACGTAAATGCAGTGGTAAGCTTTACAGTATTCGTTCAAGTTGTAATTTGCAGCGACAGTTCCGAGCAAAATAAACATTTTTCGACATAACCTACAAACTAACCTTACACAAATGAATTTATGACACCACAATGAACGGAATGCTTGAGTAATCGGAATCGTGATCTTCCATAATGAAATCAAGAGTTGAATTTGAGCAATGTCCAACGAAAAGCATGAGGAACAATAAAGGAACGAATGCAATGTTATGATGAGAGAGAGAGAGAGAGAGAGAGAGAGAGAGAGAGAGAGAGAGAGAGAGTTGCTGTTGAAAAGCCTAGGCCTATATGTAGAGCTACTCATTGCATTATTTTTTTTTTCATTTAGAGATTGAGCGATACTATACTTGTATAGTATGTTTTAGCAATGGAGAGAGAGAAGAGAGAGAGAGAGAGAGAGAGAGAGAGAGAGAGAGAGAGAGAGAGAGAGAGAGAGAGTTGCTGTTGTGTAAGCCTAGGCCTATATGTAGAGCTACTCATTTTATTATTTTTTCTTTTAGAGAGTGATCATACTATATTTGTATAGTATGTTCTAGCAATGGAGAGAGAGAGAGAGAGAGAGAGAGAGAAACTATGGTAACGTCAAAAAACATCCAGTTACTTGTGTTTTCCCGCTACTCCGCACATCACAGAGAACGTTCTTGCGGATTTAAATAGATTTGGTCAACCTACCCCAGCTGTCACATCATTTACTGCCATTAATTCCAGCTGACCTTTAACACCGTGAAATATAAATATGAATGTGTAAAAATTAAATAAATTATCATTACCTCGTATGGTAATGCAATAATAAGCCTGTTCATAACGGAAAACGAGTAAATATTGCATTCTGATAAACAGTACTACACCGTGATATCCATACACTATCTTTTACATCTCTATGAACGAAGTCATCTGAGAAATTCTGATTACTTCGGACATCCATGGTGGTTTTAAGTATCTAAACGTTTTTGTTTTGCAGATTTAATAAATATGGTATAATTTGCATTGTATTTTCATATTCTAGAGTAAATTTACCGAGATTATGTGTTTTCTGTAAGAAAAAAATTAAAATTCGATGAACGAAATCTAATGAAAACTGTATCCTCACTTTTCTTGCCGAGTGTACATAACAAAGTATTTTACAACAAAGTACCTGTAAACATTACTGACTTGCAAATATCAGGTATTAAAGTCCATATAAAAATTATAATTATATAATTTATAATTTATACAACCAACCTAATAAAAATTACGACATTGACAAACTTAAAGAATTACTTAATAATGCCAAGGAACCTACATTAATTGTAGGTGATTTTAATGCTCACAACCCAATGTGGGATTGTAATTGTACAGACTCAAATAGAGCAGTAAGTAAAATAGAAGAATTCATAGATTCAAATGGCATGTGCTGTATAAATGATAATGAAACCAGCACATATTTTTCAAAAACACGAAAAATTTTCCTCAGTCGACTTGACTCATGTACAACAAACATAGTAGACAGATTGGATTCAAGTCCAGTTGATGACTTGCATACAAGTGATCATTTCCCAATATTAATTTCATTATTACAAAATAATTCTGCCAACCATGTCCCTCAATATAACATTTATGAAGCTGATTGGGAGCGATATGAATTTCACACTAGGAATATCCCACCATTTGAGTAAAAGACCATAATGAAACTAATAGCTTTCTTGTAGATTTCATTAAAAATGCTGCTGATGAAGCAATATCAAAATCAAAACCCCATCCAACAAAACACAAAGTTCCATGGTGGTCTGATAAGTTAACAGAATTATTAAATATAAAACACTCAATAGGGAGATGATTAGATAATTTGAATAGAAAGTTCAGTAAAGTAAATAAAAAATTGCCAGTATTAGAATGAACTTTACAAAAAATGACTGTATTATTACTAGAAATTGATATATTGAAACCTCTCTGTAACAAAATATCTGCAAAGTTTAAAAAGGAAGTAATTCAAGGTAGAATCTTTTCTTGGAGGAAATATGTATCAGGTCTCTCTAATAATACTCCCATACAAAAAATATGGGAAAAATTTGGGAAAATATGTGGTACCCATGTTAAACCACCTAGACATGCCATATTAAAAGATGGGAAAAGCCATACAAAAAATACGGGAAAAATTCAGGAAAATATATGGTACCCATGTTAAACTACCTAGACATGCCATATTAAAAGATGGGAAAAGAATACTGGCTCCAAAAGAAGTAAGTAATATAATAGGAGAAGACTTAGCAAATGTAAGTAGTGATAAAAATTTAGATGAACACTTCCGCACAAAGAAAAGTAATATAGAATTAATAACAATAAATATCGAAACAGTAGAAGATATATATATATTATAATAGAAAATTTAATATGGAAGAGTTGGAATATGCTCTCTCGAAGAGCAATAAAGGGATTTTGACAATGGAAAAATCTATTTCTGGGGGAAGACCTGTGTCACCCAGTGAAATGATCCAATAGCACTCATTTCTAGGTATAAATATTGCTAAATATACCAGAGAAAAAGCTATCCATAATGCCAGGGTTACGACCTCTGGATTGAACACCATTAGATGGTGTCGGTATGCACAAGGGGTGAGTGGTTGCCACTACTACAGATTTCTCCATTCTCAAAACCCCGAAAAGGGAGGAGCCGTTCCAAAGCCTTACCCTCCGCACCTAGCCAACCACCACCCCGGCCGCCATATTCATCCCAAGTTAGCACCTCCCAAGCTTGGTATGCCACTCAGGAGAAAAGGAAGTACAGGAAAACACTGGGTGACACAGGTCTTCCCCAGAAATAGATTTTTCCTTTGTCAAAATCCCTTTTCTGGGCTCGACTGTGTCACCCAGTGAAATAGTAACAGAGAATCAGCCATACAAAAGCTTGGTGAAGCCCTCTAAGAATTACCTTAATGGAGCTAAATAAAACTATGAGAAAATTACTGTGTTTTAATAACCCAAAACATTCGTATTAAAAACATAATTAACATTATAAGGCACACAGTCTAAATCATAAAATAACCAACACCAAGATACTTAAGGCTAACAAAAGATTTAAAACAGGATATCCATGAAACAGCCAGGAGTCAGGCTGTGAAGCAGGCCTGACCTAAAGGTTAGAAGGCAGGGCGAGTAAACGAGGCAGGTAGGCGAGAGAAATACAAACAATAGGATAAACTAAGGTTACATAAACTAGTCTGGAGCTGGGGAAACAATACTTCTTGCAGCTACCGTGGAATATTTAAGAGCCTCTAGAGACTTGAGATAGTGGCGTTTGAACACTGTTGGTGATTTCCAGCCCGTATACTTTTTAAGGTCATCAAAATTCATGTTATGAAAATAATTAGTTGAGGTGGCCACCGCCCGAATATCATGTACCCGAGGTACTGAATCCGGGTTAGCCTGTTTAATGAAATATAGTATTTGTTGCCTGATGGCCTTTAAGGAAATGGTTCCTCCATTTTCCCTAACAAAAAGAGGGCCTGAAATTCTATTAGAAGTTCTATTTAAATAAGCTTTTAAAGTGTTAACTGGACATAAAGACAGATCCTGTGGAAGGGGAATAATCTTCAAAGGAGACCATCTATTTTGTGGATCCTCATTCTTTGCTAGAAACTTGAGATCTGGAGACAACAGAACTTCTCCTGACGGGATGAAATCAACATGATTCGGTTCTCTAGAGAGAGCAGACAGTTCAGAAATTCTAGCCCCTGAGGCTAGACTTACTAGACATAACGTTTTCCTTAACAGACTTGAGTATGTACATAATTCGTTATCAGTGTCTGATGCCAATTTAAGTACGTCATTTAAGAATCAGGAAACCGTGTGAGGACAGGTTGCTGGTCTAAGACGAGCGCATGCTTTAGGAATTGACGAAAAATATGAGTCTGTAAGGTTAATATTAAAGCCATGTAAAAATATTTTTCTTAAAGCAGATTTTGCTGTAGTAATAGTACTAGTGGCCAGTCCTTTCTCAAATAATGATCTGAAGAAAGAGATTGCTAGGTTCGTGGTCATTTCCTGAGCTTCAGATTCCTCAGAAATAATGCTAACTTTTTAACTGCTGAGTCATATTGTCTGAGAGTAGATTCCTCTTGTCTGATTCTATGAACAGTGTATTAATAGGATCAATGTTAGCGTCTTTCTGAGCTGCAAACTTCATGAAGTCCATAAAGCTAGGGCATTCAGAATTCTTGAGGAAGCTGACACAGTCCGAGTTTGCACTACTTGTGTCAATCTTGGACTGGGGATCTGTTTGCGCCGGAGTTTCAACTCTAGAAGAAGAGGAAACCAATTGCTTTTTTGGCCAGTTGGGTGCCACAAGTGCTACTTGACCTTTGAATGATTTGAGTTTGTGTAAAACTTTCATTAATAGGTTTATTGGTGGAAACAGACAGATCCTTTGCCACCTGTTCCAGTCGATTGACATCGCATCCGTGGAATGAGCTAGAGGTTCTAGATTGGGAGCAACGTAACACGGAAGCTTGTGGTTGCTCTCTGTGGCAAACAGGTCCACCTGGAGACCTGGTACCTGAAGACAAATCCACTCGAATGATGCCTTGTCCAAGGACCATTCCGACTCCAGCGGAGTTGTCCTGGATAGTGAATCTGCAATGACATTCCGAACACCTGCCAGGTGGGTAGCTGACAGGTGCCAAAGATGTTTCCTTGCCAGAGAGAAAATTGCAATCATTACCTGATTGATATGGCTCGACTTGGAGCCCCCTCTGTTTATGCAATGTACAACTACTGCACTGTCCAGTACCAGTCTGATGTGAATCTGTCTGGTTGGACGTAGTTTCTTTAGTGTTAGAAATACTGCCATTGCCTCTAGAATGTTGATATGGAACTGGCGGAATACAGTCGACCATGTTCCTTGAACTTTCTTGTGTTGGGAGTATCCTCCCCATCTGCTTAGGGAAGCATTCATATGGATCACTAATGATGGAGGGGGAAATTGGAGAGGCACTGACCTTGACAAACTCTTGACTGTTGACCATGGTCGAAGCCTCTTCCTCAACACCGGCGGAATTAGAGACATCTTGTCTCTGTTTCTGCTGTTGGCTCGTCTCTGCCATACCCTGTTTATAGCCTTCAGTTTGGCTTTTAGCAGCAAATCTGTCACTGACGCGAACTGAAGAGAACCCAGGACTTTTTCCTGGGTACGACGAGAGGCTCTTTTGTTTTTGAGGAACTGCCTGGTAGCTTTGGCTATTTCCTTCCTTTTGGCTGGCGGAAGAGACAGTTTGTGTGCGTTTAGGTCCCATTGGATTCCTAACCACTGAAACTGAGCCTCCGGAACTAGACGGGATTTCTTCCTGTTTATTTGGAATCCCAAATATTCCAGGAAGTTGATCACTATGAATGTTGCTTTTCAACATTCCTTGGCGTTGGATGCCCATATTATCCAATCGTCCAGATATGCGGCTAGCATAATCCCTTGGACCCGTAGCTGTTGGACTACTGTCTCTGCCAGTTTGGTAAAAATCCTGGGCGCTATGTTGAGCCCGAATGGCATTGACTCTGAACGAGTATGCTTGTTTCCCTAGTCTGAACCCTAGGTAAAGAGAGAAGTTTCTCGCAATCGGGACGTGATAATATGTCTGAAAGATCTATAGAGGTGGTGATGGCCCCACGGGGAAGTAGGGTCCGTACCTGCGAGATCGTAAGCATGCGAAACTTGTCGCATTGAATGTATAAGTTGAGACGAGACAAGTCTAGAATTACTCTTTGCTGGATTGAGTCTTTCTTTGGGACACTGAACAGACGGCCTTGAAATTTCAAGTGTCTCACTTTCTTTATTGCCTTCTTTTGAAGAAGGTCTTTTACAAAGTCCAGTAAGTCTTTGGATGGAGGTTGATGGACCCTGACTGGCGGAGGAGGCCCTCTGCTCCAGCTCCATCCCAGACCTTTTGAAACTATGCTGTGGGCCCACGGATTGAAGGTCCAATGGTCCCGGAAGAGATATAACCTCCCGCCTACCTGAGGAGACTCATTGATTGGAAGAGGACT
Source organism: Macrobrachium rosenbergii (assembly GCF_040412425.1). Lineage (NCBI taxonomy): Eukaryota > Metazoa > Arthropoda > Malacostraca > Decapoda > Palaemonidae > Macrobrachium > Macrobrachium rosenbergii. The sequence continues at coordinate 47,779,787 of NC_089760.1, forward strand.
TACTTCCTCTGCCTCCTCGGCCTCCTCTTCCACGGGAGAGAGGTCTGGTTGCAGTCCTACCTCTGTAGGCGGCTCTGGCTCTACTCCCCCTCGCATGCCTGTTGTAGCCTCGAAACGCCCCTTGGCTTTCAAACGAAGCGTTGAAGGCTGGGAACGCTACAAAGGCTGGTGGAGCAGAGGCTTGCTGAGCTGGCTGCATCAGTACGAACTGCTGCTGAGGCTGAGCCTTGGATGTGGAAGGCTGTCTGATCTGAGAGACCGGTACAGCCTGAAGCACAGTTTGAGCCTGGGGTTTCCTGTATCTCCTGAACTTCTTCCTTTCCCTGGGTTGAGGTCCGGAGGTCTCGGCGGACTTCCTTTTAAAAGGAAGACCCCAGCGGGAGCGAAGACTCTGGTTTGCTCTGGTTGCCTCCGCCAGAACATTATTGACCTCATCCTCAGGGAAGATGTTAGGTCCCCAGACAGAACTCTTCATGAGTCTATTGGGCTCATGCCTGATGGTGGCGTCTGCGAAGATATGCTTCCGGCAGTTTTGTCTTGCCACCACAAAGTCATAAAGGTCCGATTGGAATGACGCTAATAAGGATTTCGTCAGGACCTGGAACAGGTTCATCAGTGTAAGTCAAAGCTGTTACCTCTCCGATGGTGATGGAATGCAGGGAGCGACACAACCTGCACTTAGCCTCATAGCTCCCTCCGCCTTCAGAAGGGCCTCTGGAATCCTGGGTAGTTGCTCCTGAACAAGGTGGAGGCACACTCAGAGGGTAAAGGGAGAGTTTACCCACTGTGAACGTAGCCGGAGCTCCCGACCAATATTCCTCTGTTAGCCTGGCATAGCCTGGGTAGGGAGGCACCAGGTCGGGTGGAAAGAACTCCAGTTCTTCCAGACGACGAGTGCCCAAACCCTCGATGGTCAGGGTGTCATTATGCAGGGGGGCGTGTAGAGCCAGCCACCACGGGTTCCCCTTATCAAAGGGGGCCAGTCTGGAGGCATCCGGAACAACATGGGACTGCTGTACTGCTCAGGATTGGATAAATCCGGAGAGCAAGCTTTCCTGGGCCTGCATCCTTTGTGCCAAAGACAGCACTGACTGACCAGAGGTCTCCAAGCTTGAAACAAGCTGAGAAGAAAGGTCTTGTAGCCTAGCTTCAACCTTGGAGTCGATCCTCTGCATTAGAAGTTCAACAAAGGCCTCAGGGTCAAAGTTAGGCTGTGGGGGTTTAGCCTTAGACACTCTGGATCTCGACCCCTTTGACGGGGAGTAGCCTTACTTGAGGACGCCACTGGTTTAAGAGCCAGTGACGACCTTGAGGAGTTGGCAGATTAGACCTTTGAGGTCTAGAGGACTTTGGTAAGTCCTTCTTTTTTAAGGATTTCACCTTGGGGATAACAGACCGAGATCTGTCCCCAAGGATAGCTGGTTTGGGAAACCCCTGAAAAGAAGAAGAGGAAGAAGGAGAACTGCAAAGGGAACTACCAAAACCCTCTCCCCCTGCCTCACTTACCACCTTACCTTCTACCTGATGGTCCAAATCTACGCTCATCGGCTCGAGGTGGATGCTGATGGCCGCTACTTCTTCCGCCACCTCTCCGCACAGGTTGTCTTCTTGGGAGGGCTGCGTCTCTTGCCAGATCCTCTCGATGATTGGGGCGGCCAATTCCGCCGGCATTGCAGCGGAGATCCGGGCACCGGGGTAGAGGAGATTACAAATCTCCTCCGACAGGACATATGGTTTGCCAGACGCAACGTTCCTCCCAAATCCGCCGACCCAGATCTTCAGGGTCGACAGCGAAGAGTCATGGATGATTTGGTCAGACTGTAAGAAAAGGCAGGACTTACTGAAAATATTCTCCAATTTTCTCGTATATGTCTATATAAGCCATTAAAGTCAAAAGAGACTAAGGGTTAGCGGTCTCTTAAAACTTACTGACTCATCCACCACTAACTCGTACAGAGCGTAGCAGATTTCACAGCCATCTGGGTGCCAAACGACCAGGTCCCCAACGTGGACCGAGCAGCTGGAGTGCGATCGGCACATCTCGTGTCCACAGGGTTGTTGGAGAACCGCCGTGCACCCTGGCTCCTGACAACGTACCATCTGTAAGTGTAATGGTGGTACATGAGTATCGTCAAGGCAAGGCCCGCCGGAATTAGGTCCGACGGTAATAGGCTACCTTAACACAGATTTATGGGTGATGAAACATGCGTGTCATCAGGCAAAACCCGCCGGAATTGAATCCGGTAGTAAAAGACTAATACACAGATTTATGGGTGATGAAACATGCGTGTCATCAGGCAAAACCTGCCGGAATTGAATCCAGTAGTAAAAGACTAATAAACATAGGTTATGCTACAGAATGGCTAACTATTAATTATGTTAAAATAAGTACTCTGTGATACTCCGCCGTGATTTGCCACTGAAATCTCGTTATGTCACATATGGAAACGGCGTAATGTGGCGGAAAGGAGTGTTCGCATATGGCCCATCTCTCAATCGCCCAGGGTGGAAACCACCAATTAAACCGAAAACCATACCCACCGGAGTGGTAACATGGACGATAACAACAAAAGATCCGACTAACCTGGCGGAGACTTAACATAGCGTAACTCATGATTGCATCCCTGGGACAGTGTTCGACGCTCCAGCTATAACTATGGAAAGCGAGCAAACGAAACACCGCCCGATAAGGGAAAGGTAGGTGAGTGGCGGAAACCATCATAAACGGCGACCAGTCGGGTGGGTAGCACCCTCTGGAAGCCGAATGTAACCTCCTCACGGGGGTGCCGAACGCAAGTGATCGGTTTCCCTCTGCTAGGAAGGCGCCCAGGCCACGTCGCCAAAATCTAATCGATCTGGTAAAGAAGGACTAGGCTATATACACGAAATAACCTGTGCAACCTCTCAATCCCAGCCTACCCTCCAAAACCAAAACTTTTTGGCTTGGTCAGAAAGGCCAGAATGAGCGCTACAGGTGAGGGAGGGCGGGAGAAGAACCTCGCATAACCTAGCCACACCCTCCAAAACCAACAGCCTGGTCAGGTGGTAGACTATGAATTGAGGAGACTCTTCACTGTTCTAACCTCACCCTCCAAAACCTAACGGCCTGGCCAGGTGGGCTAAGGGTGAAGAGCAACTCTCTCACTAGCCTAACCTCACCTCCCAAAACCTAACGGCCTGGTCAGGTGGGCCAAGGGTGAACGAGGAACTCCCTCACAAACCAAACATCTCCCTCCAAAACCTCAAAACGGCCTGGTCAGGAGAGCTAGGTAGTCTGAGCATCGTGTAAAAGCGCCTATCCTGTCTAGCCTAACCCTCCAAAACCGAATTACGGCTCGGTCGAGTAGGCTAGGCTAGAATATACCTTATCGAATAAAACTACCTGTTGTCAAGAGCACTAACATAATAAAAGTAACCATTTGATGTGAGATGTCTAAAAATTATATACTTAAAATACATAAATGACTCAGCGGCAGAGAGGGCCAAACAACATCCGTTATACGGGAAGTGGGGATACCCAAAATGGCCACCTCTGACGCCGAATCGCACACATAAACTAATCCAAGACTAGACATGGCATCCATCCTTGCATACATCAGCTATGATCATGATAATAATAATAACATCACCGAGAAGGCACCAACTCGCTGATGGAGGAAGGAAACCAGTGAAAAGGGGGGGGAAACTATGATCAGAAAAAGGGAGGGGTGTACCTCCAACCCTAGCCTAGATCAGTCATGATATGGGCTCCCTTACCTCCTACCAGCGAAAAGGTAAATTCTCCAAATAAGGCTCCAAACTGAAATGGAGCATGGATAAAAACTAACAGAAATATTCTGCTAATAAAATGCGAAGACTGAGGGTCAAGCATGGCAGAGGCAGACACAGCCCACGCTCGGCTGCGTAGAACTATTTACCTTGGTAAACAATATACGAACAGTCAAAATATAATGCCTCTGTAATAAAAAACCAAAATGAAATGGTACTCAACTTAGATGGTGGAAATTCCTGGTGGGATGACATGATGTAAGTAGAAAAAACCAAATAACAACTCCAAAGAAAAATCACGGTGTATCCTGGAAGGCGTGCTAAATTGGAATGAATATGGCGACCGGGGTGGTGGTTGGCTAGGTGCGTGAAGGTAAAGGCTTTAGTCACGGCTCCTCCCTTTTTGGGGTTTTGAGAACGGAGAAATCTGTAGGGCGAAGATCTGTGGTAGTGGCAACCACTCACCCCTTGTGCATACCGACACCATCTAATGGTGTTCGATCCAGGGTTAAGTAACCTGGCATTATGGATAGCTTTTTCTCTGGTATATTTAGCAATATTTATACCTAGAAATGAGTGCTAATGGATCATATCACTGGGTGACACAGGTCAGAGACCCAGAAAAATATATATATATATATATATATATATATATATATATATATATATATATATATATATATATAATATATATATATATATAAATATATATATATATACACTACTATATATATATATATATATATATATATATATATATATATATATATATATATATATATATATATATATATATATATATATATATATATATATATATATATATATATACACATATATATATATATACATACTATATATATATATATATATATATATATATATATATATATATATATATATATATATATATATATATATATATATATATATATATATATATATATATATATATATATATATATATATATATATTAAAAATAAAGATAAAATCAATGATAATTTTAGAAAAGAAAGGATTTTATCTTTATTTATATATTCATTCACGTTCCATATTAAAATTGATTCAGTTATACATATATATATATATATATATATATATATATATAAAAAATAAAATCCTCTGAAACTTTGATTTTATCTTTATTTATATATTCATCACGTTCCATATTTTAAGGACCTTGATTCAGTTATACATATATAAATATATATATATATATATATATATATATATATATATATATATATATATATATATATATATATATATATATATATATATATATATATATATATATATATATATATATATATATATATATATATATATATATATATAAATGAAGATGGAAAAAGGCTCATAGAACACTACAGTATTTGAATGTTGCAACCATTTATTTTGAGCACTTCCTTCTGTGCCCCTGTTCACTGGTAAAATATGGACACATAATGTGTTACAAGAGTATATATACTAAGCATATGTAGGTGTGGCAGTATAAATACACTTGTATTTCATCATTTTCCTTATTTTTCCAGTGAACATCACAAAAATCTTGAAGTGCTTGAAATATTGTTTACGGTTGCAAATGCGTTCAAATAGTGTTTTATGGTCCTTTTTAATCTTTTATTATACTGTCATATTACAGTAAAAGATATTCATATATATATATATATATATATATATATATATATATATATATATATATATATATATATATATATATATATATATATATATATATATATATATATATATATATATATATATATATATATATATATATATATATATATATATATATATATATATATATATATATATATATATATATATATATATATATATATATATATATATATATATATATATATATTCTACAGTACTGTATATGTATATTTATCAGTGCAAAAGTTTTTCATAACAAAAATTTAATAATATATGCTATTAATATAATGTTTTCTCCACAACCTATGAAAAATTGTATATGTTACCTATAAAAAATAGTAGGCTATATGCTATCAGTGCGAAATTTTTTGTAATAAATTATAAAAATAAATGCCCTAATGAGGTTAGGCCAGGACTTGGTATTCTAGGAAAGGTTTGTTCCCATCATTTTACAATCACCCTAAAGTTTTCTTCGTAACCTGTAAAAGTATATGCTATCAATATAAATTTTCTCCATGACCTATATATGCTACCATTGTACGTGTTTTCCGTTCAGATATTGGAGAGGCAAATAAACAAACAGCTGGGAGGATAAAGTAAACAAACGCTGAACAACGAAGCCTACACAAGTCACAAGTCATGCAACAACACTGCAGTAAAATCAAACTTTGTTTTCTTATATAATTATCTTAATATTATGAAAAATAGTAATCACTAATTAGAATATCACTAATACAGGAAAACAAATCCCTTACTTAGATATGGTCGTCCTGGTGTTGTTGCTATCCCAGGCAAGATAATTCCCATTTACTTCGTCCCCCTCTTGTAACAAACTTATGAGATGCAGTCGTTCAAATTTCTCCCTCAAAAGGTTGGTACTTCTCTTGCTTCTGGCAATGGAATTGAGTGAATGCACTACACGGTAAGAAAATCCGAAAAGGAAATGTGTCACGAAGCACTAGGATATCATTTGAGCCAGAACCGCACACAAATCGAGATGGTATATGGGTAAAACCCAAGTAAAACCCAACGCTCTTCTTGGACCTGTTACCTACTTATATAGTTTTATATTTCCAAAAATACACAGTAAAAATATGTCAAGAAATATAAAATATTATATGTACAATAGTTGTCATGGTACATCTGTGACAAGTTCAAAATATCGAGATACATAGATATATATTTGCTTTTTTTTGTTTTGTTTTGTTTGATATTGTTTAGAGCAAGTACAAGCTCTTGTCATAGAAAATGGGTAGTTTCAGTAGGACACTGAAGTAAATTTCTCACTTTGTACTATCCAGAATTGGCAAGTCATACAGACATTGTACAACAATTTGTCGCACAGTGTCGCTCACAGGGCGATATCGAGATACATAGATACATATTTACTCTGATATATCTTTTGTGAGAGAAAGAGAGAGAGCCAATTATTATCGTAGATGATGTGTATTTTAGTAGGAAAGTAATGTATATTTCTCACTTCCACATAAAAAGTCGTACAGAAATTTTGTGACAATTTTTCGTTCAATGCCACTCAAATGCTGGTAAATGCAGTGAACAGAAATGTAAAAAAACCATTTAAAATTTTTTTTAGCAATAATATTTCAGGGCATGTTTATTTAGACATATAGCAGTCCAAAACTGTAAAAAACTAAAAATTGACAATTCCTCGAAATTTGGAGATCGGCGTACCCCTTAAAGTGTTTTAGGATGATAGGTTAAGGTATATTTTTATTTTAACTATTAAAATAGGCACTGAACTATTAAAACAGGCAGTTATAAGCATTTTAGTTTAAGGTATACTGTACTCAGTTCACCCTCTTTTCTCTCTCTCTCTCTCTCTCTCTCTCTCTCTCTCTCTCTGTGATGACAGGTACTTGTTGGAAGGAGTCAGTCACATAGCAGGGTTCCAGCTTTCCTCAGTGCTGATTGGCTTGATATAGGCAGTTACATATAAGCATTTTTAGAGGGGGATTCCAATATAAACTGAAATGTTCGGTATTAAATGCAGGTGGTTGTGGTCTCTAAAATGTGAATTTGGGGTCAACTGTGTATATATATATATATATATATATATATATATATATATATATATATATATATATATATATATATATATATATATATATATATATATATATATTTATATAAGGGATTTTGACAAAGGAAAAATCTATTTCTGAGGAAGGCCCCGTGACACCCGGTGAAATTCCATACTAACACAAATTTCTAGGTATAAATTGCTAGATATACCAGAGAAAAAGAGCTTTCAGGAATGCTGGGGTTACTACCCCCAGATCGGCGTCTTCCCTAAGGAAGACGTCGGTATAACCAAGGGTGAGTGAAAGGATCACAACCACAGAGCTACACTCGATAGATATCCCTATGTCAAAACCCCGGAAGAGAGCGGTGAGCCGTTACAGCCCCACACACAGGCGCCCGACACCAGCGACCACTTCATTCCAGGCTAGCACCAGCGCCACCTACTTCATTCCAGGCTAGCACCATCCCCAGTCTTGGCATGTGCAAGTAGGGGGGGAGCGGAAGCCACTTCTGGGAGGGTCACCGGGTGACACGGGGCCTTCCTCAGAAATAGATTTTTCCTTTGTCAAAATCCCTTTTCTGAGTCCAGCCCCATGTCAGCCGGTGAAATAGTGATAGAGAATCATGCCAAGACTGCAAACTACGAGGAAACAAAAGGTGATCTGAAGAAAAACACAAGCTATGAAAATGGTTTTAATGAGGATATCTCTCACATGAAAAAATGAATATTAATACGAAAAGTACAGTAATACAACCTTAAAATTAGAGTAGAAGTCAATACACCAAACAACATGGCAGGGAAATACATCAAAAATACTTAAGACTATTAAGGCAAAATACATTCAAAAATACTTAAGATTAAGGAGTAAATATAAACTTATAACTAAACACGAGAGAGACATCTACAACATGAGAAAATATATATATATGGGGTACATGGAGCAAAATAAAAAGAGCCCAGTACCCCAAAGACAATCCAGAATCATAACATGTCAAATTACAGTTTCCAAATATAAAAAAGACAATAATAATATCAATATGAGGAGCAAGGCAGTGAGGCATGATCAACCAGAAGGACAAGCAGAGAAGTAAATGAGGCAGGCGGGCAGGGGGGTAGGGGAAGGATAAAGGATGATGGTTAATTAAGGTGGGAAATGACACTCCCACAGCCACTGTAGAAAATTTCAGGGCTTCTGAGTGATTTTAAATAATGGCGTTTAAACACTAGAGGTGATTTCCAACCCGTGTATTTGGTAAGTTCTGAAAAATCCATATTATGAAAGTAATTAGTGGAAGTAGCTACTGAGCGAATATCATGAACCTAAGGAACTGAATCCGGGTTAGTTTGTTTAATGAAATACAAAATTTGTTGCCTTATTGCATTTAACGATAGAGTACCACCTTTCTCCCTGATAAAAAGAGGACCCGACTTACACTGTGGAGTTCTTAAAAGGTAAGACTTTAAGGTATAGACTGGGCATAAGGACTGGTCCTGTGGAAGGGGCACCACCTTCCAAGGAGACCACCTGTCTTGAGGGTCCTCATTTTTGGCTAAAAATCTATGATCAGGAGAAAGGAGGGCTTCTCCGGTCGGGAGGAAACTAACAAAATCATCACCTCTAGAGAGAGCCGACAGCTCTGAGATTCTGGCACCTGAAGCCAAGCTAATCAGAAATAAAGTTTTCCTTAACAGATCCAAATAAGTGCATTGAGAGTTGTCAATCTCGGATGCTAACTTAAGAACATCATTGAGGAACCAAGTAACAGACTGTGGGCGTGATACGGGTCTCAGACGAGCGCATGCTCTAGGAATAGATGAAAAGTAGGAATCTGTAAAGGTCAATTTTGAAACCATATAAGAATACCTTCTTCAGGGCTGACTTAGCTGTGGTAATAGTGGCGGGCAAGGCCTTTTTCAAACAGTGATCTAAAGAAGGTAACTACTAGGTTAGTAGTCATGGTTTGGGCTTCAGATGTCTTCAAAAAGGAGGCCAATTTCTTGACTGCTGAGTCATATTGTCTGAGAGTAGAATCTCTCTTGTCTGATTCTAAAAACAGAGTGTTAACGGGGTCAATGTTTGCTCCCTTTTGAGCTGCGAACTTTATAAAGTCCATAAAACTAGGGCATTCTGAATTCTTGAGGAAGCTGACACAGTCTTGGTTTGTACTGTTTGGGTCAGTTTGGGATTGGGAATCCGAAGACTTCCAACCCCAGTTCCTGAAGAAGAGGGAACCAATTGCTCTTCGGCCAGTGCACGGGGCTACCAGGGCTGGTTGACCTTTGAATGACCTGAGTTTGTGCAGTACTTTCAACAGCAAATTTATTGGGGAAACAGATAAATCTTCTCCCAGTTGTTCCAGTCTATGGTCATTGTGTCTGTGGCGACGCCTGGGGATCCAGGTTCGGAGCCACATAACAGGAAGCTTGAAGTTGCTCTCCATCGCGAACAGATCCACTTGGAGACCCGGAACGGGCGGCAAATCCAATTGAATGATTCTCCGTCCAGAGACCACTCCGTCTCCAACGGAGTAGTCCTGGACAGGGAATCCGCCACCACGTTCCGCACCCCCGCTAGGTGGGTGGCTGACAGATGCCAGCTGTGCTTGTTCGCCAGGGAGAAAATAGCTACCATAACCTGGTTCACTCGACCTGATTTGGAGCCGTCCCTGTTGATGCAATGAACTACCACGGCTGTCAACACCAGCCTGATATGAATCCGGCTGGGGCGGATTTTCTTTAAGGTTAGAAATACGCCATAGCTTCCAAGGTGTTTATATGGAACCGTTGAAACATTGTGGACCACGTTCCTTGTACTTTTTGTTTTGGCGAATACCCTCCCCAGCCGCTTAATGAGGCGTCCGTGTGAACTACCAGCGCCGGAGGGGGAAACTGGAGTGGAACTGTCTTGGACAGGCCACCGACTGTGGACCAAGGCCGCAGTCTCGCCTTTAAAATTCGGGGAATGGAGGAGACCTTGTCTCTGAGCTTGACATTGGCTCGACTCCGCCACACTCTGTTTATGTCTTTTAATTTTGCTTTTAAGAGCAGGTCCGTCACTGAGGCAAATTGAAGAGAACCGAGGATTCTTTCTTGGTCCTGGCGGGATGCTGTTTTGTCTTTCAGGAATTTCCTGGTAAGGGAAGCTATCTCCTTCCGCTTGGGAGGCGGGAGGGATAACGTGTAAGAGGACAGATCCCACTGGAGACCCAGCCACTGAAACCGGGACTCCGGAGTCAGGCGGGACTTCTCTCTGTTCAGCTGAAAACCTAACGACTCCAGGAAGTTGATGACCGTGGCCGTGGCTTTCCGACATTCTAGAACTGTTGGAGCCCAAATTACCCAATCGTCTAGGTACGCTGCTAGGGATATCCCTCGGGACCGGAGTTGCTGAACTACCGTGTCCGCCAGCTTTGTAAATATCCTGGGTGCAATATTTAGACCGAAAGGCATGACCCTGAAGGAGTAGGCTTGATTCCCGAGTCTGAAACCCAGGAACGGAGAGAAGCTCCGCGCAACCGGGACGTGATAGTAAGCGTCTGAAAGATCAATAGAGGTGGTGACGGCTCCACGCGGAAGTAGAGTCCGTACCTGTGCTACCGTAAGCATACGAAATTTGTCGCATTTTATGTAATGATTTAGATGCGACAGATCCAGGATCACTCTTTGCTGATCGGAGTCTTTCTTGGGAACAGTGAACAACCTGCCTTGAAACTTTAGGTGCCTTACTTTCTTTATTGCTCGCTTGTTGAGCAATTTCCACGTAGTCCTGTAGGACTCTTGAGGGTGGCTGGTAAAACCTGATCAGAGGAGGGGGGGTCTTTGGTCCAGCTCCATCCTAGACCTTTGGACACAATGCTGTGTGCCCAAGGGCTGAAGGACCACTGGTCTCTGAACCAATACAGGCGACCACCTACCAGATTGTTCTCAGTGGGAGGGAGCGGGTTTGTTCCCTCTACCACGTCCAGGTTTACCTCTTGGGGCAGTGTTGGGCTTGCCTCTGTAAGGGGCCCGACCTCTTCCCCCCCTTGCGCTCCTATTAAGGCCGTGAAAGAACCCACGGCCTTCATAGGTAGGGTTGTACGCTGGAGAAGCAAAGTACGAGGGTGCAGCAAGGGAATGAGCTGGTTGGACCAGCACATATTGTTGGGGATGGGCTTTCGAGGTGGAGGGCTGTGCAACTGCCGAGACCGGGACGGCTTGAACTACCGTCTGATGATGAGGCCTCTTGTGTCTCCTGAACCGTTTACCACCTTTAGTCTGGGGGCCGCCAGATTCTGGGGTCTTACGCTTATAGGCTGAGATACCCCAGCGAGAGCGAAGACTCTGGTTAGCTCTTGTAGCCTCCCTGAGTACACTGGCTACTTCTTCTTCTGGGAAGAGGTTAGGGCCCCAGATCGAGCTCTTCATGAGCTTGTTAGGCTCATGACGTATGGTGGCTTCGGCAAGGATGAACTTCCTGCACTCGAGCTTAGCCATCATGAAATCGAGCAGGTCCGTCTGAAACCCTGCTAACAGGGATTTAGCCAAGACCTGAAAGAAGGGCTCGTCTGCACAGGAGACGGCAGTCGCTTCTGTGAGGCAGACGGAGTTCAATGACTGGGCTAGCCTAGTCCGGGCCTCAAATTTCGCCTTCAGCTGGGCTTCCGGGAGCTTAGGAAGCTGCTCGCTGAATTGGGTTGACGCACAGTAAGCGTCCAGCTTTCCCACAGTAAAAGTGGACGGAGCATCAACCCAGAACTCCTCACCCCCTGGGAATACCAGGGATGTGGAGTCTGTCTCCCTTAGTTGAGGCAAGGGATTGCCGTCAAAGCACGCTCGAGCCGTAGCCAGAGCGACTTTGTTTAGGCAAGGAGTCGGCAACTTATCACCCAGGGCGAACATGGTATAGTTGCCCTTGAAAGGTGTAAGTTTTGTATTGTCTGCCTGCCACTCCGTCAGAGTGCGCAGGAGAGCCGACTGAGCTTGGTCCCTAGGGAAGATCACTGTCTCTCTAGGGACCTTGTCTGAGCGTACCCAGGCTTCTTCTGTCAGCCTAACGAAGCCTGGATAAGGGGGCAGGAGATCGGCAGGAAAGAACTCAAGTTCCTCCAACCGTCTCGTGCCAAGACCTTCCACAGTCAAAGTACCCTCGTGTTGAATAGCACAGAGGGCAAAACGCCAAGGGTTCCCGACGTCAAAAGGAGGGAGATCAGCCTTATCAGGAATGGCATACTGCGGTTCGACTCCGCCAGGGCGAGCCATTCCCGCCAGTATGTTATCATGGCTGGTAAGTTTTTCGGAGATCTTCGTAAACTTAGACTCAACCTCCGCCGAGAACCTCTCGAATAACTGGTTTGCAAACGCCTCCGGATTGAAGGCAGGCTGGCGAGGAGGGCTTGGTTTTGATGCCCTCTTACTCGCGCCTTTGCCGGAGGTACCAGATTTGCTCCCGGAGGCTACAGATACGGAGACCTTAGCCTTCGACGGGGGGAAAGGCGAAGCTTTCCTGGAAGGCGAGTACTTAAAGCCCTTCGCCTTCCATGAAGTCTTCAGCTTCAGCTTGGGGACAGCTGATGGAGCCCTGTCACCCAAGGTGGAAGACTTTACAAAACCTGTGAACGAAGAAGCAGAGGAAGATGGGGAGTCAAAAAGGGGGCCCGCCCCCGCAACCTCACTTACCTCGCTATTTACCACCTGGCCCTGTTCCGTATTCATTGGTTCCAGGTCCAAGTCTAACGCGGCGACGTCCTCTGATACCTCCGCGTACAGGATGTCCTCTTGGGGTGGCTGGGTCGCATCCCGGATCTGCTGGATGATAGGGGTGGCCAGTTCTTCCGGAACCGCCAGCCGCCACCCGGCGCCCGGGTAAAGCAGGTCCCTCAACTTCGCGTCGAGGACATAAGGCTTCCCCGACGGAACGTTCCTCCCGAACCCAGCCACCCAAGCGCGGAGAGACTCAAGAGAAGTCTTCTTGGAGGACTCGTCCGCCTGTAAGAGAACAGACAATTAGGGTTGAACGGAAAGAAGGTTCGAAAACCATATAAACACTACATTGATATGAGGAACGTAATAAGAAAAAGCTATATCTTACCGACTCGTCCTGGATGCCAGCGCACAGAGCGAAGCAAACCTCACAGCCGTCGGGGTGCCAGACAATCAGGTCATCTAACCGGACCGCACAGCCAGCGTGGGTCCGGCACACCACGTGTCCATAGGGCTGCTGAAGAGAAGCGGTGCACCCCGGCTCCTCACAACGAACAGTCTGTAAGTGTAAAAAGTACATGAACCTACCACTCTAAGTAACCTAAAGCTGGAAGGCCAGGGTATTTCAGCTTACAACCGGAATGCTCCGGTGGAGAGAAAACCCCCTCGTCAAGGACGACACCATCAAGCCATAAATTAAACAGAGTGGAAGGCAAGATACTTCCAGTCCCCGGAATACTCCGGCGGAATGAAAAGTTTGAGACAACAGGGACCCACCACAAGGGCTGCCAGCAAAAAAGACGGCGGAACCCCAGGGTGGAGCACCGGACTCAATAAACATATAAAATAAGTATAGTGGCGGAGTGAGATGCTCACTCCGCCAGATAATATATATATATAATATACAAGTAATATAATATACAAGTGATGGTAAAAATGAGAAATCCACTCTGGAGACCGGAGGTATCCCTTCTTTCTCGTTCACTCCCCCTCTCTCGAACCTCCTCGCCAGTGAAACAAGGTGGGTGAGATGCCCGTCATGATAGCCGGAGCAGGCGTCAACAACCCAGCAAAGCAACCCGACGGAGAGTGAATAAGGTCCAGGAGAGAATGTTCGAAACCGCTCGAATCGGAGAGAGGTAAACGAAACATCAAAACAAACACAGCGCTGCCGGGGGCTAGTTCTGGGAGGGAGCGAATCTCTCCACCAGAGGGAGTCCCCAACTCGGAGAAAACGCCATCTAGCGTCACCCGCACGAGTAGGGCAAGAGCTGGTAGGGATGAGGGGGGGGGAGGGAGGGTGGTGGGGTAGGGAAGAGGAGTAGGCTATGAGAGTGAAAACAGGAGACAAGGGAAAATGATTCCCCCGCTCGACTGCAAGCACACGCCACGCCAAGAATATAATATGAGCTTGGTAGGACGAGCCTACTCCTGAGGGAAGGGATGCGACCAAGAACTCAACGCCCAACTCCTGACTAGGCAAAGCCTAGATGAATACCCGAGCTTAGGCCTAGCCTAGGCTAACGGAAGGAGTAAGGGAAGGGTGGAGGAAGTTAAAACAGGGAGAGAAATTCTGTGCCGAGAACCAACCAGGACCGAAAAGGGGGCAGCAAAAAGGTGAATAGCCTAGAGGAGGCACACCCAATGAACTCTACTCCTTCGAAAAGATGGGGGAGAACAAAGGGGCTCACTCTGCCACCCCCAAAACGGCCACAGAGGAAACAGCAACAAAACTCCCTTGACCCGATGAACCACCCCCACCTATGAGGGGGGGCAAGAGGACAAGGAAGCAATACGAGCCTAACATGATAGGCAAGGGAGAAAAACCCACACACGACATAAAATAAAAACCATCACACAATAAACATAAGAATAATTCTAAGAATAATTTCTAAGAATAATGTGCTCATGCAAGGTGCGTAGCCTACCTCGGAGGAGCGGCTAGTCCTAAAGCAATAAACCCTGAAGCGGTAACAAAATTAATATATAAAAAGCACAAACGCCAAAAATATAATAATAATATTAATTAATTAATTAATACCAACTAGGAACTCAACTTGGGGGGAGACCTAAGCGGGGTATGACGGGGACCTTATAGGGACTCGTATGGGTTCATAGAAAATTTTAACAAAACTCCAATGGAACCACCGCAGGAAACACCGCCAGGAAGAGTTCCGGGGGAATAGATAAGAATATAACGACAAAGAGACAACCCTGACAGAAAAAACTGAAGGGGTCGCCTCACGGTCGACATGGCTGGCTAGGGGACGCCATGGCGTCATAACAACAATCTCATAATTGTGAAAAAAGGGACAAATGCAGCCAAACTTATCAAAAAAAACCCACAATAAGATGGTACTTGGAGATGGTAAAACTGCTTGAAGACATGTCGAAACAGTTGAAAACACCAAAAAGGCACAAGCACAAAAATTTCTGAGGGTATCAGTCACGTGCTAGAAAATGGAATGAAGTAGGTGGCGCTGGTGTCGCCGGTCTGGCGGGCGCCTGTGTGTGGGAGCTGTAATGGCTCACCGCTCTCTTCCGGGGGTTTTGACATAGGGATATCTATCGAGTGTAGCTCTGTGGTTGTGATCCTTTCACTCACCCTTGGTTATACCGACGTCTTCCTTAGGGAAGACGCTCGATCTGGGGTAGTAACCCCAGCATTCCTGAAAGCTCTTTTTCTCTGGTATATCTAGCAATTTATACCTAGAAATTCGTATTAGTATGGAATTTCACCGCTGACACGGGCTGGACTCAGAAATATATATATATATATATATATATATATATATATATATATATATATATATATATATATATATATATATATATATATATATATATACACACACACACACACACACACACACACACACACACAGGGTGCGGCATAAGTAACACCCTTTGTTTAAGTGGAACAAAATTAAAGCCTTTTTGATTATCCTTTTTTTTTTTAACATGAATGTATTGCCACAGGTTAATAGATTAATATAATATGTTAACAAAATTAATATAATGCTTATTCGGTTTAATAATGTTCAATACAAATACTAATTGCTAACTCTGCAGAAAGACACCTACTGGATTTTTGAGGAGAAAGCAGCAACGATTCTTATAGTTCACTGGACTTTTCTAAGCTTGTTGCAACAACTGGCCTACCCACTCTTTGAGCATCACTTACACTTCCTGTGGATTCAAATTTTCTAATCAAGCTTGTGATATTTTGGCTTTGCGCCCTCGGGATGTTAAATTCAGCTGATAACAATCTTGCGGTTTCAGCACCATTTTTATTGTTTTGATAGTACAATTGAATTGCTTTTACTCTCTGTTCCTTTGTTAATCTCATGGTTGTATAAAATATCTGAAAAAATGAAGATTTAGCAAATTAATTAAAGAAAATAATAAAGAAAATGTACATTATAAGATATAAAATTAAAAAGGGCGTTACTTATATATATATATATATATATATATATATATATATATATATATATATATATATATATATATATATATATATATATAATATATATATATATATATATATATATATATATATATATATATATATATATATATATATATATATATATATATATATGAATATAAGAAGGCCCATAAAACACTATTTAAATGTTGCAACCATATATTTCAGGCACTTGCTTCTGTGCCCTGTTCACTGGTAGAATATGGACAGATGAACAGGGGCCTTCTTATATTCATATTATACTGTGGTATTATGGGAATAGACATTTATTTATATATATATATATATATATATATATATATATATATATATATATATATATATATATATATATATATATATATATATATATATATATATATATGATATAATATAAGAAGGCCCATAAAACGCTATTTAAATGTTGCAACCATATATTTCAGGCACTTGCTTCTGTGCCCCTGTTCACTGGTAGAATATGGACAGATGAACAGGGGACTTCTTATATTCATATTACACTGTGGTATTATGGGAAAAGACATTTATTTATTTATATATATATATATATATATATATATATATATATATATATATATATATATATATATATATATATATATATATATATATATATATATACATATACAATTGTTGTGTGCACTAGTAGAATTACTAAAAGGACCTCATTCAAACTGGATGGTATCTAATGGAGGTTTTTTTTTATTCAGAAAAAGTTACAAGCTTTCTTGGACAAACAATCCACATTATCAAGTATCCGTACAATGAGCAGACGCATAGTCCAGCTGCATTTATATCTGTGTGCTGGGTACTTTTAATCCTATAATCGCCTAGCTCTTCCTGTGTGACCCCCACCCCCTCGTGATCTTGGTCTTTCTCTGCTCCTTTCTTCCAGGTGTCCGTTTTCCATGCGTTCTCTTGCGTTTTTCCTTCGTTTCCTTGCTACTGTGGAGTATACGATTTTTCTAGATATGCTGTCTTCAAAGCCGTTTCCGGTGTTCCCTGACATCGTGTTGTTGGCGCAAGTTATGAAGGCGTTCTCTACAGCCAGTCTAGATGTTTTGTTGGTGTTCTTGTACAGAAAACTCATATTTTCCCAGTCTATTCTATGATCATTTTCCCAACAGTGTTTGGCAACTGCCGACGTCTGATTATAATGCCTTATGTTCTGCAGATGTTGTTTGCTTCGCTCTTTACATGATTTGCCAGTTTCGCCTTAGTACCCTTCTTCACAGTCTAGACATGCTGCCATATATACCCCCCCTCTAATCTCTTCCCCCTCTACCGACTTTTTGTTTCTGACTATTTTATTCCTAATGGTGTTTTTGTAGCTGCCTATCAATTTGAAATTATTTAGCTTTCTGTTGATGGGTGCTATAGAGTTGTTGTCCTGGACTGTGATTATTTTCTTTCCTACCAAATGTTCCTTTTCTATCCTTTCCCTCTCCCCAAAATATGTATGTATACTGTATATGTATGTATGTATGTATGTATATATATATATATATATATATATATATATATATATATATATATATATATATATATATATATATATATATATATATATATGTATGATATATACATTATATATATTACAGGCAGTCCCCGGTTACTGACGGGGGTTCCGTTCTGACGGTGTGATGACAACTGGAAATGTGCAATTTTCAGTGCATTTTCAGCAATTTTCAGGGCTTATCAGCATCAAAAATTGCCAATTGTTGGTTATTGGCGCCTCTGTTAGGTATGTATCGATGACAATACCCAATTATTGGCGCTGATAAGTGGAAACCAGCGATTTTTGGCACCGAAAATTGCAGATCTTCGTCGCTAGACAAGGATCTTAAACCTGATCGCCGATAACAGAGCCCGCCAAAAACCGGGGACTGCCAGTATATATATATATATGTATAAAAGGATATACTGTATATAATTTATATACAGTAAAGCCCCCGTATATGCGGTCTCATGATTTGCGGACTCACCTATTCGTGGATTTCTATATGGAACATATATACACATTATTCTCTGAAAATTCGCCCATTCAAGGTATTTTTCACTGAGAAATATTCACTAAATACAGTATTTTCATCTCATTTCCATGACTAAATACACGTGTTGTGATAAAACTATTAAAATACTGAGGTAGTGCTCGAGTTACGATAATTCACCTTAAGATCATTTGATTTTGCATGGGGTAAACAATTCATACCAATACGACAATATTTACAAAATATTTTTAAATTTCGTGTGGGCGCAGGCAGCAGCGTACAATCAGGCAGTGAGAGAGACCAAATTACAATAGACCAGCGTCTTTTCCTCCAACTCTTTATCCCATTTTCTAATTAAAAAAGTAAAAGAGAATGATAAAAGTATTGTTAGTAATATTATACTCTTGCGTAAATGCGTACAGCCATAAACAACCGACCGAGAAACTGTTGGTTTGTTTATCACTGAATCAGATAACAACAGCCCTTGTATTTCAACCATCGTACGGCAATACACAATACCCTAGGTTATAGTACAAATTACGTTAAATAGAATAGGACTGATATATTTTTACATTATACCCTTATTCGGTATTGATAAAAGATCGGCAAGGAAATATACTGCTAAATTTAAGCTGCAAGTTGTAGCTGAAGCTGAGAAAACAATGTTCAAGCTGCTAATGACTATAAATTATCGTGCATCGGCAACATGGATGAAACTCGACCGTAATGAAAATTGGAGAGAAAGTTTTTTAATCAAAACTACTGGGCATGAAAGTACACATTACTGCTATTTTTAAGCCAATAAACAATAAATATGTAAAGCTCGTATTATGATGAAATCAAGTGAAAATAGCAAACGGAATCTTGATTTTTTACACAAAACAAACTCCCCCAAATGGCCAACATCATCTATTAACGAAAAAAATAGCCAAATTAATCTCACAATGAGACTATTTAAGTTATATTTTGACTTAGAAACACTTCGTACTGTACAACGACAAATAACCTTGTCCCATATAAAGTATCTAGAGATTCATTTAGGCTAACTAGAAGAAAGAAAAGCACCCTGAACTGAGTGAAAATGGTGAAATAAACACTGCCTAAACGATTTCCAAACCAAAACATTGATCGCTATGATCACAATGTATAATACAAAAGCAATATAAGAATATATACAATATTATGGGATAAAGTGAATTAAGGCATAACATTTTAAAAGATCCATGCAAAAGATGCACATTCGTTACGTTGATGTTTGTATAATATGATATGTGAATGTAGAGTACAGTATAATGTAGGCTAAGCTACTATATATGTATATAATATACCATAGTGTAGGCTAAGCTAATTCTTGTGTTTTATTCAATTCCTCTTTGTATTGAATTATCATAAGTCACTCTGCATGAACCTCCAGAATCAGCTGATACTAATAATTACTATACCATGTGTGTATAGATTGTACTTTATAGTGTAGGCTAGGCTGCCGTATATGTATACATGGTACCGAATACCCTAGTGTAGTCTAGGCGATATTTGAGATATGTTTTTTCCAACAAACGATGGTTTTTTTGGAACCTAACCCCATCATAAGTAGGAGAATACCTGTATAAGCATTTTTAGTTTTTTTTTTTTGTGTTTGAACTCTCAAAGTAGGCAGTTCTAAGTGTTTTTTAGAAGGGTTCTAAGCATTCGCTGGTTTTAGCTATTTGCAGGGGGCGGGTGTTACACATCCCCCCGCGAATACGTGGGGTTTACTGTACCCCGAACTTTTGCAATTTGAGTTGCGCGAATTCACAGACATGCGAACTTTTCATTGGAACCTAACTAACTGACGTACACGAGTTTTTCACAGACATGCAAACATTTGCAAATGCTGAGAAACCCTGCAAAAGTGTTTATATTTAATTCTTTATGTAATTTATAAGTTTTCAAGCTTTTATGTGTAAATTAAATAACATTAAATAAAAAAGGAATAATCTCTCTCTCTCTCTCTCTCTCTCTCTCTCTCTCTCTCTCTCTCTCTCTCTCTCTCTCTCTCTCTCTCTCTCTCTCTCTCTCTCTCTCTTTTACTGAGATGAGAGAATTTTTATTGTACATGTACAGGTAGTCCCCGGTTTACGATGAGGGTTCCGTTCTTACACCGCATTGTTATCTGAAAATCATCGTAAACCGAAAAATTGTAACAAATTCTAAGAAAACCTTACTTTTAATGCTGTGGGTGTATTGGAAACGATGTAAACTGCATTCTTATTGAGTTTTTCTTCAAGAAAACCTCCAAGTTTTGATTATTCTGCTTTTTTGGAGCCATATTTCCTCTGTCGGATCGGTGTACAACGCGTTGTAACCCTGGAACATGTGTCGTAAACCGGGAAATAATTTCTGATGAATATATGTGAAAAGCGTCGTAAGCCGGATCCGTCGTAAACGGGGACTGCCTGTATATGTTTATTTGTTTTGTATAAATAAATTTTTTACCTAATAATAAATACTAATTTTCAAATAATAATAATATAATAGTAATAAAAAACTGTAATCACAGAATTTGTATGGGATACGTATATTAAACAAACAAGTATTTTTCCCTCATCTTTTGTTAACACATTGAAGAAAAGCTCGAAGGCAAAGCTGTCAGACATTTTGATTTAACATGACAAGGGGGAGTGTTGCTGATTAGTGGGTCAAGGTTTTCTACTAATTCTCTCTCTCTCTCTCTCTCTCTCTCTCTCTCTCTCTCTCTCTCTCTCTCTCTCTCTCTCTCTCTCTCTCGTGTTATTCTCTCAGTCTCCGTAATAATTGATAAATAATTTCACTCTCTTAAGTAAGGAAAACCCTTCTCTCTCTCTCTCTCTCTCTCTCTCTCTCTCTCTCTCTCTCTCTCTCTCTCTCTCTCTCTCTCTCTCTCTCTCTCTCTCATAGTTAGTGCTCACACATTTTTACAGATCTCTCTCTCTCTCTCTCTCTCTCTCTCTCTCTCTCTCTCTCTCTCTCTCTCTCTCTCTCTCTCTCTCTCTCTCTCTCTCTCTTATTCATAGTTAGCGCTCACACATTTTTACAGCTTATTATTTCCCTGTGCGTCTTTACTACTGTATACAGTAGATAGTTTAAATTGATCTAATTTTACCTTTACCATCTACGAAGTGTAAATGCGCTAGTGTGGCAAACACGTTCTAAAACAAAGAGACATAATAACTAAGAGTTGTAATAGTCTCCTAATAAAAAACATTGTTTGTTCATGAAACAACATTTCAGAACAAAGAGAAAGAGGCATAGAATAAATAAGTTATTAAAAAGAGTTTGAGAAGCCTTCTAAAAATAGATCGGTCAGAAGGGGAGAGAGACAGAAATTCTCTTCCAGCTCTCTATTTTTGTCAACCATTTATTTCTTTTTTTAATGGTAATCTATTAAGCTACCTTTTAAATGAAATGACAGTAACTTTAATTTCATTTAAAAGTTAGCTTAATGATTTGGGAGCATGATTAGGGTCATATTTAGTGTTTAAACTTTAGAAACAAGCATTTATTAGCATTTTTAGAGCCTGTGCCAAACTTATGTGAAAATTCGCCTTGCGCCAGGGGTTGTGGAACCTAACCTCGTGTAAGTTCGGGGAGTGGCTGTGTATATGCACACACACACAGTGGACCCCCACTTTTTTTTTGCACTTCACTTTTTCATGCTTCATTTTTTGCGAACTTTTGTGGAACATATCTTTCACTTTTATGTGGGAACTTTCACCAATTCGCAAATTTTTCAATGGAACGTATGTCTGAATTTATCACTAATTTGCTTTTTTTGTAGAACAACACTATATTCACTAATTAGTGCTTTTTTTTTATTTTTTCCATATTGTGTTCATGACTAAATACAGTTTTTATAATAAAAATGATTTAAAGTGTACTTACCTTCACAATCCCTTATCTGAAACCCTCCACAGTAGCTGTGTTTTGGTTTTTGGATTTTTTCAGAATTCAGAACTGAAAGTTGCTCCTAAATGCACAAGCATATTGCATTTCCAACAATAACATTCCATAAAACTAAAAAATACATACGTAAAAAAGAGCCGTAATTTGCGTATATAATCACGTATCATCTGATCTTGTGTATTATGTGATCCTTAAAATATTGTCCCAAAACATGATTTCATTACATATAGATATGCATAATATGCAGGATATACTAGGCTAGACTTCCTATGCCTGTCTTGTTTTTGATAGATTTCACCAAAAAGGCTTAAGTAAGTTGGCTTTTAACTAATTGATAGGCTTGCGAACAAAATTTCATCATAAATTTAACCAGGCTAACCAAATTTGTGGTTTATGTAAGGATTCATTAGTATTTCTTACAGTAGCAACCACTTGCTACTGCATGGAAAACACTGGAAAAACAGCACCAAATATTGACGTAAACAACAGAATCGACAGAGCTGTTTGCCGATGTTAGTTGCCGTAATTAACACCCTTTTATTAAGAGTTGTGTTACAGTTGTCTTCCTAAAAACTTGCTTATTTTCAGTGTAATTCCATAAATAAAAATAAAATATTTTTTTTATTCATCCGTCACACAATGGAGAAGAGGGTGTTAAGAAAGTATGCCACTGGCTGTGGCTGAAGAAACAAATCTTGGGGCAGACTCCAAAATGTTGTGGGAGCAAAAGCAACGTCTGAAACTGGCAAAATCACACATTTACTTAATTTACCACATTTAAAATGTTTAAACCCAGCTTGATAATTCATGAAAGAAACATATCTCTGAATTAAGTTCCATTTGGCAGCTAAAGTGATGTCAGTAAAATGCAATCAGGTGATTATGCCCTCGCCACACATTGGCGATTCAAGACCACGACTGTCTTAATTTGCTCATTATTAAGCGGTTGGGGACCGATCAGTGTCAGTCACAGGCCTCAGGCCTCAAAAAAAAAAAGAAAAATCAGCTGATTACGACACCGCGATGTCATATGTAATGAACATTTACAACAGCAGTGCACACATTGAGCTGAGATTACGAACGTGCGTAGTTGTACGCGACAGTCGCCGATGATTCAGGCCACGCCCACATTTAATGGTTTTGACAGGACGGCAACGTCTGTGAAGGCATGACGATTCATGACGATTTATGCCTGACTTAGTTACCTCCCGTGCTGACAGACACAACGGCAGCGTCATGTGTCGTGCACATGGATGCCACCATATTTAAATTCCAGGAGAACTCGGCATTCACCATTCTTGTTGCAGCTGCAGGCAGAGCAAGAAGATGGAGGACACGGATTTGTTGAGCCTCATCCCCAAGAACCTACGTGATCCAGAAGTAGTAAAATGTATTTTGGATTACCATGACGCCTTGTTGCAGTTAAGAATTGTTAAGTGCCTGGAGGAACAAAAACGCAAGAAGAAAAGAAAACCAAGTAGGTGCTGGGTCTGGCCTCACTTACAAAGAAGAGAGAAGAAAGGTTATTATGAGAACTTGATGAGAGAATTGGCAACTGAAAATCCAGAACTGTACCGGAATTTTACCAGGATTATGGAGGAGCTTTTCAATGAAATTGTGGAACGGGTCACGCCCTAAATAAAGAAGACCCTCACATTCTGGAGAAGACCCATTGAGCTAGGCCTGCATGTTGCAGTTACCTAACGCTCCCTTGCAACTGGAGATTCGTACAAGAGCCTGTTCTACCAATTCCGAGTAGCTCCCAACGTGATCAGCGGTATTGTGCCTGAGAATTGTTGGGCCATTGTGGCTGCCTACAGAGATGAGGTCATGCAGGTACCCAGTGCCCCAGAGCAATGGAAGGAGGTAGCCCTTGGGTTTGAACAGTGATGGAATTTCCCACACACCCTTGGAGCAATAGACGGGAAACACATCTGCATCCAAAACCCATCCTTTGGAGGAACTCATTATTTTAATTAAAAGAAGTTCTACTCTATAATTCTACTAGGATTTGTTGATGCTGAGTACATGTTCTTGTACGTGGCTGTAGGTGCCATAGGGTCTGAGTCTGATGGTGGTATCTTTGCTAAGACGCAGCTTTGCAAAATGCTTGATCAACATGAAGCCAACCTGCCTGCCCCTGAAAGATTGCCAAATGAAACTGAAGATAAACCCCCAGTCGACTATTTCTTCGTTGGAGATGACGCCTTTGCTTAAGCTAAGTACTGTATATGATGAAACTATACCCTGCACAAAGTCTGACAATACCTGAACACATCTACAATTATCGACTAAGCAGGGCAAGACGTATAGTGGAGAATGACTTTGGGATCCTAGCAAGCAGGTAGATATTCACAAATATTATTATCTTTATCTGGTCTGCTTGTTCAAATACCTATTTAATATGAAATTCCTTTTGTATACCATCCTTTTCTTTCATTAAGAAATAATACATACTGAATATGAAATACCTTTTGTGTACCATCTATTTCTAATAACTAATGTTTTCCATTTGTCTCCCACAGATTCAGAGTGTTTCACACCCCCATAAAACTTTATCGTGATCGTGTTGAGTCCGTGGTGTTGGCCGCTTGTGTGTTGCACAACTTAATCATGACAAGAAATCCTCATGCCAGGAGTGAATAAGATGATAAAGAGGACTCGGTGACACGTGAGGTCCTACCTGGCAGCTGGAGGTCTGGAGAAACTTTACGAATCGTGACTCTCTCACAGCAGACAGCAACCGTGACTGGCAAGACTCAAGGTGACCACCTTCGTCATTATGTAAACTCCCCTGCACGCTCCGTTCATTGGCAGGAATCAATGATTTAAGAAGACAGTAGAAAATGCCTTTTCATACCTAAGACAGCCATGTTAAAAATCTTTGTAACTTATAAATAAAAGTTAAAATAGAAAAATATTTATATTATTACCAAATATATTGTCTTTTAAGTTATAATCAGTGTCATATTTATCTGTACAGTATGTGAAATACAGTATATCAAGAATACAGAAAATCTTGAATGCAATATATATTTTACTCGAAATAGAAAATGCCTTTTCACTTATATACTTCAGAACATTATAATAAATTTTGCTTGATTGCAATCAACTCAGTGATTTTATAGTGGGGTGGCTTAAGGGTGAATGTGAATAAAGCAGAGGTTTTAGTGAGCAGTAGGGAAGATAGAGACAGAATAGTAATACAAGAAAGAAGAGGCTCGATCATAAAACAGGTGGAAAAGTTTGAATACTTAAGATCTACTTTCAGCCAAGAGGGAGGATGTGAGGCTGAAGTGGCCAGTAGGATAAAAGTGGTGTGGGGGAAGTGGAGAGATGTAGCTGGAGTTGTATGTGATAAGAAAATGCCAATCAAGCTAAAAGCCAAGATCTATAGCACAGTGATAAGACCAGTGTTAATGTATGTATCAGAAACGTGGGCTCTAAGAAGAAAAGAGGAAGTAAAGCTTGAGGTGGATTATGGGAATATTGCTGCCTGAGAGATTGGAAAATGATGAAAAAAGAAGAAGAGCAGGCTTAGTAAAGATATCAGAGGTGATAAGAGAGTCACGATTGAGATGGTATGGGCAAGTGTTAAGGATGAATGAGGAGGAGGGAGTGAAGAGGGCTTGGGAAGAACCTGTTAGAGGAAGAAGATCGAGAAGGAGACAGGGAATTAGATGGCGAGATAAAGTGAAGGAAGATATGGAGAGAAGAGGTTTGGTGGAGGGTGATGCCTTTGATAGAAGGCAGTGGAGAAGAAGAAGAAATCATGTTTAAAAATTATGTAATAGTTGAAATTCAGAAATATTTATATTATTAGAAAACATGTTTTATTTTATGTTGTATTCTGTGTCATATTTAACACTATATAGACACATAAGTCACTGGCATACACAATGGTGTTCGTGGGGGAAGTTGTAATCCCTTCAGTAGACATGTTTATATTCTACTTTAGGTCAGGCACACACAAATGAGAACTGTCAAATCACTGTTGAGATAGGTTAGCCTAGGCTGAAAACCTTGTTAGCATCGGCGAGGCCTGGCATAACCTATCCTAGTAACCTTAAAATTGGAAAATCTGAACCTTATATAAAATCATTTAGGATTACCAAATTTTATGTTAATAAGTCTTGCAGCTAAAATCCTCTTTTGACCGAGTGGCTCACCCTTGAATCGAGGTATATAATCTTGCCAGCTCATATTCTGAAAATATTTCAAAAGTACTGCTAATTTTGATTTGCAAATTTTTTAAAAGTTTTGTTTTCTCTTTATCTGAACTTATGAAATACTTCATGTCCTCATTCATATCCAGTTTAATGTTATTGATTTGGACATTATTTTTAGAAGTTTTAAGTTTCACTTTTCTTTATCTGAACTTATGAAAATATCAGCCTTCATTCATCTCCAGTTCAATAACCTTGTATATAATAAATATTGGAGAATGGTTTATAGTTAAGGAAGTTGTTACCCAAAAATTACTGTGTGCAACATTTCAATGTGAAATATTGTTATAGAAATAACTTACTGCTTTTAGGAAAGTTTAGTACATACACATTATAAACATTTTACACAATTTATTATATAAAAATATACATATATACAATTTATAGTAGCACAAGAATTTATAGGAACATATACAAAAGGTACAAAAAGAATTCCCCTTTACCTAGACTTGTAAATGATAGTGCTATACCTTCGTCATCAGTTCCTGCCATTTCTCCTATCCCCAGCCCTCCTACTACTTTACCATGCTTCTTATCCTGACCCCATTCCCAGCCTCGAATCATGGTTAGACCAGAAGGTTAGTGGTTAGTGGAGTGGTGGAATTGGGAGCGTCCCTAAAAGTCCTGAAGGACAAAGTGTCTGGTGTGCATAGTGATAGTGTTGTGCAAGTGGAGGAGGTGGCTACAAGTCCCGCTGGTGCTCCTAGATGAAGGTCCTTGTCACACCCCCCTGAACCTGGGAGAAGACATACCAGAGGTCCAAGGGAGGCCAGCAGGGTTTGCCCACAGGGAGTCGCCACCTCAGTCAAGCCTGTTGCCAGATTCCAGGCTGCGACAGAGCGCCATTGGAAAGGCGTCGTTGTAAGTGCTCACCAACTCTCGTCGGACTTGGAAGGTTCTCAGCTTTATCTCACTCTCTTAAGAGGCACACTGATGATGTGGATTGCTCCCCTCTCCCAGTCAAGAGGCATATGGAGGCCATCGTAGCCCTCAACCCTCCTGCAGCTTCGCTGATCTGCCTTCCGCCTCTACTTCAGCTTGACCTCCCCTGTCTGGTTGGGACAGCGCGGAGTTGTTTTTTCTTTATGCTGAATGCCCATTTTTTGGTTCCCAAGTGCCCAAAGGATCCTCTCAGGTGCCTGCCATCTTCTTTGAAGCTCCCCTCTGCCTCCAAGCTCCTGTCACCTCCAGAGTGCCTGGCGCCCACCTCCAAGCGCCAGACTTCAGCTACTGTGAGGGTGGCACCAGCTCCCGAACGCCCAGCACCAACTCTTGCACGTTCACCGTCAACTTCTCCTCCACAAGCACACTCTTCTGTCCAGGAAGATCCTTCGTTAGCTCTGATCAAGAAAACCCCCACAGCTTCCAAGACTGCCAAGGATACATCCTTTTCTTCTGTCTCTTCAGATGAGGAGGACATTGGACAAGAACCCGCTCCTCCTTCGGCATATGCTGCCTTACTTAGATTTTTTCTGGCCAGTTTTCCAGACTTCTTCGCACCTGCTGCCTCGGTCTCACAAGCTGTGACCTTCCTTATGAAGATACAGCCAGATGACAGTGGTTGGCTCCCCAAGTTGGTACAGTACTTTCCTCCTCCTCCTCGAGGAAAGCGCTCAGAGAAGTGGATGATTGGCTCTCTTTGAAGAGGGAACAGTGTAAAACCACATTTGCCTTTTTTCCCTGCAGACTGTTTGGAGGAGATACCCCTGCTACCCTACTCGAGAAGCTCCCTCTCTGGGGGTCACTTCCTCCTTTCAAGGGGATGTCTCCAGGCTGATTGATTTGTCTCAACATTCTGCTCTTGCATTGGCAAAAATTATGTTTTTGTCGCCCAAGTTGGATCACCTCATTAAGAACATCTTTAAGGTGTTCGAGGTGCTTAGCTTCCTTGATCGGAGTGTGGGAGCCCTCACAAAGATGATCGTGTACTGTCCTGACCTCACAGAGGACTTTTTGTCGAACTGGTTGTCAGTGTTGATGTTGTGTGCCGACAAGGCTATCAGGGATGGCTCCCTTGAGCTTGCCTCTCTCTTGTCCATGGGGGTCTTGAAGAAAAGGGAGTTGTGGTGTTCTTTCACCACAAAAGGGGTCACCCAAACCCAGAAGTCTGCTCTCCTTTTCTCTCCTTTGGATAAGCTGCATCTCTTCCTGCAAGCCATCGTCAGAGAGATCTCATTGGACCTTCAGAAAAAGTCCACTCAAGACCTGCTGGCCCAGTCCACTTAGTGACCGAAGGAATCCTCTGCCCTTGTCGCTAATTCTGTCTCTCCACTCCACATAGAATATGTCCATGTATCCCACCTCCTTTCAGTGTGGAAATGTAATTATTTGGTAGGTTATTTATATGAAAATGTTACTTTCATGGTAAAATTAAGTTTCATATGTACAGGCAGTCCCCGGCTTACGACGTTCTGAGGTTACGGCGCTTTTCAAATATATTCATCAGAAATTATTTCCCAGTTTACGACGCTTGTTCCGGGGTTACGACTCGTCGTACACCAATCCGTCGGAAGAAATATGGCTCCAAAATGGCAGAATAATAAAAATTTGGAGGTTTTTTATATGAAAAACTCAATAAAAATGTAGTTTTCATTGTTTTCAATACACCCGAAGCATTAAAACTAAGATTTTCTTAGGATTTTCAACGATTTTCTATTTTTCGGATTACAACAATTTTTGGTTTACGACGCGGCGTAAAAATGGAACCCCTGTCGTAAACCTGGGACTACCTGTACTTACCAAGTAATTACAGAGTCGGAGCCCTCCCTCCTCCCCCCACATGGACATCAGGGCACAAACGAATTGAAGCTCTCTGCTGTGTTGTCCCTCTTGTTCCCTGAAAGTGGGCAGGGCTTGTCATCTACACAAAAGCAATAGAGCGCTAGCACGAACTTCAAATGTTTAGGCTGCTGTGGTTGAAAACCTGTAACTATGTAATTACTTGGTAAGTATATATGAAACTTAATTTTATCATGAAAATAAATTTTTTATATATATTTCTTATATGAAACTCCTTTTAAACTTATTTATTTATTTATCCTTTTAGTTTACTATATAATTTTATTATGCCATCAATAGCCTAGGTGTTGTGACATCAGTTTTAGTAGCCATAAGTTAATCAGTCAGTCATAGAGATTTAATTTTATTATGCCATCAATAGCCTAGATGTTGTGACATCAATTTTAGTAGCCATAAGGCAAGCAGTCAATCATAGAGATTTAATTTTATTATGCCATCAATAGCCTAGATGTGACGTCAGTTTTAGTAGCCATAAGGCAATCAGTCAGTCATAGAGATTCCTGTTTAACACATAGCTTACCTTTCCAGGTGTCACATGCTATGGCCAATTGCTGTACCGACCCTTACCTCAGCTTGCTCCCATCATTCCCATGCCTCACATAGGTTGGGCTGCATGTGCCACTCACATTGCTTTTATGACACATGCCACAACATTTGCTTCCATCCTTCCTGCCACGTGCTCATGTTGTGTTCTCTGCTGCCTCTCACAAGGTGCTTAAAGGGCTTGATTAGTTCTGGACTGTTAATTGAAAGCAAGTTTTACCCTCATAAATTGCCATTGACTGCAACATCAAAGCAAATGCTTTTAATAATACAGGTAGTAGCCTCTCAAGGAGTTCAGGCTTCTTTTACATGCTGTCAGTAATGAGGTTACCTTGAGAATGAGTGTAATCAAACAACTTTTGATAGTCTGTGGTGAT
Organism: Macrobrachium rosenbergii; assembly: GCF_040412425.1. Lineage (NCBI taxonomy): Eukaryota > Metazoa > Arthropoda > Malacostraca > Decapoda > Palaemonidae > Macrobrachium > Macrobrachium rosenbergii. The sequence continues at coordinate 47,810,291 of NC_089760.1, forward strand.
CCCTCTCAGTTTTCCTTTACCTGGAGCTCAATTCAGACTCGTCTATAAACTAGTCACTCAGTCTTAACATACCAGGGCCACAGCTCCAGAGTTAGGGACTTTATTGAAATACTCCTCCTCTTCCTGACCTAGACTATCAGTCATGTTGCTCCCTTTTAAAGCAAATATTTATGAAAGGTTTTTGAGGGAACAATTGGTTCTTTCAGACTGGCAGGAGTTGTTCATTGGCTCCGTTAACCTCATGCTGAAGAAAAGAGATGCATTGTATAGTGGTTTGTCTAAATTGGCTTTCTTCAGCTTTCTTTCTCTTTGTTTGGATGACACTTATCCTCAAGCATCTGGATGATACCACAACTAGCAAGTCTAAGAGGTCCTTGAGATGCACTACACCTGCTAAGATCTCATAACCTGCAGGATACCATGACAAGGAGTTTTGATTTGTACAACTTCTATCCTTTCCAAAGCTGCCAAAGGAGGCATATGTCTCTGTACCCCAGGCAGGGAACACACCAGCACATCAAGCAGCTCCAAAGCTTCAGTTTTGGCCCTTTCAAACAGGGAGTGGTAAGAGGAGTATCCTTAGGCTCTTCTCTGGAGACCACCTTGCACACACAGTTGAATTTATATCGTGTGGAGCTTGTCCCCAGAGACACTGGTTTGATGGAATAGCTTAGGGTCAGACCCCTTAGTAGTAAAGACTCTCAGAAAGGGTTTTCACCCTTTAATCTTGGAAACAAGTTCATTTTCCATCCTAATCAAAGGTGTCAGAAAATTGTTTTGCCCTTGTCAACCAGTACTTGACCTTAGCTGCCTACGAGATGGACATAGTAGGCTCACTACATCACTTCTTTCAGAAGGATGCTTTTGCATCAGTCAGTATGAAGACTACGTGCTGGCACTTTCTGGTGACATTTCATTCTTCCTTGAGGAGTAACCCTCAATTCTCAGAGCAAGAGACGCTCAGAGGACTTTGCTTTAGTATAGTGATGGCCCCAAATGCTTCACACTGGTATTATCATTGTTTTTGTGTGAGATCTGAGACAACATATTTGTCAGTTTGTGAATTACCAGGATAACTGAATGCTAATGGCCTCTGCAGTAATGGAGCTCCAAAAACATCTGTGTCTCCAACGTGTATCTGCAGCTAACTAGTAGGCTAAGTCACATCTTCCATCAAAGACAGGTGTCTAATTAGAAGCAGACTCCTTAGTTATTGTAATCTAACTGACTTTAAACAGGGTCCGGAGGTTCCATCATCTACACAAATTTTCTGACTCAGTCTGCTCCACCTGTGTTGGTTGAGTTAAGAGTAATAGGCTACCTTTCATCAGAATAGATTCTGATGCCATGTGATCTCTTTCATATGAAGTTTCTGAAGCTTCTTTTGAATGCCTATTGGTTGGCATTGAAAAACCCAAAAGATTATCCTAGTGAGACCTCAGATAATGGTATAAAGTTCTACTTTGATAGCTTTCTTTTGCAGTGAAGTGGGAACAAAATTGCTTTTGATGTGTCTGCAGGCAAAACAAATCTTTCTATGAACTTAGAAGCAGAAGGCAACATTGGACCTGAGAGTGTCCTTAGGGGATATAATGCGTTTGCTGACTCCTCTGTCTCAGGAGTCAAGTTTTACCTTTGAAGTGATTGTTAAGACCAAAGGAGTGCAGGATTTCATGGAGGCTTTGGGTTACAGCTGTGGTCACCTGTTCATGATCAGTAGTAACATTAATTTCCAAATTATTTGACCCATTAGCATGGGGCAGATGCTTTTATAGTATACTAGGACCCCCCTCTCTACCAAACAAAGGCTGTTACCAATGGATTTAGTCTACCAACACAGCTATGACCCTCATTACTCCTCTAACCTCAGAGGCCTGGTTTCTTGACCTCTTGGATTTTCTAGACCATTCAAGGGTCTTGCCATTTAAGGAATACTTTTGGGCACTCTCCTGTTGCTGCCATCAAAACCTGCAGCTCATTCAGTTACATGTGGAGACTATCAACCAATGTTTGTGCAAGACAGGATTTTCAACAGAGCTGCAAAAGTCATTACTGCTCCAGTTAAAGCATCAGCTTCTAGTCTCTGTCAGGGTAAATGAGTCTTACTCTGTACAGTAATTGGTCGAATTCCAGGGGGACAGATACTCTAAGCATCACTACATGTATTCCCATGATAGCAGATTTTTAAATGTAACTCCAAAGAGTTGTAACTATAAAAAGGGATTTTGACAAAGGAAAAATCTATTTCTGGGGGAAGACCTGTGTCACCCGGTGAAATTACCATCTAGCACATATTTCTAGGTAAATTTATTGCTAAACATACCAGAGAAAAGCTAAATGCAATGCTGGGGTTACTACCCCCAGTGCGAGCTCCATAAAATGGAGTCGTATATAGGAAAGGGTGAGTGTTGTCACTACCACAGGCCTCTGCCCTGTAGAGATATCCAATCTCAAAATCCCCAAAAGCGATGTGCCGTTACAAAGCCCGCACCAGCTCCCCGAATACCAACAACTCAGCCGCCATATTGGCATTCCAGGTTAGCACCCCCCCCAAGCTTGGTATTTTACCCAGGGGGGAAAAGGAGGAATAGCGGTGGGTCACCGGGTGACACAGGTCTTCCCCCAGAAATAGATTTTTCCTTTGTCAAAAGGGATTTTGACAAAGGAAAAATCTATTTCTGAGGAAAGTCCCGTGTCACCCGGTGAAATTCCATTACAGCACGAATTTCTAGGTATAATATGCTAGATATACCAGAGAAAAAGAGCTTTCAGGAAAGCTGGGGTTACTACCCCCAGTCGAGCGTCTTATCCAAGGAAGACGTCGGTATAACGAAGGGTGAGTGAAAGATCACTACCACGGAGACTTACTCGAAAGATCTCTCCCTATCAAAACCCCGAATAGAGCGGTGAGCCGTTACAGCCCCTACACCCAATACCCGCCAGGACCAGCGACACCAGCGCCACCTACCTCATTCCATGCTAGCACTAACCCCAGACTTGGCATGTGCAAGAAAGGGGGAGCCATAGGTGAGTCAGGGAGGGTCACCGGGTGACACGGGACTTTCCTCAGAAATAGATTTTTCCTTTGTCAAAATCCCTTTTCTGAGTCCAGTCCCGTGTCAGCCGGTGAAATAGTGACAGAGAATCATGCCAAGGCTGCAAACTATGAGGAAACAGGGTAATCTGAAGAAAAAACATAAATTACGAAAGCAGTTTAATGAGGGAATCTCTTACATGTGAGAAAAACACTAAACCTAAGGCACATCAAAGACTTAAAATCAGAAAGAGTAGGGGAAGTCCCCAGCACGACGGGGAAGGGGTCCCCAAAACCACTTAACACTACTAAAGCATAACATCACACGAAAATTGGATAGGTACAATGGTGCATACAATTAATTGGCATATACAATCTTAAAGCTACACACGCAAACTTAAGCTAAACACGTAAGAGATCAACCAATTGGCAAGCAAAACATACAGTGCACATACATATATCTGGGGTACATGGAGCAAAATAAAAACCGCCCAGTACCCCACAAGAAAATACAATCGTAACATGTCAGATTACAGTTTCCAGTCAACAGAGACAATTTACATCAATATGAGGAGCAAGGCAGTGAGGCATGATCAACCAGGAGGACAAGCAGAGAAGTAAATGAGGCAGGCGGGCGGGGGGGAAAGGAGGATAAGGATATGATTGGTTAAGGTGGGGAGATGACACTTCCCACAGCTATGGTAGAAAATTTCAGGGCTTGAGCGATTTTTTAAATAGTGGCGTTTAAACACTAGAGGTGATTTCCAACCCGTGTATTTAGTCAATTCTGAGAAATCCATATTATGAAAGTAATTAATGGAGGTAGCAACTGCTCGAATATCATGAACCTTAGGGACTGAATCTGGGTTGGCTTGTTTAATAAAATACAGAATTTGTTGTCTTATACCATTCAGTGATAGAGTACCACCTTTCTCCCTGATAAAAAGAGGACCCGACTTACTCTGTGGAGTTCTTAAAAGGTAAGATTTAAGTGTATAAACTGGACATAAAGACTGGTCTTGTGGAAGGGCACCACCTTCCAAGGAGACCACCTGTCTTGTGGGTCTTCGTTTTTGGCTAAGAATCTAGGATCAGGGAAAGGAGGACCTCTCCGGAAGGGAGGAAGTTCACAAAATTATCACCTCTAGTGAGAGCCGACAGCTCTGAGATTCTAGCACCTGAAGCCAAGCTAATCAGAAATAAGGTCTTCCTTAACAGATCCTGATAAGAGCATTGAAAGTTATCTATCTCTGATGCTAACTTAAGGACGTCATTGAGAAACCACGTAACGGAATGTGGGCGTGATACGGGTCTCAGACGAGCGCATGCTCTGGGGATGGATGAAAAATAGGAATCTGTAAGGTCGATTTTAAAGCCGTATAGAAATACTTTCTTCAGGGCTGACTTGGCTGTGGTAATAGTGGCCGGAGCAAGGCCTTTTTCAAACAGTGATCTAAAGAAAGAGACTCCTAAATTAGTCGTCATGATTTTGGCTTCAGATGCTTTTAGGAAGGAGGCTAACTTTTTGACTGCTGAATCATATTGTCTAAGAGTAGAATCTCTTTTATCTGACTCAAGAAATAGAGTGTTGACAGGGTCAATGTTTGCCCCTTTTTGGGCTGCGAACTTTATAAAGTCCATAAAACTAGGGCATTCTGAATTCTTGAGGAAGCTGACACAGTCTTGGTTTGTACTGTCTGGGTCAGTATGGGCTTGGGAATCCGAAGACTCCGCAATCCCAGTTCCTGAAGAAGAGGGAACCAATTGCTCTTCGGCCAATAGGGGGCTACTAGGGCTAGTTGACCTTTGAATGTCCTGAGTTTGTGTAATACTTGCAGCAGTAAATTTATTGGAGGAACAGATAAATTTTCTCCCAATTGTTCAATCTACTGTCATTGCGTCCGTGGCGTACGCCTGAGGGTCCAGGTTGGGGGCCACATAACAGGGGAGCTTGAAGTTGCTTTCTGTCGCGAACAGATCCACTTGGAGACCAGGAACCCGGCGGCAAATCCATTTGAAAGATTCCGCGTCCAGGGACCACTCCGTCTCCAACGGAGTAGTCCTGGACAGGGAATCCGCCACCACGTTCCGTACCCCCGCTAGGTGGGTGGCTGACAGGTGCCAGCCGTGCTTGTTCGCCAGGGAGAAGATAGCAACCATTACTTGGTTTACTCGACCTGATTTGGAGCCGCCCTGTTGATGCAATGAACTACCACTGCGCTGTCCAATACCAGCCTGATATGAATCCGGTTGGGGGCGGATTTTCTTTAAAGTTAGAAAGACCGCCATAGCTTCCAGGGTGTTTATATGGAACTGCTGAAACATTGTGGACCACGTTCCCTGTACTTTTGTTTTGGGAATATCCCCCAGCCGCTTAGGGAAGCGTCTGTGTGGACAACTAGTGCCGGAGGGGAAATTGAAGCGGAACTGACTTGAGAGGCCCTTGACTGAGGTCCAAGGCCGCAGTCTTGTTTTCAAGACTCGAGGGATGGAGAGACCTTGTCTCTGAGCTTGACATTGGCTCGACTCCGCCACACTCTGTTTATGTCTTTTAGTTTCGCTTTTAAGAGCAGGTCTGTCACTGAGGCAAATTGAAGGGACCCAAGGACCCTTTCTTGGGATCGGCGGGATGCCGATTGATTTTTGAGAAATTTTCTGGTGAGAGATGCTATCTCCTTCCTCTTGGGATGCGGGAGAGATAACGTGTGAGCAGACAGATCCCACTGGAGGCCCAGCCACTGAAACCGGGACTCCGGAGTCAGGCGGGACTTTTGTCTGTTCAGTTGAAAACCTAACGATTCTAGGAAGTTGATGACTGTGGTCGTAGCCTTCTGACACTCCAGAACTGTTGGTGCCCAAATTATCCAATCGTCCAGGTACGCTGCTAGGGATATCCCTCGGGACCGGAGTTGTTGAACTACCGTGTCCGCCAGCTTGGTGAATACCCTGGGCGCAATGTTTAGGCCGAAGGGCATGACCTTGAACGAGTAGGCTTGATTCCCGAGTCTGAAACCGAGGAACTGAGAGAAGTTCTGCGCAACCGGGACGTGATAATAAGCGTCTGAAAGATCGATGGAGGTGGTGACGGCTCCACGCGGAAGTAGAGTCCGTACCTGAGCTATTGTAAGCATGCGAAATTTGTCGCATTTTATGTAGAGATTTAGACGCGACAGATCCAGGATCACTCTTTGCTGATCTGAGTCTTTTTTGGGAACTGTGAATAACCTGCCTTGAAATTTTAGGTGCCTTACTTTCTTTATTGCTCGTTTGTTGAGCAATTCTGCCACATAATCTCGTAGGATTGATGAGGGTGGCTGGTAAAACCTGTTCAGAGGAGGAGGTTCCTTGATCCAGCTCCAACCCAGACCTTTGGACACAATACTGTGTGCCCAAGGGCTGAAGGTCCATTGGTCCCTGAACCAATACAGGCGACCACCTACCTGTGTTTTCTCAGTGGGAGGGAGCGGGTTTATTCCCTCTACCACGTCCAGGTTTTCCTCTTGGGGTGGTGTTTGCCTTTCCTCTGTGAGGGGCCCTGCCTCTTCCCCCCCTTGCGATTCTGTTAAGGCCGTGAAAGTAACCCCGGCCCTCATAGGTGGAGTTGTATGCTGGTGAAGTAACATACGAGGGCGCAGCAAGGGAATGAGCTGGTTGGACCAGCACATATTGTTGGGGGTGAGCTTTTGAGGTGGAGGGCTGTGCCACTGCCGAGACTGGGACGGCTTGAACTACCGTCTGCTGGTGGGGCCTCTTATGTCTCCTAAAACGTTTACCTCCTCTCGTCTGGGGGCCGCCAGATTCTGGGGTCTTGCGCTTGTAGGTGGAGATGCCCCAGCGAGAGCGCAGACTCTGGTTGGCCCTTGTAGCCTCCGTCATGACGTTCGTAACCTCTTCTTCTGGGAAGAGGTTAGGTCCCCAGATCGAGCTTTTTACGAGCTTGTTAGGCTCGTGACGGATAGTAGCATTTGCAAAGATAAACTTCCTGCATTCCAGTCTGGCCATGATGAATTCAAACAGGTCAGACTGAAAGCCAGCTAACAGGGACTTAGCTAAGACCTGGAAAAAGGGCTCGTCCGGCGCGGGAGACGGCAGTGGCTTCCGTGAGGCAGACGGAGTTCAGGGACCGGGCTAGCTTAGTCCGGGCATCAAACTCCGCCTTTAGCAAAGATTCTGGCAGCTTGGGAGTTCCTCACTAAACTGTGAGGAAGCACAGAGGGGTCCAACTTCCCGACCGTGAAGGTGGGCCGGAGCATCCATCCAGAACTCATCACTTCCCGGGAACACCAGGAAGTGGGGTCTGTTTCTCTCAGCTGCGGTAACGGATTACCATCAAAGCACGCTCCGGCCGTAGCCAGGGCGACTTTGTTCAAACAGGGAGTTGGTAAGTTGTCTCCCAGGGCAAACATAGTATAGTTGCCCTTGAAAGGAGTCAACTTTGTGTTGTCTGCCTGCCACTCCGTCAGAGTGCGCAGGAGAGACGACTGAGCTTGGTCCCTAGGGATGATGACAGTCTCCCTGGGAACCTTATCAGAACGTATCCAAGCTTCCTCTGTCAACCTTACGAAGCCTGGATACGGGGGCAAAAGATCGGCGGGGAAGAACTCCAACTCCTCCAACCGTCTCGTGCCAAGACCCTCAATAGTTAGTTTGCCATCGTGTTGGATGGCCCGGAGGGCGAAACGCCAAGGGTTGCCAAGATCGAAAGGCGGGAGGTCCACCATGTCGGGAATGACATACTGGGGTTCGGCTGGGGGTGGATTGGCCATTCCCGCCAGCATGTTGTCATAAGTGGCAAACTTCTCGGTTATCTTACTATCATAGGTGGCAAACTTTTCTGATATTTGATTGAATTTATCATTGATGTCCTCGGAGAACCTTTGAAACATCTGTTTCGCAAAGGTCTCCACGTCAAAGGCAGGTTGGCGAGGAGGGCTTGGTTTTTCTGCCCTCTTACTCACGCCTTTGCCGGAGGAACCAGACTTGCTCCCGGAGGCTACAGGTGCTGAGACCTTAGCCTTCGACGGGGGGAAAGGCGATGCTTTCTTGGAGGACGAGGACTTATAGCCCTTCGCCTTCCATGAAGTCTTCAACTTCAACTTGGGGATAGCTGATGGAGCCCTATCACCCAAGGAGGAAGACTTCCCAAAACCTGAAAAAGAAGAAATCGAAGAAGCTGGGGAATCAAAAAGGGTGCCCGCCCCAACAACCTCACCTACCTCGCTACTTACCCCCTGGTCCTGTTCAGTAGCCATGGGTTCAAGGTCTAAGTTCAAGGCGGCGACGTCCTCTGAAACTTCTGAGTAGAGGATATCCACTTGGGGTGGCTGGGTCGCATCCCGGATCTGCTGGATGATGGGGGTGGCAAGATCTTCTGGCACTGCGGCCGCCACTCGTGCGCCGGGGTAGAGCAGGTCCCTCAACTTCGCGTCGAGGACGTAGGGCTTCCCCGACGGAACATTCCTACCAAACCCAGCCACCCAGGCCCGGAGAGATTCCAAGGCCGACTTCTTAGAGGACTCGTCCGCCTGAAAGAAAGCCAGCAATTAGCTAAGGGCGAAAAAACAGTCCGGAAACCACATAGACAAAATTCAAAATGAGGAGCATAAAACGGAGGAAGGTTGTCACTTACCGACTCATCCTGGATGGTTGCGCACAAGGCGAAGCAAACCTCACAACCATCGGGGTGCCAGACTACCAGATCGTCGAGCCGGACCGCACAACCAGCGTGGGTCCGGCACACTACGTGACTGTAAGGTTGTTGCAGTGATGCGGTACACCCCGGCTCCTCACAGCGAACAGTCTGTAAGTGGAAAACGAACATGAACCTACCACTCTAAGCAATCTAAAGCCGGCAAGGCCGGGAATTTCAACTGCAGCCGGAATACTCCGGTGGAGAAGAAATACCTTATCATAAACTAGGCCAATAAGCTCTAAAATACACAGAGTGGCAGGCAAGACTTCCAGACCCCGGAATACTCCGGGGAATGAAAGGAATGAGACAACAGGAACTCGCCGCAGGGGTTGCCTGTAAAATTAACGGCGGAACCCCCGGGCGTAGAACCGGACTCACGTATAAAACTAAGGAGAGTACTCCGAAGATAACACATATATTTATGTTTAAATACGTATATCATGAATAATAACATTAAACTAATGACGGCATAAAGAGTAAATGCTCCGGAGACCGGAGGGATCCGCTCCCCTTATATAAATAAATAAATCCCTCTTCACTACTTCCCCGCCAGAGAAACAAGGTGGGCAAGATGCTCGTATATTCATAACATAAACCGGAGCAAATATAATAACCTAGCCGAGTAGCCCGACGGGGAGGGAGGAGTGCGGGATAGAGTGTTCGAACACGTTCAAGCTACAAGTGAACGAATCACTAACACCAACACAGCGATGCTAGGGACTGTATGGGAGGGAGCGAATCCCTGTACCAAATGGAGAAGTCCCTGAACTCGGAGAAAACGCCATCTAGCGTCACCCGCACGAGTAGAGCAAAGCTGGAAGGGTGGGGGAGTGGGTGGAGTAGGGGAGAATGGTAGGCTACGAAGAAAGAGAACAGGAGACGGGGGAAACATATGACCCGCTCAACTGCACTACACCACTCCAAGAATGAAACTGACGGAACATAGTGGACCACGTTCCCTGCACTTTTTTGTGTTGAGAATATCCTCCCCACCCGCTCAGGGAAGCATCCGTGTGAATTACCAATGCCGGAGGGGAAACTGGAGCGGTACTGATTTTGACAAGCACTTGACTGTTGTCCAGGGCCGGAGTCTCTTTCTCAACACTGGCGGAATTAGGGACATCTTGTCTCTGAATCTGTTGTTGGCACGTCTCCGCCACACTCTGTTTATGTCTTTCAGTTTGGCTTTCAGGAGCAGATCCGTTATTGAAGCAAACTGAAGGGAACCTAAGACTCTTTCTTGGGTACGGCAGGAAGCTTTCCTGTTCTTGAGGAATTGTCTGGTTGCTTTGGCTATTTCTTTCCGTTTGGCTGGCGGAAGAGACAGTTTGTGTGAGTCCAGGTCCCCACTGGATTCCCAACCACTGAAAGTGGCTCTCCGGAACTAGGCGGGATTTCTCCCTGTTTATTTGGAAGCCTAGAGATTCCAGAAAACTGATTACTATGGCTGTTGCTTTCCGACATTCGCTGGCGTTGGGTGCCCAGATTATCCAATCGTCCAGGTATGCGGCCAGCATGATCCCCTGTGACCGTAGTTGTTGGACTACTATATCTGCCAGTTTGGTGAAAATTCTGGGTGCTATGTTGAGCCCGAATGGCATGACCCTGAACGAGTAAGCTTGCTTTCCTAGTCTGAACCCCAGATAAGGAGAGAACCTTCTCGCAACCGGGACGTGATAATAGGCGTCTGAAAGATCTGTAGAGGTGGTTACGGCTCCACGGGGTAGTAGGGTCCGAACCTGTGAGATTGTAGGCATGCGAAATTTGTCGCATTGAATGTATAAATTGAGACGAGACAAGTCTAGGATTACTCTTTGTTGACTGGAGCCTTTCTTTGGAACGCTGAACAGTCTGCCCTGAAACTTCAGGTGCCTCGCTTTCTTTATAGCCCTCTTTTGGAGCAGGTCCTTCACAAAGTCCTTTAGGGCTTTGGACGGTGACTGATGGAATCTGACTAGCGGAGGAGGGCCTCTGCTCCAGCTCCATCCCAGGCCCTTGGAGACTATGCTGTGGGCCCACGGACTGAAGGTCCATTGGTCCCGAAAGAGATACAACCTCCCGCCTACCTGAGGAGCCTCACTGAGCGGGGGATGATCTACCTCCTCTGCTACCTTGGCCTCCCCTCCCTCGGGAGATGGAACGGGACGCCGATTTGCCTCTAAAAGAGCCTCTGGCTCTACTTCCCCTGGCATTTCGGTTGAATGCCCGAAATGCCCCTTGGCTTTCAAATGAAGCGTTGAAAGCCGGAGGTGTCACATAAGAAGGGGAAGCGAGCGTGTGTTGGGCTGGCTGTACCAGCACATACTGATGCTGAGGCTGTGCTTTAGAGGTTGAAGGCTGGCCGGCTGGAGAGCGGAACAGCCTGCAGCACAGTCTGGGTATGTGGTCTTTTAAACTTCTTGAACCTCTTCCCGGGTCTGGGATGAGGTCGGCGGACTCCGTTGGCTTCCGCCAGGGGAGACCCCAGCGGGAGCGGAGGCTTTGGTTTGCCCTGGTTGCCTCTGCCAGGACTGTATTTACTTCTTCCTGAGGGAAGAGATTAGTCCCCCAAACAGAGCTCTTCATGAGCCTATTGGGCTCGTGCCATATAGTGGCTGCCGCAAAGATATGTTTTTGGCAATTCATACGAGCCACTATGAAGTCGTACAGGTCCTGTTGGAATCCCGCCAGTAGGGATTTGGTAAGGACCTGGAAGAGGGCTTCTTCATTGTAGACAACCGAAGTTGCCTCTGCCAAAGTCAGGGAATGCAGGGACCGACTCAACCTGCTCTTGGCTTCTGATTCGGCCTTCAGAAGAGATTCCGGGAGTTTGGGAAGCTGCTCGCTGAAGAGGGAAGAAGTGCAGTCAGGGTCGAGCCTACCCACCGTGAAAGTGGCCGGAGCTCCCTTCCAAAATTCAGAATCTCTGGGAAAGACGAGAGAGGTGGGATCTGTCTCCTGGAGTTGTGGAAGGGGCTTGCCCTCGATGCCTGCCTGACTGGTAATCAGAGCTACCTTAGTCGTGCAGGGGGTGGGGATAGCATCCCTCACCGAGAACATCGTAAACATCCCTTTAACAGGGGTGAGTTTCATGTTCTTGGCCTCCCACTCTGTGAGCGTGCGCAACAGGGTGGATTGTGCCTGGTCCCTCGGAAAGATGGCAGTCTCCTTTGGGACCTTATCCGATCTTATCCAGGCTTCCTCGGTAAGCCTGGCATAGCCTGGGTAGGGAGGCACTAGGTCAGGTGGGAAGAACTCCAGCTCCTCCAACCTGCGAGTACCCAGTCCTTCAATGGTGAGGGTATCTTCATGCTGAGGAGCATGAAGAGCCAGGCGCCAAGGGTTTCCCTTATCAAAGGGAGGAAGACCGGAAGCGTCCGGAACAGCGTAAGACTGAGCCGCTGCTCCGGCGCGCATAAACCCAGAGAGCAAGCTCTGCTGGGTCTGTACCTTCTCTGCTAGGGATTTCACCGACTCGCCAGAAGACTTCAGGCCCGAAGCCAACTGGGAGGAGAGTTCGCTAATCCTGGCCTCCACCCTTTTATCGAACTTTTTTATAAGAAGTTCCGCGAACGCCTCTGGGTCAAAGTCAGGACGAGGGGGACTCGCCTTACTTTGCCTAGATATTGATCCCTTTCCAGAGGGGGGAGCCTTGCTCATAGACGGCACGGGGCTAGGGGCCCGTGACGACTTCGAGGGAGCTCCGGGGTGAGGCCTCTGGGGTTTGAAGGACTTTGATAAGGTCCTGGTTTTCACAGACTTTACCTTGGGGACAGTAGACCTTGACCTGTCCTCAAGGTAAGAGGATTTCTCAAATCCTCTGAAGGAAGAAACAGAAGAGGAAGGAGAGCTAAAGAGAGGATCAGAACCATCTACCTCACTTACCCCCTTACCTGCAACCTGGTGGTCCGGGTCAACGCTCATCGGCTTGAGGTTGATGTTGATCGCCGCAACCTCCTCCGCTACCTCTCCGCAGATGGCTTCTTCTTCATGGGAGGGCTCCGTCATCTCACGGATCCCAGCGATCAAGGGGGCGGCTACTTCCGCCCGGACGGCCGCTGAGATCCGGGCGCCGGGGTAGAGGAGATTGCAGATCTCTGAAAGAACGTAGGGCTTCCCCGACGCGACATTCCTCCCGAAACCACTGACCCAGGTATTGAGGGTCGACAGCGAAGAGTCGCGGGAGCTGCGGTCGGCCTGAAAAGAGGGGAGTGCTCACTAACGAAATCTCCAACTGTCATATATATGTATCAATAAAGGCCACAAACTCAAGAGAGAATAACGATTAGTGGACATGTAACTTACCGACTCATCCAACACTCGCTCGTAAAGAGCGCAGCACACCTCACATCAGTCAGGGTGCCAGACGATCAGGCCCCCGACTCGGACCGCGCAGCTGGAGTGAGAACGACACACTTCGTGTCCACAGGACTGCTGCAGGACCACCGTGCACCCATGCTCCTGACAACGTACCATCTGTAAGTGGACAGATGATACATGAGTATGCTAATAAGGCACGCCGGAGTAGGGTCGCCGGAGATGAGTCTTAATTTTAAAATTACTAACGGAGCATGCAAATGGTCCGGTCAGACTCCGCCGGAGTTAATTCTGGTATTAGGGGAATGATATACAAGGTACATGAGTGAAAATGTTAAGGACCGCCGGAGTAATTCCGGTGCTAGGATTGCATGAATACCTCTGGACACAGTCCGGTAGAGGTATGGTAAATACACTGTACGGAATGGTTAACAACGAGTACTTGTCAAAAAACAATGGTTATGATACATTGATTTTAAAACTCCACTTTGATGCCGGGGGAATCGAGTTACACCATACTTATGGTGGCGGCGGAGGAGGCGGGGTGAGCGCTGTCCAACCACACACCACACCCACCGGAGTGGTTACATTAAAGAGGGGGTAACAGGAGACCCGACAAACTCGGCGGAGGTAGGTTCTGGCCAAAGTCAAGACAGATTCCCAGGGTATATGGTCGATGTTCCAGTTGTATGAACAGGGAAAAAACAAGGACAATAACAGCTAGCAGAAGAGCGGGCTGATACGGAGGCCAGTTAGGTGGATAACTCTAACTGGATACCGAACTAACTCTCCACGGGTGTCGGTCTTAAGAGAACGACCACCCTGGGGCAGGAGAAACTTCGGTCACGCGTCTGATGCTAGGGAAAGGGTAGGGAATAGTCAAGTGGAGGAACCTACAGCAGCGGCCAGATGGGTGGGGACACCCCCCTGGACGCCGATAGGAACCCCACGGGGTGTCGATCATGGGAGAACGACTACCAAATGCGGGGAGGATACTAGGTTACACTCCAAATGCTAAGGGGTTGCAAAGTGGTGGTAATCAATTAGCGGTGGCTAGGGAGTCGGGAAGCATCCCTAGACACCAAAAGAACTCCCCATAGGATGCCGGTCAAAAGAGATCAGCGTCCTGGCGCGGGAGAACTAGGAAAACCACCCAATGCAAAGGAAGGGGTAAAGGGATTTGTTAGGCTAGCGACACAAAAAAGGCTCAGAGCAACCTCTACCCCAGGCTCGCTTCTCAACGACAATCTTTACACGGGTAGGAAGACAAGCCGAGCGTTGGAAGGGGAGGTGGGAGGGGGGGGAGGGGAGACACACGATGCCAGGTTGCCTGCCCCGACACCTACGGCTCGGACAGGAGTAGGCTACGAATGAGAAGACCCTCGCTATTCTAGCCTAACCTTACGAAGACCCAAGAGTCCGAGCTGGTAGGCCAAAATAGGGAGAGGGTGGGAAAATCATAGGCCTAATAACACCTATCCGAACCAGACGATACCGTCAGGAGGGCTCAGAACGTGGGACTCTCCTACCCACCCATGCCTCCCTCCAAGCCTCAAAACGACCTGGTCGAGGAAGTAGGGAGCAAAGAGCCGTAAGGGAGCCTAACTTCCTAGGCTAACCTTCCGAAGCCAAACAGCAGCCAGGAGGACCAGCCTAGGAGACCCAACGCAGGAACTATCTGACTAAAGTAACACTAAAAGTTAACCAAACAATGTATAAATATAAAGTAAATAATATATATATCCATACAGAACATAAATGATAAAAGGACTCATGTAGAAGGGCAGGCCAAACCACTCGCGACATATGGGACGCGGATGATAAATAATGGCCGACCCTTACATTCAAGCGTAACAATATTAATCCAAAAATATAAATGTCATCCGTTAACATATAAATTAGCAAATATAATTAGCATAACAGCACCATCTCAGAGAATATACCCGTGAGCTGGAGGAGGAATGGGTCCAAGGAGAACATGGAATTATGATCACAAAGGCGAGAGGGGGAACCTCATAGCCTACGATAAGCGAGGACTCGCGCCTCCCCAGGGAAGGGTAATTCGGAATAAACTGACTCCGACAAGGAGTGAATATGAAAATATGTAAAAAACACATAAATAAAACATATTATCATACAGCAAAGGGACAGAATCATACTGTTAACCAAACGAAGACTGAAGGTCATGTGTGGTCAGAGAGAGAGGCGGCCGAGACCAGCGTCATATTCAACCCCATAATTATCGAATTAGAGGTTAAATAAAAGGTCTCAAAACGCCAAAAAACTCAAAGGGAGATGGTACTCAACTTAGATGAAGGAAAATCCTAAACGGAAGACATGCCAGTGTACAGAAAAAGCAAAAGAAGCACACCGTTGAAATGTACAACAAGGCGCTGGCTCGTGCTAAAATGGAATGCCAATATGGCGGCTGAGTTGTTGGTATTCGGGGAGCTGGTGCGGGCTTTGTAATGGCACATCGCTTTTGGGGATTTTGAGATTGGATATCTCTACAGGGCAGAGGTCTGTGGTAGTGACAACACTCACCCTTTCCTATATACGACTCCATTTTATGGAGCTCGCACTGGGGGTAGTAACCCCAGCATTGCATTTAGCTTTTCTCTGGTATGTTTAGCAATAAATTTACCTAGAAATATGTGCTAGATGGTAATTTCACCGGGTGACACAGGTCAAAGCCTAGAAAACACAAGTCTTTCCCCAAATTGTGCTTATAGGTTCATCAACTGATTTATGACATATGTGCAGGATTTTGAAAAGGAAGTCCTGCTGCCATCTGAAGCTCCTGTTACTGTATAGGGTTGATCACTCTTCTGTAAATGCCTTTCAAATGTCACTTTAGATCCCATTAGGCTGTAATCCACATGGAGTGTAAACTTGAAGGCAGCCTTCATTTTAGGTCTATTTTCTGCTTTGAGACTGAGTGAGTCCCATGCCCCAGTAAAAGGGTGTAGTACCATCAGTGCACTTAACATGGTGTACTGTGGGCATTACTAGCTGCATCGACTTTTAGCTTTTTACTTTACCTTCAATTGCTGTTTTCAGTTTTGTTGTCCAACCTCTCTAACTATTACTTCTTAGTGTAACTGTGGGGTTTTCTCGCAGTTCCACTCTAGCTATTGTTAGATTAATGGACCAACCATATGCTTCTTGCTGCTATGTAGCGTTAGCCCCTTTCTAAATTGAAACAAATTAGAGGTTTTGTTATTAAATTTGTCTGCTGATTGTTCTCGGTATACTTTATAGATTTAACTTACAATGTAAGGAATGATATTATACCTTACCATTTCCAACTCTAGAATGTATTCTCATTGTGTCTTTAATCTACGCATTTTTTCCTTAACTCTCTTGCTGAATTTTGGTCTAAGAAATGATATTGAGAGATTGTGATACACGGAAATCCACCCTTGTTAAAGTTGGTACTATTGGAGGTTTTTTTTGTTTCAAAATTTATTTTGCTCTGTTGATCATGGATCTGCTTTTCATAGGTATTTATATGCCACAAGGAGCAATATTATAAACCCCAGTTCAGTGAAGCAGCAGAAAATCTTTCCCATACTGGTAATATTTATTTAACTAATAGTTTCAACGACACATTAGTTTTACCAGTGTAAAAGTAAGTCATAATCCAGTAATCTTTGCAGCAATACTAGTACTAATAGCTAATGAAAATATGAAATATGTTACCACTCATTATAGCTTGTGTGGAGAATACAGGCAGTCCCTGGTTTATGACGGGGTTTCTGTTCTTATGGTGCATTGTAAGCCGAAAATCGTCGTAAACCGAAAAATCGTCGAAAATCATAAAAAATTCTAAGAAAACCTTACTTTTAATGCTCTGGGTTGATTGGAAATGGTGCAAACTGCATTTTTATTGAGTTTTTCATCAAAAAAACCTCAAAATTTTTATTATTCTGCCGTTTTAGAACCATATTTCTTCTGTCGGATAGGCACACGACGCGTCGTAACCCTGGAACATGCATCGTAAACTGGGAAATAATTTCTGATGAACATTTGTGAAAAGCGTCGTAACCTCGTGACGTCGTAAGCCAGACCCGTCGTAAACCGGGGACTGCCTGTACTTTAATTTTAAGGTAATAATGAATTAAGATACAGTACCACCGAGTGCAGTATATATAGTGGTGTTTTAATTCATATTTGCTATGCTAACTTTCAAGATAAAATACCCAAGCCTATGAAAATAAGAAATACTGATATAACTTCTGAAAATTCTACAAGAAAACTGATAGGTAATATGATTCAAAATATAGTACCACCTATTATAGCTTTCATATGTGGTATTATAATTTAGATATGCTAGGCTAGCTTTAATTATAAATACCCAAGCCTACAAATATAAGAGATGCCTTTAAGTTTGGAAAAGATTTTTTACAGGAATACTTATATTTATTAATAATTTATAGTACCACCCAATATAGCATATATATGTGGTATTTTAAATTAGATTTTCTTAGCTAGCTTTCAATATAAAGTACCCTAGCCTGCAAATATTTATTATTACATTACCTCTGTTTTTATAAATATTGACCATTGAGCTTTTCGCTTAACTAGATGTCAGTTGTACCTCTAATTGATTCATAATTTAAAGGATTGTCACTATTAATTTTATAATCAATAAATGAATGTCACACACTAAGCTTGTCTCATAATCGACTGTCAAAGTCACATACTGTACTTGTAACCAAGTCAGTCCATTTCATCCAAATGTGTGTGCTCTGCTTATGAGACATATATGCAGCTTGCATTCTACTGTTTCTCAATTTTTTTTTCTTACTACAGGGCTACCAATATGCTAGTCCCAAAGGTTGCTTGCTTCAGTGTAAACTGCATATTCCGCTGTTTGCCAGTGGAGCAGCACATAACACCTGCTGGAGCCCTTGCATACACAAAGTTGAGTACAGTGTGGGTGTTTGCTGGACATGTGGAAAGTAAGCAACATGCAACTAGTGGGAACCTACATGATAATAGGGTTTGTTTAAATTAGCCCTTTGAGTTCAAGGGTTCTGTAGGATTGTGCGTGTGTTGTGGGTGTGGGAGGAGGGGGTAGGGAAAACACATTTGTGGTTAAAATACAGTACAGCAGAAAGCAGATACCATGCTGTGGTCAACATGCCAAGAGACTGGAATCCATTATCTTCCTATATGGCATCTCCAGTGAACATGAAGTCACTGATTGCGACAGATGCCTAAGTAACAGGCCACTGAGCTGTCATTACTGAACCAAGAAAATCCAGGTGTACCACCCATGCAACAGTCTGACACTGATGAGGACTCCAACAGGGACCTCCCTCCTCCCCTTGATATTCCTTTTCCTCCTATGGTTCCTATTCCTTCAGGGAAGCATGAGTTATAGGCAGAAATAATCCAAGACATCTTATCTGCCAGGTGGCACTGATCCAACTGTCCCAGCCTAACCCATCCAGACAGAGGCTCCTGTGGATATTTGGTTGGACTTTAGAAAGGAGATTGGAGATCTTACAAGTATCAAGGAAGTCCTTGATATAGAGCTTAATTATATTCAAGATACTGCTGAAGATTCCCATCAGGAACTCAGGGGAGTCTTAGATTTAATTGTTTTGGAATGAATCTTACCTGCTGTTAAAGTTAGCTTATATCTTCGTGCCATTAGGTGCGAACGGCATACAAAATATATAAAAAAAATAACGCTTGGCTAACCTGCTAGGACTGTCCCTGTAATCACCTGTTTCCCACCAGGTGGTGTTGGAATGTTTACGTTCTTGTCAGAATTCTTCATGTGGTGTCCTTATGCAGACGATGTGAATCAGTGTTAGTGATGATTTTGATGATTTCTGGCTTATTTTCTCCTGCATGTTATTGTGCTTGTTTTTTGTTCATGCATTATGTCATCTACAACAAGCAGAGATGAAAGCATTAGGCTGTATAGGAAAGAGTTTGTGGAAACCGAATGTTTTGGTTGTGAATGGCCACATAGCCTTCTGTACATGTCAGCGTAGCTGTTGAGGCATGCATGTGGTTTTCTTGATGTGAATATAACGAGTCATCTGATGAGAGGATGAAATTTTGTGAAGTGTCAGAAGATGCTAGAGGCCGATAGATTACATAGACAATTCATCAGGGCACACCAGAAGCCTACTCAGTCTTTTCCTTTTGTCTTCTGGTGGTGCTTATCCTCCAACGTTAGCCTACCTTCTTTTGCTCCCTATGTGGTTCAGGAGAAAAATAATAGGTAATTGAGAAATATTCTTTCCTTATGGTTAGAAATTTGACTGCACTGTATATATTAGGGGGAAGATCGCCCCCCCGCCCATAGTGATCGACCTTTTTCAGTTTCCCCCTCAAGTGAGGTGTTGGCCTCAAGTGAGGTGTTGGAGCCTTGGCATCTTCTGTAACCCGCCCTCTGGACTGCCCTGGGTCTGTTGGTCTTCTCCACAGACAGGGAATCATGGTGTGTCTCGGGACCAGGTCTGTGCTCTTCACCACCTCTCTCAGCCATCTCTCCAGTTCGGGTTCGGCTTGCTCCCCAGATTAGTGGTTTGGTAGTTTGGCGCTTGCTTTTGCTGTCTCACATGTCCCCATTTTGGGGAGAGTATAGTGACGTGTGTGAACTGGTAGAGTTACGTAGGGATACAGTTGACCCCCGCTGTATTGCGGTTCAGTATTTGCAACTTCAGTTAATCACAGATTTTTTTGTGAAAAGTATCTCCAAATATATCATGGAAAATTCACTAATTTGCAGATTTTTTCGTAAAGCAATACTATTCACTAATTGCTGTATTTTCATGCTATTTTCATGAATAAATACATTTTTTATGGTGAAAAAGATTAACTAATTTTCAAATATTAATATTGATGTAAGCACAGCAAAATATCAGTTTATCAAGGAAAATATAGTAAGTACAGTGCTAGATTTAGCTGGATGCAAGGCAAGTATAAAGGAGGGAGAGGACAAGTCGAAGATTGGCTTGTAGTGTGTGGAGAAGAAGTGAAATATCCAGAGATAAAGATAAGAATGAGCTTAAAAGGAAAAGCTTTAGAAGTGACAGAAGGGGTAGATAGAGAAGAACTTCAGGATAAAGAGGGTTCAAAGATAATATTATCAAAGCTGGTAAGAATCTCCAAAAGATAGTCCAATGGAAAATTACAGTAAAATGAAAAATTATTTTAAAATAGAAAGAGAATCTAGTGAAAAGATGAGAGATTTTATAATTAGGTATGAGAAGGCAGGATCAGAGTGTAGTAGAGCAATAGGGAAGAGCATGCTTAAAGGAGAAGCAAAGGGTTTCGTGTATTAGAACAAGCGAGTCTCACAGACAATCAAAAGCAAATGGTATTAGCATTTTGTGGTCAAAGAAAGTTGGAAAATGAAATAGTGTCACAGATAATGAAAAGAATATTTGAGGGATTGAGGAATAAAGAGGATGAATGGTGGGGGTCAGGAGGTTATGTAAATTTTGGGGAGAGAGGAAAAATCAAAGATATCAGGGAAAATGGAGTTGAGGTAGAGGTGGAAGAAATCCTATAAATAGAGAAGGAAAAGTAACATTGTTTCCAGTATGCAAATTGGAATGGCACTGGGATTGTCCTCATAATTTTCAGAATAAGAAGAAACTAGAAACTGGACAAGAAGATGAAAAAGCTCATATAGGAGAAGTTTGTAAAATAGATGAAGTCATGGGAAGAGATTGATGCGATTTTAGACACAGGATGCAAGTCGACAGTTTGTGGGGAATTGTGACTAGCATGCATTGTCGTGGGTTTGAATAAGGAAGAATTAAAGAGAATGAATGATGCGAAGAAAGAGTCTGATAAAGCGTTCAATGTCAGCGAGTCATCATACAAGTTGAAAGAGTAATGGAAATACCAGTGATATTGAAAAACAAAAAGTTTGATTTGAAAACAAAAATTTTGCATGGGGTGATTGATGTACCGTGGTTAATAGATAAGAAAATCATGAGTAAAATGGGTATGACTCTTAAGTTTAAAAGAGAATTGTGCAAAAATAGAAGCATTAAGGGAAATGGGTGTGAAGTTCAGAGAAGATAAACAGGGTCACCTAAGGTAGAAGAATTGTTACTGTAGGGATGGAAAGGAAAGAGTCTAAAGGAAATTAAAGGTGCAATTATGAAGTTACATCTACAATTTGGTTATGGAAGTGGAGATAAAACATGGAAGCTAACTGAAGAAGTACACTGGAGTGGTGGTTTGAGAGAAAAAGAAAAGTTAGAAATAAAAAAGTTACTAACAGACTTGATTGCAAGTTGTGAGGTATGTAAAAGATACAAAAGAAATCCCACTAAACCAGTAGTGGGATTTTCTTGGAGTAAAATATTTAATGAGGTTGTAGCAATGGATGTGGGAGCGATGCATGAGCAAAAGTTCTTGGTAATGGTAGATATGGCAGCGAGGTATTGTCAGGCATTTTGGATAAAAGACAAGAAACCAGGAACTATTATAAAGACACTTTTTGTTGGGTTGTTTGCAATATTTGGAGCACCTTCTTAAATATTATCAGACAATGGGGACAAAGTTCAAAATGAAAAAGTAAGGAGGATGGCAGAAAGATGGAATATTAAAGTACTGTACTGTATTTGCCACAGCATCGGAATCCCCATGAAGCAATGGAATATGTGAAAAGACAATAGGTATAATCAAAGAAAGCTTAAGGAAGATGAAAGATGATGAGGAAGTGGATTGGTCAATAGCATTAAGATGAGTGAGTGAGTGCCAGGAACTGCTTAATAGATAGCGATGGTTTCTCCCCTAACCAGTTAGTATTTGGAGAAAACCCTTCTTTGCCAAATTTATTGGGAGAAGAGTGTTCAAGTCCTGCCAGAGAAGTGTTTATCAAAAATAAGTCTTGTAATAATATAAGAATTGTTTTAAACAGAAACGTCAGAGAACACAAGAGAGAAAATGAAAATGAATGGAGAGGACCTGCTTAGGTAGTGGGAGTAGCAGGTAAAACGGTGGTGGTTAAACATGGGGATTCTTTAAGAGAAATAGCCAGAATACATGTTACAATACTAGGATTCAAAGCCTGTTATCAGTAAAAGAAAAGATACCTAAAATAGATAAAAAACATATGCTGTGAAGGATGAAGCAAAGGAAGGGAATGTAGATGGGCAGGAAGGAAAAGGGATGGTAATGGGCTGGAGAAGGAATGCAGATAGACAGAAGGCTTTAGAAGGAGATTTGGTGGAGGAAACACTGGAAGATGAAAGGGAAAGTGAGTTAGTGGAAGAGATAACCCAAATTCAAAATGGGAAATATAGTTAGAGCTATAAACAAAAATAAAGGACAAGTAGAAGAATTCGACTCTGGTGTGGGCTCAATGACCAGACTGGGTTGAACTGCAGCGTTGGACAGAGCACTACACTGGCCAGGCGTAAGCACTGGCTGTGGCTCGATGGCAGGGCTGGAATGAACATCAGCGCCTGACGGAGACTCGAAGGGGGCAGGACCCATGGAAGGCCCGGAGAGGGGCTGGGAAAGGGTGTTCTGTCCCAGGAGGTCATAGCCTTCAGGAATATTATTGGCTACTCCAATCATACATATCCTACTTTTGTGGGGCCTGGTGCCCTCAGTCAGGCGGTTGAGAGTGTCAGTCTCCAGATATCAATACCCTCAATAGTAACATGCATGTTATATTCAGTGGTGGCCTCATTAGGTACCTTGCTTCACCTTATAAGGGAGATTTGAGTGCCAGTGTCCTCAAATGCAGAGACCTGTTGAGCAAAGTAATGACCTTGAGGAGATGCAACAAAGATAGGCCCCACAGCCGGGGGTCCTAAAGAGGGTGAATGAGTGGCTGCCAGAGCAATGACAGTGGCAGTTTTCCCTCCAGGGCAATCCATGAAATTCGTGGTATGCCTGTATTTCTTACAAGTGTGGCAAAAAGCCTGGTTATAATCTTTACAAGGAGTGGTTACAGTATGGGTAAGCTAGGAATTCTGATTAGAGGGGGCTTTTACTTGGCTCCCCCTTTAGCTTTGTTCTGGGCTTCAAATGCCTTACGGTACATACAGGCGGTGATTAAGATGGTCCGTTTCTGGGTCAGACTGACGAGGGAGCGGGACCAGAAGGAATTATGCGTCTGTGGAAGGTACTGGAGGATGGGTGGTATATCTCATAAGCATTGGCCAGGCAGCAGTAGTCAGCGAATAGTTTTGGCTGTTTCTCGTTAATGTGTAGAGCCAAGGGGCTGGGCAGGTAATTGAGGAAGTCCTCAAGTTGGAGTTAATTCAGTAAATCCTCGGACTCCTTGCACTCCAAGGCATTGATCCATCGCTGCAAAGCTCAATTCTTTTTGTAGGACCAGTCTGACCAGGTTTGACTGACCTCCTTGGGAAGACTTTGCCATCTTTGTCTCCAACGCTCAGGCGTAGTCTCATACACTGTTGCTACGGCCTTCCTGACCGCCACAAGGTTTCCCTTGCCACCATCTTCCAAGGAATTTAAGGTGTCCTATCCCTTTCTGACCATGTGTTTTGCCAGGATCATGGCCTTCTTGGTGTCAGTGGGGTTGTACTCCGAGTAGAGGGTTTCCAGCTGGTCCATCCACGCCTCTGGCTCTGCGTTGTTCCAGTGGGGCATGAGGTGGCTTATGTTTGATATAATGGAGGAAGCGAAGGCCAGGGGGGGGATGGTCTCAGCTTGGTGTTGGGCCAGTGCCTTGCTTGGATCTTTCGAGCTCAGGCTCCTATTACTCCTTCAAGGATAACTCGTATAACCTCCAGGATTCTTCTTGTTCCTTTCTCTCCCGCTCCATTGCTAGTTCAAGCTGTCACTGCTTTTCATCCTGCTTTTCTTTCTCTTGAGCCAAGGCTAGCTCCTTCTCCCTTATGGCTAGTTCATGCTGTTGCTACTTCTCAGCCTGTGTCTCTTTCTCTTCTTGTCTCAGCCTTTCCAGCTGGAATTCATACTCTCTTTCTTCTTCTCTGGCTTTCTTAGTGGCAGCGACCTGGTCTTGGACCCACTGGGACAGCTGTTCCCCTTTTGACCCCATACTTTTCCCCACTTCCGTGAAGGTGTTTTACTCCTCGATGGACATGTTGCTGATGCTTAGAGTGGGGTCTGACATTTCCTAGCAATGCTCATACATTTAGGATGACCACGCAAGCAATTGCGTAGAATGAAAAAGTGGGACTCTGGTCTGTGCAGAGTGTATGCAACAGTGAGAGTGCCCTGTGCAGAGTGTATGCAACGGTGAGAGTGCCCTTGTGGGAGGGTGGCACTGGGTGCACCTTACAAAAGGTCACATGGTACATAATATGGGTAACTGGGCCCTTATGTGCAGGTTGTTCACGAAGAATGATAGGCTTAATTTGCACTGGGCTAGTAAAAGGGATGCCAAAATGCAGAGGTGTAATTGGTTCCGAGGAAATGATTGGCTGTTACGAAGAACAGTAAGGTTGTTCTATAAGAATGGCGTAATGGCATGCAGTGGACGACGGCACATATGCAGGTTGTGCATAGAAACACGAAATGTTTAACATATGCACAGGACGGCCGGCTAAAAGCAGAGGTTTTGTTCCAAAGAACGAGTGGCTTAACTTCCATGGGGTGGTCAATAAAATTGGCCCACATGCAGAGGTGAGGGTTGTTCACAAAGAACAGTTAGGCTTAACTTGCCCACAGACACAGCGGTAACATGTGGTGCAGAGATGATGTTCAATAAGAACAGAGTAAAATAATTAAATGAATAGGATGGCCAGCAAATGACACGAGAATAAGCAGTGTTTAATAACACATAGATGGACTAGGCATGTACATGCAAAGTTTAGGTTAAATAAGTACAAATAGTACGGCACACTATGGCTTTATCACGTAGGTGCAAGCTATGTCTAAAAACACGATAATTGAGTGGCACTTATGTGCAGGTTTTAGGTTGAGGAAATACAGGCAGTTAATGAGTTTGTAAATTGCACAACTGTGATATATATAGGATGTAAAAGCCCAGAAAATAGTTTCCTTGTACTTTAAATGGGTTTGCTTATTTGAAGCAGTAATTAGAATTTGCTTGCCCAAGGCTATGAGGGGCAGTGCTATACTTATATTTGTATAAGCAGGCTTGCACTGATGCAAATGGTATAGCAAAATTAATAGAACATGCTTCTCAATAATTTGGAGACAGGGCATATTTTCTGGGTTCGACCTGTGTCACCCGGTGAAATAACCATTAAGCACTTATTACTAGGTATAAGTATTGCTAAAAATACCAGAGAAAAAAGCTATCAGGAATGCTGGGGTTACTACCCCCAGTTCAGTCATCTATTAATCAAAATAGATGTCGGTATACACAAAGGGTGAGAGTGTGTTGCCACTGCCACAGGCCTCTGCCCTGTAGAGATTCCCAATCTCAAAAACCCCGGAAAGTGAGGGGCCGTCACATACCCAACGCTCACTGCCCAGCCAACCAACACCTCAGCCGCCATATTGGTCTCATTCCATTTTAGCACGTTGGTTCAGATCGTTGTGTCTTTCTCTTGTGCTGCTTTTTGACCCATATTTACGCTACTCATGTCATCCGTTCAGGAATTCTCTGCTTCCAAGTTAAGTTCCATCTTCTTTTGGGGTTTTTTGTTATTGGGGCCTCTTATTTGACCTTTAATTCAATAATTACGGGGTTAAATAACTCAGGCGTTCCTCCGCGTTCGCCTCGCCTTGGCCATGTTTGGCCTTTGTTTTCTTATAGCCTAGCAGTGAGATTCTGCTTGTGTTTTACACGGTTATATATTTTAATTACGTTATTTATTATTTCTGCCCCTTCAGGAAGTTCTTTTTGGACGAATTGTCCTTTCGTCGGCGGGGGATGTTGTGCCCGTATCTTAGCGAAACTAGGCTATTTGGGGAGGCTTCCCCCTCTCGCCTTTATGATCATAAATATTCCTTTTTCGTGGGCACCTTCCTCTAGCGGCGAAGGGATACATTCTCCAAGATGGTACAGTTTTGCTATTGATTTTCCTGATATGTACGGTGATGGATGACATGTATATTTTTGGATTAAAAATGTTTTTGATTCAGCGTTAGGGTCAGCCATTTTACGTATCACCCGCGTCCAACATGTCGCGAGCTGTTAGGCCCTCTCTTTAGCACGAGTCTTTATATTTTTTGTGTATTTCTGTGCATTTGTTTTATATACAATTATATTTTATATCATTTGGTTAACTTTTCGTAGTACTTCAGTCAAGTAGTTTATTTGTTGGGTATTCTGGCCTAGCCCTCTCCTCCGCAATCGGAGGGTTAGGCTACTTAGGTTAGGTGCCTTTCATGATACTCATGCTCCCTAGCTCCCCCGACCATGTCGTTTTGAGGCTTGGAGGGAGGTGTTGGTTGGTTGAGGGAGTTCCTCGTTCTCTTGGTCCACCTGACCATACTGTCATGTTTTGGAGGGTGTCATTAGGCTTTGGAGACCCCCCCCACCCCTCCCCTGTTTAGGCCTACCTGACCAGACCAGTTGGTTTTCGAGAGGTAGGTTAGAATAGGGAGGGTCTCCTCATTACTTAGCCTTCTACCCGTCCAGGCTGTCGGCGTTGGAGGGCGGCCAGACCTTGCGTGGAATTTCTCTCCCCCTCCCCCCCCTTCCATACCTCTGTTACCTTCTCCCAAAGTCAAAAAGTTTTGACGTTAGGGGGGTCTGGGGTCGTAGGTTGCACGGTCTTTTTCATGTTGTTAGCCTAGCCTTTCCTTACCCACTCTTTAACATTTGGCGGGTGTCTCTAGTTTCTCCCTGTGTGAGGGACGTCAGTCTCCACGGCCGACACCCCGTGGGGAGTTCCTATAAGTGTCCAGGGGTTTTTCCCACCCACCTGGCCACCGCCTCTCGACCCCTCCATTTGTTCCTTCCTCCCTGTTTCTTAGCATTTGGTGTGTGATCTTGACTTCTCCCCGCGCGAGGGACGTCGGTCTCTTATGTCTGGCACCCCGTGGGGAGTTTCGGCCGGTGTCCAGATAAGTGTTACCCACCTATCTGGCCTCCGCCTTTTGGTTTCCACCATTTTGCTAGTGTTTTGTTTGTTCGCTTTCCTCAGTGTTAGCTAGAGCACCGAACACAAGTCCAGGGATACTATCTTGACTTCCGCTAGGTTCATTTTCCGCTGAGTTTGTCAGATCTCCCGTTGTTTTTATACATGTTACCACTCCGGTGGGTATGGTTTTCGGTCGGTTGGCGCTTTTCACTACCTGTTCTCCGCCACAGGTGTTGAGAGTTGATCCAGTTTTGGGGTCACCTCTCCGCCTCCTCCGCCGCTACCATTGGTATGAAGTAACGGGGTTTCTGAGGCAGCCAGGGTGGAGTATCATAACCAGCCAAGTACTGCTGTTTACATATGAGTTGACCGTTCTGTAACTTTTCTTTACCGTAACACTGCCGGATTCCGGCAGTGTTTATTTATTATACTATATTTATATTATTGTTAATTGTTATGATGCATGATCCTAGGTTAAGGTGTACTATTACCGCCGGACCAACTCCGGCGGTCCTTAACTTATCATTATTCATGTATTGTATATTATCTTTATTCAGTCGGATTATCTCCGGCGGGTTTTTGGATTGTCAATAAGCATGCTCCATCACCCATATTGGTTTAAGGCTTCTGTCTCCGCCGGCTCTACTCCGGCGTGCCTTAATTAGCATACTCATGTATCATCTATCCACTCACAGATGGTACGCTGTCAGGAGCCTGGGTGCACGGTGGTCCTTCAGCAGCCCTACGGCCATGTAGTGTGCCGATCCCACTCCGGCTGTGCGGTTCACGTAGGGGACTTGAGCGTCTGGCACCCAGACGGCTGTGAGGTGTGCTACGCTCTGTATGAGCAGGTGATGGATGAGTCGGTAAGCTTCAAGTCCGCTAACCTTTAGTCTTACTTGACTTCATGGCTTATATTGATGAATATGGCGTCCGGTGTTTGTTTTAGCAAGCCTTTCTTCTCTTTCAGTCTGACCGTACTTCCCGTGACTCTTCGCTGTCGACCCTGAAGGCCTGGGTCGGCGGGTTCGGGAGGAACGTCCCGTCGGGGAGACCCTACATCCTTTCAGAGGGGATCTGTAACCTCCTCTACCCCGGTGCCCGGATCTCAGCCGCAGTTCCGGCGGAAGTAGCGGCCCCTTGATAGAGCAGATCCGGGTAGAGACGCAGCCCCCCCAAGACGACAACGTATGCAAAGAGGTGGCGGAAGAGGTGGCGGCCATCAATCTAGATGTAGAGCCTATGAACGTCGAGCCGGACCAGGTAGAAGGTAGGGAGGTAAGTGAGGCAGGGGGAGCGAGCTCCCTTTTCAATTCTCCTTCTTCCTCTTCATCTTCATTTCAGGGTTTCCAGAAATCCACTTACCTTGAGGACAGATCAAGGTCTACTGTCCCCAAGGTGAAAACCTTGAAAACTAAGGGCTTACCCAAGTCCTCTAGATCTCACAAATCTAATCCTGTAGCTCCCTCGAAGTCACAGGCTCTTAGTCCAGTGGCTTCAACTAGCAAGGCTGCTCCCCCTGCCAAGGGGTCGAGATCCATGGCGGTTAAGGCGAGTCCCCCTCAACCTAACTTTGACCCTGAGGCTTTTGCAGATTTCCTTTTGCAAAAGCTTGTCAAGAAGGTTGAAGCCAGGATAAGTGATCTTTCCTCTCAGCTCGCTTCGGGCTTGAAGTCTTCCGATGATCATTGGAAGTCTTTAGCTGAGAGGATGCAGAACCAGGAGAACGTGCTCTCCGGGTTCGTGCGCTCCGGAGTGGCGGCTCAAACGTACGCCGTTCCGGATGCCTCCAGCCTTCCTCCCTTTGATAAGGGAAACCCTTGGCGTCTGGCTCTTCATGCCCCTCGGCATGAAGATACCCTTACAATTGAAGGCTTGGGTACACGCAGGTTGGAAGAATTGGAGTTCTTCCCACCCGACCTGGTGCCTCCCTACCCAGGCTATGCCAGACTTACCGAAGAGGCTTGGATCAGATCAGACAAAGTCCCCAAGGAGACAGTTATTTTTCCTAGGGACCAAGCCCAATCCGCCTTGCTGCGCACTCTCACGGAGTGGGAGGCGGAGAACACCAAACTGACCCCCTTCAAAGGGACCTTCACCATGTTCTCATTGCGTGATGCTGTCCCTACTCCCTGCATGTCTAAGGTAGTCTTGCTGACTTGTCAGGCAGGCATCGAGGGTAAACCGCTGCCTCAACTCCAGGAGACAGATTCTACTTCTCTTGTCTTCCCCGGAGATTCGGAATTTTGGTTGGGAGCTCCAGCCACGTTCACAGTGGGCAAACTCGACCCCGAGTGCGCTTCATCTCTATTCAGTGAACAGCTTCCCAAGATTCCGGAGGCTCTTCTAAAAGCTGAATTTGAGGCCAGGTGCAGATTGAGTCGCTCCATGAATTCTTTGTGCCTGACAGAGGCAACAGCGGTTACGTATAACGAAGAACCTTTCTTCCAGGTCCTAACCAAATCCCTGTTGGCAGGATTCCAGGCGGACCTGTATGACTTTATCGTGGCAAGGGTGAATTGCCGCAAACACATTTTCGCGGACGCCACCATAAGGCATGAGCCCAATAGGCTCATGAAGAGCTCTATTTGGGGCGCCAACATCTTCCCCGAGGGTGAAGTGAATAATGTCCTGGCGGAGGCAACCAGGGCAAATCAAAGCCTCCGCTCCCGCTGGGGTCTCCCTTTCAAAAGGAAGGCCACCGAGTCCGCCAGATCTCAAGCTAAATCGGGGAAAAGGTTCAGGAGGTACAGAAGACCTCACACCCAGACCGTGATGCAGGCTGTACCGGTCTCCCAGGTCGGTCAGCCTTCAACTTCAAAGGCCCAGTCTCAACAACAGTTTGTGCTGATGCAGCCTGCTCAGCATACCCTTGCTTCCCCAACCTTCGTGACGTCTCCGGCTTTCAACGCCTCGTTTGAAAGCCAGGGGGCATTTCGGGGCTTTAACAGGAACGCAAGGGGAAGCAGACCCAGAGCCTCCTTCAGAGGTAGGGCTGCGTCACGTTCCCTCTCTCGAGGGAGAGGAGGCCGGGGCAGTAGAGGAGGTAAGCCCTCTCCTGTCCAACGAGTTTTCTCAGGTAGGCGGGAGGTTGTATCTTTTTCGGGACCAATGGACCTTCAGTCCGTGGGCCCACAGCATAGTCTCCAAAGGTCTGGGATGGAGTTGGAGCAAAGGTCCTCCTCCACTAGTCAGATTCCATCAGTCCCCATCCAAAGCTCTCCTGGACTTTGTAAAGGACCTGCTTCACAAGAGGGCTATAAAGAAAGTGAGACATTCCGCAGAAAGGTTCCAGTCAGCAAAGAGTAATCTTAGACTTGTCTCGTCTCAATCTTTACATTCAATGCGACAAATTTCGCATGCTTACAATCTCGCAGGTGCAGACCCTACTTCCTCGTGGAGCCGTCACCACCTCTATAGATCTTTCAGATGCATATTATCACGTCCCGGTTGCGAGAAACTTCTCTCCTTACCTAGGGTTCAGACTAGGAAAACAGGCCTACTCATTCAGAGTCATGCCATTCGGGCTCAACATAGCGCCCAGAATCTTCACCAAACTGGCAGAAACAGTAGTTCAGCAGTTATGGTCCCAGGGGATCATGTTAGCCGCATACCTGGACGATTGGATAATTTGGGCATCCAACGCCGAGGAATGTCGGAGAGGAACAGCCATAGTGATCAACTTCCTGGAATCCCTAGGCTTCCAAATAAACAGGAAGAAATCCCGCCTAGTTCCGGAGGCTCGATTTCAGTGGCTAGGAATCCAATGGGATCTGGACTCACACAAACTGTCTCTTCCGCCAGCCAAAAGGAGGGAAATAGCCAAAGCCACCAGGCAGTTCCTCAAAAACAGGAAAGCCACAGTTCGCATCTGTTACAGACTGAAAGCCAAACCAGGAAAGAGTCAGAGACTGGGTTCTCTTCAGTTCAGTCATCTGTTACAGACCTGCTTCACTGAAAGCCAAACTGAAAGATATAAACAGAAAAGTGTGGCGGAGTCCACAAGAGCCAACATCAAACTCAGAGACAAGATGTCCATTAATTCTGGTTCTAGTGTTGAGGAAAAAGACTGTTGAATTTTATTCAGTTATGTTACATGTCGACAGTCAAGAGTCTATCAAGGTCAGTACCCCTCCAGTTTCCTCCTCCATCACTGGTGATTCACACAGACGTCATGCATTCTAAGCGGGTGGGGAGGATATTCTCAACACAGAAAAGTTCAGCCTTGAAGTGTGAGACGTGGTCATCACGACAATGTTCACTGCCTTGTGTGAGCCAGTTCCATATCAACATTCTCGACTTCTTTTTGCAATGGCAGTATTTCTAACTCTGAAAAAACTTTGTCCATCCAGACAGATCCATATCAGGCTGGTTCTGGACAGTGCAGTAGTAGTGCATTGTATAAACAGGGGGGGCTCCAAGTTGAGCCGGATCAATCAAGTGATGATAGCAATTTTCTCCCTGGCAAGAAAGCACCGTTGGCACTTATCAGCCACCCATCTGGCAGGTGTCCGGAATGTCATTGCGGATTCTCTATCCAGGACAACTCCGCTGGAGTCGGAATGGTCTCTGGACAAAACATCATTCGAGTGGATTCAACGTCAGGTACCAGGTCTCCAGGTAGATCTGTTTGCCACAGAGAGCAACCACAAACTTCCATGTTACGTTGCTCCCAATCTGGACCCTCTTGCTCACTCCACAGATGCGATGTCAATAGATTGGAACATGTGGCAGAAAATCTATCTGTTTCCACCAATAAACCTGTTGATGAAAGTTTTGCACAAGCTCAGGTCATTCAAGGGTCAAGTGGCCCTGGTAGCACCCAACAGGCCGAAGAGCAGTTGGTTTCCTCTTCTTCTAGAGTTGAAACTCCGGTGTATTCAAATACCCAGGCCAAAGTTGACTCAAATAGTACAAACTCGGACTGTGTCAGCTTCCTCAAGAATTCTAAATGCCCTGGCTTTATGGACTTCATGAAATTCGCTGCTCAGAGAGGTGCTAATATTGATCCTGTTAATACATTGTTCGTAGAATCAGATAAAAGGGACTCTGCTCTCAGACAGTACGATTCAGCAGTTAAAAAGTTAGCATTATTCCTGAAAGAATCTGAAGCTAAAGTGATGTCCACGAATCTGGCAATATCGTTCTTTAGGTCATTATTTGAAAAAGGGCTGGCTTCTAGTGCTATTACTACAGGAAAGTCAGCTTTAAAAAAGATATTTTTACATGGTTTCAATATTGACTTAACGGACTCATACTTTTCATCAATCCCTAGAGCATGCGCTCGTTTGAGACCAGCAACCCGTCCACACACGGTTTCCTGGTTCTTAAATGACGTACTGAAATTAGCATTGGACACTGATAATGAACAGTGTCCATATTTGAGTCTGTTAAGGAAAACGTTATTCTTAGTTAGCCTAGCTTCAGATGCCAGAATTTCTGAACTGTCCGCTCTCTCTAGAGAACCGAACCATGTTGATTTCCTCCCATCAGGAGAAGTTCTTCTATCCCCGGATCAAAAATTTTTAGCTAAGAATGAAGATCCACAAGATAGATGGTCCCCTTGGAAGGTTATCCCCCTTCCACAGGATCCGTCCTTATGCCCAGTCACTACTTTTAAGGCTTATTTACATAGAACTTCTAATATAATGTCTGGCCCTCTTTTTGTCAGGGAAAAAGGAGGAACCCTTTCCTTAAAGACCATCAGACAACAAATACTGTATTTTATTAAACAAGCTAACCCGGATTCAGTACCTAAGGTTCATGACATCCGAGCAGTGGCCACCTCCACTAATTATTTTCATAATATGAACTTTGAGGAGCTTAAAAAATATACGTGTTGGAAATCACCATCAGTGTTCAAACGCCACTATCTTAAATCACTGGAGGCTCTAAAATTTTCTACAGTGGCTGCAGGAAGCATTGTCCCCTCCGCCCTAGATTAACATATGCAATCTTAATTATCCTGTCCTTTTCTCTCTCGCCTACCTGCCTCGTTTACTTACCTTGCCATCTATTCTTAGGTCAGGCATGCTTCACAGCCTGACTCCTGACCATGTTATGTTGTACAGTTATCTTTGTTAGCATTTAAGTGTCTTGGTATTTCCAGTATTTTGTATATATTTGCCCCTTGTTATTGACCATGTCTTATCATGTATTGTTAATCATGTCCTATTTTTGCTACTGGAATAATTAAACTCAGTTTGTACTGATAGTTTTATTTATCTCCATCTCAGTAATTGTTTAGGGGTTTCACTAAGCTTTGTATGATTCTCTGTTACTATTTCACCGGGTGACACAGGTCGAACCCAGAAAAGGGATTTTGACAAAGGAAAAATCTATTTCTTGGGGAAGACCTGTGTCACCCGGTGACCCACCCATATTCTCCGTTTCCCCCCCTAGTAGACATACCAAGCTTGGGGGGTGGGTGCTAACCTGGAATGAGACCAATATGGCAGCTGAGGTGTTGGTTGGCTGGGCAGTGAGCGTTGGGTATGTGACGGCCCCTCACTTTCCAGGGTTTTTGAGATTGGGAATCTCTACAGGGCAGAGGCCTGTGGCAGTGGCAACACACTCACCCTTTGTGTATACCGACATCTATTTTGATTAATAGATGATCGAACTGGGGGTAGTAACCCCAGCATTCCTGATAGCTTTTTTCTCTGGTATTTCTGAGCTCGTCCCTGTGTCACCCGGTGAAATTCCTTACTAGCATGAATTTCTAGGTATAAATATTGCTAAATATACCAGAGAAAAAAGCTATCAGGAATGCTGGGGTTACTACCCCCAGATCGAGCATCTATAATGAAAATAGACGTCGGTATGGGTAAGGGTGAGTGAAGGCATCACTGCCACAGAACCACACTCTGAAGATATCCCAATGACAAAACCCCGGAAGAGCGGAGAGCCGACCCAGCTCCCCCGCACTCACCCGCCCGCTGACGGCGACCCCAGCGCCATCTGATCTCTTTCCATTCTAGCACGTGATCTCTGCTGTTGGTAGATTTTTTGCTTGTGTTTTTTCCCAGCAATTTCTGCTTTCTTTCACCATGTCATTGAGCAGCTTTACTGTCTCCAAGTTAAGTACCATCTTCTTGTGGGGTTTTTATGATTAGTTTGGCTGTTAAAACCCGTATTTATAAATTATACGTGGTTTTTGTTTGGGTGCTGCGGCATCCCTCTTGTCAGCCATGTCGACCTCGAGGTACACCCATTCGGCTTGTTCTGTTTGGGTTTCTCTTGGTTGTCCACACTAATTATCTTTAATTTCCCCGTCATGGGATCATCCTGGTGGCGTTCCCTTAGGGTGTGTCCGTGGGTCTCCTTTAATTCTTGCTATTGTTTGGGGTACCCGAAGATTCCACCCAATTGCTTTTCTCCCCAGGATGTCTCCCTGCTTGAACAGTACGAAAAATTTTTATTGTATGTGCTTGATGACGCGATTTGTATTGTTTTACCTGAGCGTGGCGTCAGGTACGGCCTGTTGGCTGTTTACATTCTGTCGCCTAGTTCGGTTAGGCTATACGCCTAACACAAGCTTATACATTTTTATATTATTGGATGGTTATTTATTTGTCTCTAGGTTAACATGTTTATATCATTTAGCGGGGATGCTAGCCTAGTCCTATCACTAGTTGGTGGGTTAGGCTACCTCCTTTTTTAGCTGCTTTACCTAACCTCCTGCTCTCCCGTGTCTCGCTTGAGAGGGTAGGAGGGAAGGGGGATAGTCAGGTCGAGGGAGTTTCTGTTGTTGTTCCATCCGTCTACCGCTGGTTTGGGTGGCTGAAGTCGAGACCCCATTTTCCCCCCCCTCTAGCACTAGTGGGGGAGGAGGTTTTTATCTTGGAGAGTCTCCTTCATGCCTTTTATAACCCTTTTCCATTACTTAGTCGGTTACGGTTGGCCTTTGACACTGGAATTTCTCTCCCTGCGTTTTCCTCTCCTCCTGGTTACCTAGGCTATGCCTGCTAGGAGGGTGAGAGCGTGGTGTGGTTTGGTTTAGGGCAGTTCCTTTTTCTTCCCCTGTACTTGTGGTGGGTCATGAGTCTCCCTGTATTTAGGTACCCTCTGGATACCTTCTACCTTCTTGGGTTACAGTTGAGCGGGGGTATAGTCCCCCAGTCTCCTGTCTTATTATTTCTCTTGACCCTCTCCGTCAAGTACTGTTATTTCCTTCCTTTTCCCCCGTTTCCCCCCGTATGAGGTTCAAGTTGTTTGTCATCTCCTTGCCGCGTGACGCCGGACCTCCGATGGTCACCCCGAGGCAGGCAGGCCTACCCTACTAGAGAGACACGCTTCCTCCTGGGGTCGGTTCCGTTGACATTACATGGCTAGTGTCTCGTTGATTCGCTCTCTCCGGATCGAGCGGGTTTCTGACCACTCTCAGGGCTCACTCTCTCACTTCTCTCTGCTCCGCCATCCCCGGCCCTCCCGTTGCCTCTGCCCTACTATCGCTTTGGCACTTTGAGTCATGTAGATGGGTTGATTTGGCTTTTCCACCTGACCATATTATGATCAGCTGTGATGTACTGCCTCGCCTTTCTGCTATGCTCTAGCTTCGGAGGCTCGGGATCCCGGAGGGGTTTGCGCCGGAACCCGGGGGCTTATGATGCATTATTCCTTATGTGTTGTTAACCATATATTTGTGCCATCGCTTTATCCATCATACTAGATTGTCCCGGCGGCCTCATGTATCCCGCCGCCGGATTTCAAATTTTTTATTATTTTAATTCTTTTGTACCACGAGTCCAGTGACCCTGTCTTTGGGTTCCTCTGTATTTTTTCCGGCGTTCCTTGAGATAAGGGGTCTTGTCTGGCTCAATATTTTTGTTCCGCCAGAGTATTCCAGCGGTACGGTACGAAATTATACCTAATGTAGTTTAAGTTATCTTGAATTGGTAGGTTCATATTCTGTGGTTTTTTCATCCCTCCGGAGTGCTCCGGTAGTTCGGTATGAAATTACTTAATACCTACTGTAGTTTAAGTTATCTTAGATTAGTAGGTTCATACACTGTTCACACTTACAGACTGTTCGTTGTGAGGAGCCCGGGTGCACTGCCATCTTGCACCAACCCTACGGGCACGTGGTTTGCCGTACCCACGCTGGTTGTGCAGTACGCCTGGATGACCTGATCGTGTGGCACCCGGACGGCTGTGAGGTTTGCTTCGCACTCTACGGGTGTGTTCAGGACGAGTCGGTAAGCCGATTGTTTTTGTTCCGCCCCTCCGGGGGCTCTCACATATAATGTTATGGTGAAATTTTGGATTTTTATGATCTTACCATAATAGTTCGGTCTTTGATATTCCCCCCCCCCTTTTTTCAGTCCGATGAATCCTCCCGCAAGGATGCCCTCGAGTCCCTCCGTGCCTGGGTGGCTGGGTTCGGTAGGAACGTTCCGTCGGGGAAACCTTATGTTCTTGATGAGAACTTAAGGAACATCCTGTACCCCGGCGCCCAGATTGCTGCGGCTGTTCCAGCTGAGGTGGCCGCCCCCATCATCGAGCAAATCCGGGTAGAGACCCAGCCTATCCAGGATGACCCGCTGTACGAGGAGGTGGCGGAGGACGTCGCCGCGCTAGATCTCGACCTGGAACCCATGAACACGGAACAGGACCAGGAGGTAGGTAGGGAGGTAAGTGAGGCAGTGGGGGCGGGCGCCCTGTTTGATTCCCCTTCATCATCAGTTTCTTCTTTTCAGGGCTTTCACAAATCTTCTCTCTTGAAGGACAGAGCCCAGTCTACTGTCCCCAAGCTGAAGAAGGCGTGGAAGGCGAAAGGCTATAAGTCTTCGTCTTCCCGCAAGGCATCCCCCTTTCCCCCGTCGAAGCCACAAGACGCTGGGCTGGTGGCCTCCGGGAGCAGACCAAGTACCTCGGGCAGAGGTACGAGTAAGAGAGCGGCCAAGCCTAGCCCTCCTCGCCAGCCTGCCTTTGACCCTGAGGCATTTGCGGGGATGCTACTCCAGAGGTTCTCTACGGAGGTAGAGGCGAAGCTGAGCAAGCTCACGGAGAGGCTTCAGAGCCAGGAGACTATGCTCTCCGATATCGTGCGTTCCGGGGGGGCTGCGTTGCACTACCCCATCCCGGACGCCTCCGCCCTCCCTCCATTTGACAAAGGGAACCCGTGGCGTTTAGCCCTTCATGCTCCCCGGCATGAAGACACCTTGACTATTGAAGGTCTAGGCACTCGCAGACTGGAGGAGCTAGAGTTCTTCCCTCCAGATCTTCTGCCCCCCTACCCAGGCTTTGCTAGGCTGACAGAAGAAGCCTGGGTATGCTCTGATAAGGTCCCTAAGGAGACAGTGATCTTTCCTAGGGACCAGGCGCAATCAGCTCTGACTCGCACCTTTACAGAGTGGCAAGCGGAGAACACCAAGTTGAACCCCTTCAAGGGCAACTTTACCATGTTCTCCCTTGGGGATAAACTCCCAACCCCCTGCTTGACTAAGGTTGCACTCGCAATGGCCCAGGCATGTGCTGAGGGCAAGCCTTTGCCTCAGCTCAGGGAGACGGACCCCACGTCTCTAATCTTCCCAGGGGGTGACGACTTTTGGAAGGATGCTCCGTCCACGTTTACGGCTGGTAAACTGGACGCAGATTGCGCATCCAACCAGTTCAGTGAGCAGCTTCCTAAACTGACGGAAGCTCTCCTGAAGGCTGAGTTCGAGGCACGGTGTCGCTTGAGCCGGTCTCTGAACTCGCTGTGCCTGGCGGAGGCAACCGCCGTCTCATTTTCAGAGGAGTCGCTGTTCCAGGTCTTGACGAAATCTTTGTTAGCAGGGTTTCAGTCAGACCTATATGACTTCATGGTGGCGCGGCTGAACTGTCGCAAATTCATCTTTGCTGACGCTACCATTCGACATGAGCCTAACAAGCTCATGAAGAGTTCCTTCTGGGGAGCCAATCTGTTCCCGGAAGAAGAAGTCACCAGTGTCCTGGCTGAGGCAACCAGGGCTAACCAGAGTCTGTGCTCCCGGTGGGGTATTCCGGCCTTTAAACGGAAAACCCCAGAGTCCGGTGGCTCCCAGTATAGACCGGGAAAAAGGTACAGGAGGCACAGAAGACAGCAGCATCAGGCTGTTGTCCAGGCGGTACCTGTCTCGGCAGTGAGCCAACCCTCCACTTCCAAGGCCCAACCCCAACAGTTTGTGCTGGTTCATCCAGCTCAACACTCCCTTGCCACTCCTTCTTATGTGTCGTCTCCGGCATATAACCCTTCTTATGAGGGTCGTGGGGCCTTTCATGGCCTTAACAGGAGTGCAAGGGGGGTTAGAGCTAGAGCCTCCTATAGAGGTAAGGCTGCCCTACGGTCCCTCTCCCGGGGAAGAGGAGGCCGCGGTAGAGGTAACAAACCCGCTTCCTCCTAGTGAGACCAGCCAGGTAGGCGGAAGACTTTTCTGGTCCAGAGACCAGTGATCTTTCAGTCCATGGGCACACAGCATAGTGTCCAAAGGTTTGGGTTGGAGCTGGATCAAGGGTCCTCCTCCCTTGACCAGGTTTCATCAACCCTCCTCCAAAGCTCTACAAGACTTTGTGACAGAACTGCTCAGGAAGAGAGCAATAAAGAAAGTGAGACACCTCAGATTCCAAGGCAGGCTGTTTTCTGTTCCCAAAAAAGACTCCAGTCGACAAAGAGTAATCCTGGATCTATCGCGTCTAAATCTTTACATACAATGCGACAAATTTCGCATGCTTACAGTTGTGCAGGTACGGACTCTACTTCTGCGTGGAGCCGTCACCACCTCTACCGATCTTTCAGACGCATACTATCACGTCCCGATTGCGCGGAACTTCTCTCCCTTCCTAGGTTTCAGACTGGGGAAACAGGCCTGCTCCTTCAGGGTCATGCCTTTCGGGCTCAACATAGCGCCCAGAATATTCACAAAACTGGCAGAAACAGTAGTTCAGCAGTTGCGATCCCGGGGGATATCGTTAGCGGCGTACCTGGACGATTGGATAATTTGGGCTTCAACCGTCGAGGAGTGCCGGAGAGCTACGGCCATGGTGATCAAGTTCCTGGAATCCTTAGGCTTCCAATTGAACAGGGAGAAGTCCCGCCTAACTCCGGAAGCTCGGTTTCAGTGGCTGGGTATCCAGTGGGACCTAACCTCGTACAGGCTATCTCTTCCGCCGGCCAAGCGGAAGGAAATAGCCACAGCTGCTAGAAAGTTTCTGAATTACAGGAAAGCCTCCTGCTGGACACAAGAAAGAATCTTGGGTTCTCTTCAGTTCGCCTCTGTAACAGACCTGCTCCTAAAAGCGAGATTAAAAGACATAAACAGAGTGTGGCGGAGACGAGGCAATGTCAGGCTCAGGGACAGGGTCTCATCAATTCCGTTAATCTTATGG
Organism: Macrobrachium rosenbergii; assembly: GCF_040412425.1. Classification (NCBI taxonomy): domain Eukaryota; kingdom Metazoa; phylum Arthropoda; class Malacostraca; order Decapoda; family Palaemonidae; genus Macrobrachium; species Macrobrachium rosenbergii. The sequence continues at coordinate 47,849,646 of NC_089760.1, forward strand.
AAAAGACTCCGCCCATGGTCCACAGTCAAGGGCCTCTCAAAGTCAGTCCCTCTTCAGTTTCCCCCTCCAGCTCTGGTAATCCACACAGACGCTTCGTTAAGCGGCTGGGGAGGATACTCACCAAAACAAAAGGTACAAGGGACATGGTCTACCATGTTTCAACAGTTCCATATAAACACTTTGGAAGCAATGGCAGTGTTTCTAACCCTGAAAAAGCTTCGTCCCGCCAACCAGATCCACATCAGGCTGGTATTGGACAGCGCAGTAGTAGTACATTGCATAAACAGGGGCGGGTCCAAATCGAGTCGGATAAATCAGGTGGTATTAGCCATCTTCTCCCTGGCGGACAAACACAGCTGGCATTTGTCAGCTACCCATCTAGCGGGAGTGCGGAACGTAGTGGCGGATTCTCTGTCCAGGTTGACTCCGCTGGAGTCGGAATGGTCCCTAGACAAGGACTCCTTCAACTGGATCTGCCATCGTGTTCCGGGACTTCAGGTAGACCTGTTTGCCACGGAGAGCAATCACAAACTCCCTTGTTATGTGGCTCTCAATCTAGATCCTCAAGCTTACGCCACAGATGCAATGTCCATAGATTGGAACAGTTGGGAGGGAATTTACCTGTTCCCCCCAATAAACATGCTGATGAAAGTCTTACACAAGCTCAGGTCATTCAAGGGTCAAGTAGCCCTAGTAGCCCCCAATTGGCCGAAGAGCAACTGGTTTCCACTTCTCCTGGAACTCAAGTTGCGGCGTCATCAGATACCCAGACCCAGGCTGACTCAGATAGTACAAACGAAGCCTGTGTCAGCTTCCTCAAAAATTCTGAATGCCCTGGCTTTATGGACTTTATGAAGTTTGCCGCCCAAAGGGGGGCAAATATTGACCCTGTTAATACTCTGTTTATTGAATCCGATAAGAGAGATTCTACCCTCAGACAGTATGACTCAGCAGTAAAAAAATTGGCATCTTTTCTGAAGGCATCTGAAGCTGAAACTATGACCACTAATTTAGCGATAACCTTCTTTAGATCATTGTTTGAAAAAGGCCTAGCCCCGGCCACTATTACTACAGCAAAATCAGCTTTGAGAAAGGTGTTTTTGCATGGCTTCAAGATTGACCTAACTGACTCATACTTTTCTTCCATCCCTAGAGCATGTGCTCGTTTAATGCCAGTAACACGCCCACATTCGGTTACCTGGTTCCTTAATGATGTTCTGAAATTAGCCTCAGATATTAATAATGCCCATTGCTTTTTTCTAGATCTATTAAGGAAGACTTTATTCCTGATTAGTTTAGCTTCAGGTGCCAGAATCTCAGAACTGTCTGCTCTCTCTAGAGGTGTCGATCACATAGATTTCCTCCCGTCAGGAGAAGTTCTGCTTTCCCCAGATCATAGATTCCTAGCGAAAAACGAAGACCCTCAAGACAGGTGGTCCCCTTGGAAGGTGGTTCCTCTTCCACAAGACCTGTCTTTGTGCCCAGTCGCTACCTTGAGGGCTTACTTGCAAAGAACTTCTCAGTGTTTGTCTGGTCCTCTTTTTATCAGGGAAAAAGGTGGAACACTTCCTTTAAAAGCTATAAGACAGCAAATCCTATATTTCATTAAACAAGCTAACCCGGATTCAGTTCCCAAGGTTCATGATATCCGAGCAGTAGCTACCTCTACCAATTATTTTCATAATGTGGATTTTGCTGAATTGACAAAATACAGGCGGTCCCCGGTTTACGACGGGGGTTCCGTTCTTTCGCCAGCGTCGTAACCGAAAAAATCGTCGTAAGCCGGAAAATCGTCGAAAAAATCGTCAAAATCATAAGAAAACCTTACTTTTAATGCTCTGGGTGCATTGAAAACGATGTAAACTGCATTATTATTGAGTTTTACATAAAAAAACCTTCAAATTATGATTATTCTGCCGTTTTGGGGCCATATTTCTTCCATCGGATCGGGCGACGATGCGTCGTAACCCCGAACATGCGTTGTAAGCCGGGAAATAATTTCTGATGAATATATTTGAAAAGCGTCGTAACCTCGAACGTCGTGGCGGAACCGTCGTAAACCGGGGACTGCCTGTACACGGGATGGAAATCTCCATTAGTGTTTAAACGCCACTACTTGAAAACACTTGAAGCTCTGAAATTTCCTACGGTGGCTGTCGGGAGCGTCATCCCCCCACCTTAAAATTATCCTTTAACCTTATCCTTTCCCCCCCGCCCGCCTGCCTCATTTATTTGCCCTACCAGTTTTCCTGGGCCATTCATACCTCACTGCCTGGCTCCTCAATTTATGTGATGCTTGAAATTGTTGGCCTTTATATGATGTTTATTGTGATTATGTTTTTAATGTGTGCTGTTTTGTAGATATAAGTCTTGAGGTACTTCTGTAATTTTGTATTTTGTATTTTTGTACCTCCTCTCATGTTTTTTGCCAGACTTTCATATTTTCATGTCAAATTGTATGTTTACATAAGCTTAGCCTAACTATTATTTTAATTTCCTCTGTTGTGAAGTTCTGTATTAGTCATAAGAAATAATTAAACTTATTTTCTTACAGTACGCGTTTTTATGCATGATCACCTTAGATAATTGTTTTCTTACATCTTCATAGTCTTGGTATGATTCTCTGTTACGATTTCACCGGGTGACACAGGTACGAGCTCAGAAAAGGGATTTTGACAAAGGAAAAATCTATTTCTGAGGGAGGCCCTGTGTCACCCGGTGACCCTCCCAGGTCCTAGCTTTCCCCCCCTGCACGGGCATACCAAGCCTGGGGATGGTGCTAGCCTGGAATGAGTTCAGATGGCACTGGGGTCGCCGTCGGGCGGGCAGGTGAGTGCGGGAGCTGGGTTGGCTCTCCGCTCTTCCGGGGGTTTTGTCATTGGGATATCTTCAGAGTGTGGTTCTGTGGCAGTGATGCCTTCACTCACCCTTACCCATACCGATGTCTATTTTCATTATATATCTGGGGGTAGTAACCCCAGCATTCCTGATAGCTTTTTTCTCTGGTATATTTAGCAATATTTATACCTAGAAATTCGTGCTAGTAAGGAATTTCACAGGGTGACACAGGGCCTCCCTCAGAAATAGATTTTTCCTTTGTCAAAATCCCTTTTTTAGCAATACTTATACCTAGAAATAAGTGCTTAATGGTTATTTCACCGGGTGACACAGGTCTTCCCCCAGAAATTGATTTTTCCTTTGTCAAAATCCCTTATTTAGTAAAGAGAAGTCACATGAAGATGAAATAGTTTCTCTCTAAACAGGAATACTGTAGTAGAATTGTAGCGTGAAATTAAGAGACAATTCATGGTCCCAAGAAAGATTTAATAATTAAATAATTGCTGTCCTGCCTCCACGGGGTAAGAAAACCACTATGTTTTTTAAGTGAAAGAAAACAGCTGAATGCTAGTAAAAACTACTGGTATCTTTCTTGAAAATTAATAGTGTAAAGGAGTTTAAAAGGAAGATTCCCTTGCAGTTACAGTGGTTAGAAAAGGCCTTTAGAGTACAAGTGATATGATGAAACACTTGGTTTATTACACACAAGTCTCGTGCAAGGAGTAAAAGAATGTTGTAAAATGGCAGCGAATGTTTTGACAGTTCGCTGGTATAGACCAAGTACTCACGCACCCTCACAACCACAGAAGGTCGCGCAAGTGAGATCAGCTGATCGGTAGGTGGAACAAAGTAGCAGGTAGGCAGGCGCCGTACTTACATACACTGGTACATAAAGATGAATGTATGACTCCTCTCTATTTTGATAGGGAGAAATGAACTACACTGCTCTCTTTGTAAATGACACATGGACCAGGTTATGAATTCATTTGCACATCTTAAGTTACTAACAGTAACTCTACAAGGAAAAGGGAATTTTAAAAACCTGCGGTGTTCTAAATTAATGGTTCTGTAGTTGGCTGATCTAAAGTGAGAGAGCTTAGGGCAGGCGATGGAAGAGGTGGTGGAAGCAGCGGTCTACACAAATGCACACACCACTCTCACATTTGCTGGCATGAGTCAGGGCCCACCCAGATAAGTTACCTGGGTAATCTCTGACACACGGGAATGCCCTTCTTAACGATGACCAAAATGGCGCCCAGCGGGTTTAAATGATTAAAAAAATTTACTAAAAGGGTGACATTTATTCAGAAAACACTCAATTCGCTAGGCTACACTATCTGCTGGTTTTCTCTCACTGGAACCTCACTTGCTAAATTAAAAGGGAGATTGCGCGTGCTTCCCTTCACTATTATAACTGTCTTGAATGTATCACAAAACTAACCAACCCCTAATTGTGTATCAAAGGCTGAATAACCATACAAAATACCTCAGAACATGCAAGAAAAATAGCCCTAATTAAGCTAAAATAACAGCATGCACTAACTCGTTGATTTCCTGCTGACGACACAATGGAATATGGCTTTGTCTTAACTTGTATGATCAAAATGGCGGCTAGCTTCGAACGTGCAGCCCTAAATCACTTTTCTGTTGCATGCATGAGCTCTGATCATTTTGTAAAACGTAAAGCAACCATAAGGCACGTACTTTAGTGAAAACTCTGATTTTGCCACTCTGGAAGATTGTCACACCAATACACTATTTAACTCTAGTCACAGTCGTCAGCTGAACACACATTTACCAACTCAGATTCTAATGCTGACTTGCAAGAAACCATCAGCCTACGCTATTTCCTATCGGATTTATGAACACAGTTGCTGTGCTTCATTCCCTGTTCTAAGTTGCCATGGAGATATTTATGTTACAGTTTGTTTCAAAATCACCAATACAAGAATGGGATTAATACTGGCAAAGGTCAGCCAATGTTACAAGTGACGAGCTGGGGTTGTGTTAAAGTATTCAGTACTACTTAGCCTTGCTAATAAGTGGCTCGCTAAAGGCAAGAGGGAGATGAAGTGGAAGGTTGCCAGTGAGACCCAGATGATACAATTCAAGTGGTTTATTCACGCAAAGAACAGATCGCAAATTAAGTACAATTAGTTTACAAAGGGCTCACAATTAATTACAATTAAATTACAAGGGGAAACATATACAAGTACTGTACAGTTAAATTACAAGGGGAAAATAGATCCAAGTACAGCTGAATTGTAAGGGAAGGATATCCCAAATTTGCACAATTAACTTCATAATGGACAACAGAGCTGAATGTGGATTGCGAACGCAGTATTTAGTGGCACATGTAACAGCATCTCCTGAAATGCAGAGAGGCTCTGTTGAGCATTAAAATTAACATGTGTAAGCCTATCATATGAAATGGACAAAGTCTAAGGCTGGAGGAGGCACTTAAATTCATGTATTAAATTTGGCAGAGGTAACTTATCACGCAAGGGGACGTTAAATCACTAAAATGCCAGACATAGGAGATTCACAAGAACGGAAAACTTCAAGCTGGGAAGTCAAGAGAATGACAGAAAATAGGATGGGCGAAACTCCCCCTATCAGACACGTACCTGCTTGACTTATGATGTGCTCTTATAGCAGAAAGCAAGGGTGACTTCCAGTTAGCTCTTAGTGGGAGGCTTCCCCTGCAGTAGGCGATAGGGGCACGTGTCGTCTTAGGCTAAGGGAGCCCCGCCTCACGAGGTTAGGAGCTATCACGGCTCTCAGGGAGATGTTATCAATGCCGCGTTCTGCCAACATCTCTGGCCTTTTCCTTCTCAGGGCATCGCCCAACCTCTCTCAGCTCATGTGGACTGGGTTGGTGGGCCAGTTCATTCTAGTCTGTATTGGTACAATCTGAAACAGAGGAATTTCCGCCCAGTATGAGAGTCGAAAACAAGGAAAGGAGTGGCAAATAATGGGAGGAATTTGACAGAGGGACAGAAACAAAGCACGAAGGCATTTCCTGTCCACTTTGGCTGGAAAACTATCCCGTACTCTGTCTTTTACTGTATTGGTTGCCACACACACTACACTATTTTGTTGATATTTTAAGCTACAGTATTCTTGTTTATATTTTTACTCTTTATTTTCTAATTTTTTGTTTTTGTAATAGAAACCAAAAGGGTAATGCAATTGTGTGCATAGGTACATAAGTATGCACACATTCATTCCATGTTGTCAGTGAACTTGGTACAGCCTGTTTGGTTTTGTCTTGCCTACATATGAAATTCGCATTGCAGATATTGATACAGTGACTGCAGATGAAATATCAACAGTGATAAGATATTCTCTTATGTACTGTTATGAAATGTGTTAGTCAACTAAACTTGTAATAAGAACAATAGAGTAAATCAGCAAAGCAAAAAAATAAAAAAATGGTAATGAGTACATGAATATGGATGCACTCATTTGATGGTGTTGTGAACTTCCTGGAGTTTTAGTTTTGTTTTTATGTTTATGATACAGTAATTAAAATTTCATTAAAGAATATGTACAGTACTGAGAGAGAGAGAGAGAGAGAGAGAGAGAGAGAGAGAGAGAGAGAGAGAGAGAGAGGAGAGAGGAGGGGGAGGTAAACAAACGAATTTGGAAACAGCTGTTTTGCGATTGTCAGGGATTTTACTTCAACATGAAGTGTTAGTTTACCTTTGTATACCCATTTTATGTTTATGTACAAAAATAAAAATAAATCCATTGATACATTCGTTTCTTTTAGCAAGTAAAAAATTATTTTTCTAATTCTTTCAGTAGTAGGCTCAATCAGCTGATTCTGAGTGTAAACATTACAAATGGCAGGACAATCAGTTTTTATTATATATAGCACAATGATAATATGTTAGTATAATAATACAATATAAATGTAACAGTTTGCAAATGGATACTATGAATGTAACACGTGGGGGTAGCATAGGTCTATAGTTCACACATAGCCTACTCATTTTTATCTTGTGTATGGTAATACAATATGCTAACATTGATAAGGAAGTTGCTGAATAAAAATACATTATTGGTCATAAAACCATAGTAGGCTGTGGGTAAACACAGGTAGGCTACCTGCCTACTGAACTGTTTCATTTATTAGGGAGAGAAAATGAAGGGGTTGCATTTTTCCAAAGTGTATTTATGCAGTATATTGTTACAAATATGGGAAAAAAGGTAGATAATTGCCTTTTGCATAAAGTTTTCAGTTTAAAGTGTGATGGTTGTAGTTTATGAGCATACTGAGTGTTTATAGTTATGCAGTATTGACAAGATTAGGTGAGGAAGGGTAAAGAGTTGCCTTTGAGCACCCCTAGATTTTTTTTTACTTGCCATTATTTGGATTTCACTATTATCCAACGGACCCTTAGCTCTATTAATCCAGATAATTGAAGGATCATTGTGTTATAACAGTACACAAGAGAATATGTTATCACTGTTGATGTTTCTCCTCTTATCACTGTAAAAATATTTAAAATGTGAATTTCATATGTAGGCAAGACAAAACCATACAGGCTACACTAAGTTCACTGACAGCATGGAATGAGTTTGTGCATATGTATAGTACATACCATACACATTTATCTTTTGGTTTGAAAGAATGAAAAATGAGAAAATGCAGTAAAAATTTAAATGAAATTACTAGCATAAAATATAGATAAAAAAGTATGATATTTGTGTTACTGTGCTTAGACTTCGATAATCTTGAGTTCTCTCTCTCTCTCTCTCTCTCTCTCTCTCTCTCTCTCTCTCTCTCTCTCTCTCTCTCTCTCTCTCAGTACTGTACATATCCTTTAATAAAATGTGAATTACTGTATCATAAACATAAAACACATAAACCCAAACTAGCTATATCAAGTCTGGTCCACCTAGCCCTCTTTACCCATCCAATGCTGCACCCTCACCTGACTCCCAGCCGTAGAAACTGCTCCCAGTTCTCCCACCTTCCAAAACAAGCCCCTTCTCTGAGCCTTCCTCCACACAGCCTTACTGCCCCTCCTCTCCATGGCAGCAAGCCATCCGACCACCACCCCCATGGAAACTTCTCAAGGCTTCCCCCACCCCCCAAAACCCTTTCCCAGTCAGTTTGGGTGTAGGCAGTGTTACCAGCATTTTTTCAGACAATGCAGCATTGCCAATCATTGGAGGGTGTTTTTTTCTCAGATTATTTGAAAATTACATGTATAATTTATTTCTGGGGCCTTGATCCCGGGTTCGGGTGTGTTGGATAATGGTGATCCAGATAATTGAGGAATTACTGTATAGTGTTATCTAACATAAATGATATTGTATTTCTATGAGAGCAGTGTGAATTTATGGAAGATAAACTTAGATCCATTATCAGTTGTAATCCTAAATGGGATCCTTAGAAAAACAGAAAAAATTTGTTCCTCAATTGGGTCCTTGCGCTTATCTGATTTCGAATAGGAACAACCATGACCCATTTAGAGAGGTTATCAACCACCATCAGACAGCCAGTATATCCAGATGATGTGGTGGGAAAACCGAGGAGGTCCAAGGCTGCCAACTGGAAAGGAGCTGAAGTTGATGTCTTCAAGGTTAGTGATGCACCACAACTCTTGAGACCCTACAAGTCTGACATTCCCTACAGGCTCAGTGCATCCTTTACCACCTTGCTTTCTGAGAAAGTGATGCCAGATAAGGTGACAAAGCATGGCTATCATTTTGCCAACTCCAATATGAGCAATTTGAATATGTCTTTGCAACCAGATCAATCAAGACACCGAGGGTAATTATTAATACCAGCCGATTTTCACGGGTTCGCTTCAGTAGATCTTCATGTATCTCAAAATCATCCCACCAGTTCTTACAAGGACAATAGGAACAGGGTAACCAGGTAGAAGGAACACCAGAACTTGCCATTACAATACTGGACTGCAGCTGACAGTGATCTCTCTGGATTTCCCTAACTTGCACCATGGACAACAGAGCATTTCTTGAGAAAGCCTTATTACATTCTGATCCTGTTACGTATAATCATTATAGTGCCTTCAGTTGGTACCGATGAAACCAGTTACATCACAGGTGACAGCTGCATACACAACGTTTCCTCAGAATTCAGTCATGTGGTCTATCCTACAGATGGCTTAGGCAAGAAGTGGCACTTGTCAGTACTCCACCACATGGGGTTGCTCCATGGGACAGCAGACTCCCTGTTGAAGCAAATGGCAACCTGCTTCCACATCCAGAAGTGGTCCTGTTTGCTTACATGGGAGAACCATCAACTTCATTTAAACCTGGACATTCAGGCAATAACAAATGATGCATTCCTACAAGACTGGAACAAATAGAGTGCGCACTATCTTTACTCCATTGTCTCATGTCTTGAAGGAGTTCAACATACTGCTAACTTTCAATGGAACCACCCCTGTAGGGAGGTAGTGCCATCAGTGCACCTCATGGGGTGCACTGTAGACATTACTAAAGGTTCTTTGCAGCATCCCTTCAGCCCCTAGCTGCGATCCCTTTTCATTCCTTTTACTGAACCTCCATTCATATTATCATTCTTCCATCTTGCTATCCACCCTCTCCTAACAATTATCTCATAGTGTAACTGTGAGGTTTTCCTCCTGTTACACCTTTCAAACCTACCTGTTCTCAATTTCCTTCCCAGTGCTGAATGACCTCATAGGTCTCCCTTTGGCCGAAACTATACGTATTCCATTCTATTCAATGGAACCACCTACCTAGTGGTGCTAAATTGGCCCAGCATTCTCTGGTTCATTCTGCTAAAACAACAGCTGAGAAAATCAGTTTCACAACTCTCTGCTGTTCTATCTCAGACAGTAGGAGGGAAAGCTGTCTATGTATTTCTTGCTGAGCCATGACCTTCAGGTGTGGACTCTTTAAATCTATTGTACTATAAAAATCATGCATCTAACATTGCTAGGTACCTGGTAGCATAACTTGGTCTTCATCTATCTGGCAATACCAGTCCATATGGTAAGTGTGGTTTGATTAACTCCACAAACAGAGCCAGGTTGAAATTATGATTGAAACTGTTATAAGTTTTTTCCAGATAACCCTTCTTTGGGGGCACATTCTTGTCGCTACCACAGTTATTACATACAAGACTATGCCGTTAGAACCCTTGCTCTATGGGTTTGGCATAGATCCAGTGCTAAAGTTATTAGCTCCACACTCTGGTCCTGTACACTACAAAGACTTGCTCCTGTTAATTCCAGTATTCCCTAGTTGATGACTAAGATTCTACAACTCCTGTCATCTCCTCTGTTCATTGGCCCCAGTGCAACAGCTTATATGCTCCAAAAGGCAATCTTCTTGACCATCTTGGTGTCAGGAGTTTAGATCATCAAACTCAGTTCTCTTAGATGGGGACAATGCTTCATCACCCTTGCAGCTAGCTGTCATTTACTTGTGTCCTCTGTCAAGTCTGTGGCTGTGGGAATGCACTATTACAGATAATACATTATGTTTGGTCTGATGTCACGTATACCTTCCCAGATACCCCTTATTTCTTCTATCAACCACTGATCACTGGGATATCTGGCATCCTATCCCATCATCCCATCATGGTTAGATAAGTCACCTACATACAGGTTCTTCGCACTTTATAATTCATTGTTAATATTTCAGGGAATCCTGAATGAAACAAGCGAGGTAATTTCTTATATGGCATTACCTTGAATAATTTTTCATCTGGATAGATGGGATTCATTTCTTAGGAGCTAGGCCAATTTTTCCACTTGTCAGCTTCTTTCATATGCTCTTTTGAGGTTGAAGCAGCAACTAGCTAGCAAAAAGAAGTTTTCACTGAGGAAAATACACTTTTTGGGAGCTGTTGTGAGTTCTCAAAATGACTCACTTTCCCCAAGAAAAAGGCATGGGTATCTATGGCGGATGTTGTCTTTCAGGAGCTGGTGAGTTGTGCACTGTTGCAGCAGAGATAAAAAAAGCCTTCTTGCCATGAGTCTTTTTATATTCCATTACTTTGCCAACAGTCACTACTCTGGCCAGAACCAGATATGAAAGAATTCTTAACATTAGTTGGTTTGTCTTATGGAAGTCCTGGGGGGATCATAAAGGTAGCTCCTTGATGACTCACAATGACTACTAAAAATAGGTTTTTGCTGTATCAAGGCCTGTTGTCTACTGGATCACATTTTGTATGGAGCATGAGTCAAGTAATCAAAAGTTCCTTAATTGATACCAGTGGTAGGAGACAAAGTCGTATGTTATCACTGATTATTTGTAATGAAGATTATGTTTTTCAGCTAATGGGACCCACTAAAAGATTAAGTGGGTCAAAATGCTCATTAATCAGAGTTAATGATATATTGTCACTGATGAGGGAATTTCTTTTCAGGCTCTTTGAATTACTGTAGTTGTTCTGATACAAGTTATCTTTTTTCTGCAAACCATTGCATTTATATTTTTTATTCTGTATACTATATGGTTTTGCATTAAACTGTGTAATAATTATTATCTATTTGTTTTCTAGTATGTTGTGACACGTCTTCTAGAAAAGTGTGGTGAATATGTAACTACAAAGCAAAGCAGTTTAACCCAGTGGCACCCAGTTTTAGGATGGTTTTCTAGACCTCTTGATCAACATCTCAATGAATCTCTTTCCCTAGTTAAAACCCAGTTGCAACTTTTGTGGAGTGGACCACTCATAAAACTGATGTTTTCTACTCTTACCAGCGTGATCAAAGAGCAGGTAATATTTACAGTTTTGGATTTTTGTTCAGTAATTTTGATATCTGTATTGATACTGAGTTCATGGATAACTTCCAGTGCTGAATGCTATTGTTTAAGGTATGTTAATTCTTATGTGCATTACATTATTTTTGATAGCATAGTTGCTTGCTTCGTCCTCAAGGAGTTACCTTCTGTGGGTCTGTCAGAGCTCCATGGTGACCAAACTAATGTCAGAGATTTCCCTTCTAATTGGTCTTGTGGCCAGGTATTGTGTCATAATGATATACATTATAACACATGATGGAGTGTGTAATGGACTCAAGATAAGAGGGCTCTTTCCCTAATCTTACAGCGAAGCTGTACCCAGGTTCTTTTGTTGTGGTGTAGAATAGATAGGGAAATTAGATAGAGAGAGAGAGAGAGAGAGAGAGAGAGAGAGAGAAAGTTAGGAAAGAGAAGGAGAGAGAAATAAGAATAAAGAGAGGCAAAGAACACAGTGATAACGCCCAAATGCTGTTGTGTCATGTTATCAATACACGGGATGTTTACATTGCAGTATATCGTGTTGAAACCATAAAAACAGTCGTAAAAGTGAGAACTAATGGCCTCGCAATTGAAGCTAACCAAAACATGAGTCAGCACAGCCTAAATGCTTACCGTAGCTGATTCTATAGCCCCGCCTTCTCAGGAAGGTGTTTTGTGGAAGTTCCAGGAATTTGGGGGTTGGCCCAAGTGATGTACTTCTTCAACCTCCGATCAATTATGTGTGGGGGAGGGGTCTTTCACACACCCTCCTAAGATCACCTCCTATCAAGTCCTCTAAGGAGAGATTTGAATCACACCCACTACAGTCCTTCCAATCAGCTACTTGAAGGGGAGGCCTTGCTGATTAATCCTTCCAATAAGGCTAGAAGGAGGTGGAGATTGCAGGTAGCAAGTTTTTCTGAGGGTTCAGCGAGTTAGAGACCTACGAGGAGAGTAGAGTCAGAACTGTGTCCTTCAAGGGAGAGTACGTTTCCCTTCGCTTCAGTGTTCCCCATATAGACTGATTCAAGAGTGATTCGTTTTCCATCATTGTAACTTGTTAATTTTGTACTGATCTTTATAATACTAAGTACTAATTAAAGTGAAGAAATTACCGATCTCTCGTCTCTATACGCCTCTCTGAGAGATATCAATACTTAAAAATAATAAATATACAAAGATAGCACATCATCAGTGAACAATTAATCTGAAGAGACACCTCGAAAGAAACCAAGGTAAGAAGAGAAAGACTAAAATCTATACAAACATATAACAAAAGAATATAAAAGGAGAGATAACTCCTAACAAATGGTGGCAGCTTATTTGGATCCAGAAGGCGAGACAGAAACAAAGCGAACATTGATGAAATTATCAGTGCAATTATTTAAGTTACAGTGAAACGAAATTCTACAAAAGCGAACAGATTTTTTTTGACGAAAACAAAATATATCAGAAGAAATAAAAATACTCCAGCGAACAAAAACTTATATGCAGGAATAGCAGCTTACAACAAGAATGTCGAGTGTGAATAAAAACCGTTTTAGTGTGTCCCGAAGCAAAAACATTTTGAACTGTTACCGTCAGCAAATTGAGCAAGACGCCGACAGCGATAATAAGCCCAGTGTTTGCGGCATTGCATCGAGTGATTGAAGAAGAACAGCTCACAAACTTTCAACAAGATTCCGAAAGCAGAAAACGACAGCGGAAAAACAACGCAGACCTAGTGAGATTTTTACGCGGATCCGACGGAGAAACACTTACCGCGAAAGGCACAACATTTAGCGATATCACGATATCAGCATCACAACCCAGTAAGGAATTTACTGTCTGCTCTCTCTCTTTATAAATAAGTGAAGATATATAAAAATTTTTTGCATCTTGCTATAAGATTGAAAAATAAGAAAACTCTCTCTAGTGAATAAAATTCCTTTTGCATAAATACCAGCATTACTCTCTCTATGATAATTAATTATTTAGTAAATAATTTAGATAGGGAATTAGTTATTTTTTTCACTCAGTTGGTGATGATTATTTGAGAAGTTATATATAATTTAGTGTACTTATTATGATGAATTTTGATGATATGATGCCCAATTTCTTATAAGAATTTATTTTATGTATTGAAAAAGGTTTTAATTGTGCACCTGAACTCAATAGAGAATTTAATATTTTTTTGTGTGACAATTTGACAAATTGTTTTTAATTTTGGTACAATATAATGAAAAATTTTTTTTTTTTTATTGATGTACTCTGAGTGAATAATTTTTTTTTGTGTGTGGACATGCAATGAGTGTTTGAAGAATTACTGAACACTTAGACATTCACATTACGATTTAAGACCGTCGACAATTAGAAGAAGAATTTGAAGACTAAATTCCCACTCCGCTGTAGTGCAAGGAAATACTAACAATAATAACACAAATAACCAGAACCAAAATAGTGTTTAGTCATTCTGATACTACTAACAATGATAATAATAGTAACAATACTAATAAAGGGATTTTGACAAAGGAAAAATCTATTTCTGAGGGAGGCCCTGTGTCACCCGGCGAAATTCCATACTAACACGAATTTCTAGGTATAAATATTGCTAAATATACCAGAGAAAAAAGCTTTCAGGAATGCTGGAGTTACTACCCCCAGATCGAGCGTCTTCTATAATGAAGACATCGGTATAAGCAAGGGTGAGTGAAGGAATCACAACCACAGAACCACACTCGAAAGATATCCCAATGGCAAAACCCTAGGAAGAGCGGGAAGCCGTACCAGCTCCCACACTCACCCGCCCATGGCGCGACCCCAGCGCCATCTGAACTCATTCCAGGCTAGCACCACCCCAGGGTTGGCATGCCCAAACCAGGGGAAAACCAAACACTGGGAGGGTTGCCGGGTGACACAGGGCCTCCCTCAGAAATAGATTTTCCTTTGTCAAAATTCCTTTTCTGAGCTCGTCCCTGTGTCACCCAAGTGAATTTGATAAACAGAATCATGCCAAGACTGCAAAGACACAAAAATAAAAAGAGGTGAAAATGAATAAAAGCACATGCTATGCAAAACTAGATTTAATATGAAAAATTCAAAACAATGCAATGACAAGAGTAATATAATTTACTCAACACAAAAGAAGAGGTACAGAAAGCATAAAGCAAAACAAACAAGGTACCTCTTAGGCTAAATCTAAACAACAGCATGGCAAAAACATATACACCAAGACATTCTTAAGGTTAATAATACTAGTATCAATAATGAGGAGCTAGGCAGTGAGGCATGATTGATCCAGGAGAACAGGCAGAGAAATAAATGAGGCAGGCAGGGGGGGAAAAGGATAAGGACTAAGGATAAATTAAGGTGGGGGAATGACACTCCCACAGCCACTGTAGAAAATTTCAGAGCTTGAGTGATTTTTAGATAGTGGCGTTTAAATACTAGAGGTGATTTCCATCCCTTGTACTTGGTAAGTTCAGCAAAATCCATATTATGAAAATAATTGGTAGAAGTAGCCACATTACGGATATCATGAGCCTTAGGCACTGAATCCGGGTTAGCTTGTTTAATGAAATACAGAATTTGCTGTCTTATAGCTTTCAACGAAAGAGTTCCACCTTTTCCCTGATAAAAAGAGGACCAGATGTACACTGAGAAGTTCTTTGTAAGTAAGCCCTTAAGGTATGGACTGGACAAAAGATTGGTCTTGTGGAAGAGGCACCACCTTCCAAGGAGACCATCTGTCCTGAGGGTCTTCATTTTTGCTAGGAACATTATGATCAGGGAAAGGAGAACTTCTCAAAGACGGGAGGAAATCAATGTGATCGACACCTCTGGAGAGAGCGGACAGCTCTGAGATTCTGGCACCTGAAGCTAAACTAATCAGGAATAAGGTCATCCTTAACAGATCCAGATAAGAGCACTGAGAATTATTAATATCTGAGGCAAGCTTCAGAACGTCGTTAAGGAACCAGGTAACAGAATGTGGGCGTGTTACCAGCCTCAAACGGGCGCATGCTCTAGGGATGGAAGAAAAGTATGAATCTGTTAGGTCAAGCTTGAAGCCATATAAGAACACCTTCTTCAAAGCTGATTTAGCTGTAGTAATAGTGGCCGGAGCCAGGCCTTTTTCAAACAAAGACCTAAAGAAGGTAACCTCTAGGTTAGTAGTCATAGTTTGAGCTTCAGATGCCTTCAAAAAGGATGCTAGTTTTTGACTGCAGAATCATATTGTCTGAGAGTAGAATCTCGCTTATCAGATTCCAGAAACAGAGTGTTAACTTGGGGTCAATGTTTGCTCCCTTCTGTGCAGCCAAACTTTATGAAGTCCATAAAGCCAGTGCATTCTGGACTTTTGAAGAAGCAGACGCAGTCTTGGTTTGTACTACTTGAGTCAGTTTGGGTCTGGGTATCTGATGACACCGCAACTTGAGCTCCAGGAGAAGGGGGAACCAGTTGCTCTTCAGCCAATAGGGGGCTACCAAGGCTACCCGACCCTTGAATGACCTGAGTTTGTGCAGGACTTTCAACAGCATGTTTATTGGAGGAAACAAGTAGATTCTCTTCCAACTGATCCAATCTATAGACATTGCGTCCGTGGCATAGGCATGGGGATCCAGATTGGGAGCCACATAACAGGGAAGTTTGTGATTGCTCTCCGTGGCGAACAGATCCACTTGGAGTCCCGGAACCGGCGGCGGATCCAGTTGAATGATTCCCGTCCAGGGACCATTCCGTCTCCAACGGAGTTAGTCTGGACAGAGAATCCGCCACCACGTTCCGCACTTCCGCTAGGTGGGTGGCTGACAGATGCCAGCCGTGCTTGTTCGTCAGAGAAGATGGCAAACATCACTTGATTTTCTGCGACTTGATTTGGAGCCGCCCCTGTTTATGCAATGAACCACCACGGTGCTGCCTAACACCAACCTGATGTGAATCTGGCCAGAGGGCGAAGTTTCTTTAGGGTTAGAAACACTGCCACAGCTTCCAAGGTGTTTATATGGAACTGTTGGAACATTGTAGACCAAGTCCCTTGTACTTTTTGTTTTGGTGAGTATCCTCCCAGCCACTTAATGAAGCGTCTGTGTGGATTACCAGAGCTGGAGGGGAACTGAAGTGGGACAGACTTCGAAAGACCCTGGACGAAAGACCCTGGACTGAGGACCATGGGAAAGCCTTTTCTTCAAGATTTGTGGGATTGAAGAGACTCTGTCTCTGAGCCTGACATTGGCTCGTCTCCGCCACACTCTGTTTATGTCTTTTAATCTCGCTTTTAAGAGCAGGTTTGTCACTGAAGCAAACTGAAGAGAGCAGAATCCTCTCTTGAGTCCGGCGGGAGGCTACTTTGCCTATTAGAAACTTTCTGGTAGCAGCAGCTAATTCCTTCCGCTTGGCGGCGGAAGGATAGCTTGCACTCCTGAATGAGGTTAGGTCCCACTGGAGACCCAGCCATTGAAACCGAGACTCCGAATAGTCAGGCGGGACTTCTCCTGTTCAGTTGGAAGGAGAGAAGTTCCAGCGCAATCGAACGTGATAGTAAGCGTCTGAAAGATCGATAGAGGTGGTGACAGTTTCCAGCGGCAGTCGAGTCCATACTTGAGCAACTGTAAGCATGCGAAACTTGCCGCATTGTATGTAGAGATTTAGACGCGACAGATCTAGAATCACTCTTTGCTGGCCGGAATCTTTCTTGGGGACAGTGAACAGCCTGCCTTGAAACTTGAGGTGCCTCACTTTCTTTATTGCTCTCTTGTTGAGTAGCACCGTCACAAAGTCCTATAGGGCTTTGGAGGAAGGCTGGTAAACCTGGTCAGGGGAGGGGGGCCCTTGATCCAGCTCCAACCCAGACCTTTGGACACAATGCTGTGTGCCTAAGGACTGAAGGACCACTGGTCTCTGAACCAGTATAGGCGTTCACCTACCTGACTGGTCTCAGTGGGAGGAAGCAGGTTTGTTTCCTCTACCGCGGCCACTTTTCCCCGGGAGGTGGAGGCAGCCTTGCCTCTGAAAGGGGCTCGACCTCTACCCCCTTGCGCTCCTATTAAGGCCGTGAAAGACCCCACGGCCTTCATAGGTAGGGTTAACGCCGGCGAGGGAGGCGTCGAGGCGCAGCAAGGGATTGGGCTGGTTGAACCAGCACATACTGTTGGGGTTGGGCCTTGGAGGTGGGCGGTTGGCTCACCATCGAGACCGGAACTTCCTGAACAAACGCCTGATGTTGTGGTCTCCTGTGCTTCCTGTAACGTTTCCCAGGCCTATTCTGGGAAGCGCCAAACTCAGAGGTCTTCCGCTTAAAAGCGGAGATACCCCACCTTGAGCGCAGACTCTGGTTGGCCCTGGTTGCTTCACCCAGGACACTGGAGACTTCATCTTCTGGGAAAAGGTTGTCTCCCCAGAAAGAACTCTTCATGAGTCTGTTAGGCTCATGACGAATGGTGGCATCAGCAAAGATGAACTTACGGCAGTTCATCTTTGCTATCATGAAATCGTACAGGTCCGACTGGAACCCTGCTAACAGGGATTTAGTCAGAATCTGAAACAGTGGCTCCTCTGCAAAGGAGGCGGTGGTCGCTTCTGACAGGCACAGCGGTTCAAAAACCGGCTCAACCGACACCGTGCCTCGAACTCAGCCTTCAGGAGAGCTTCCGTAAGGGAAGCTGCTCGCTGAACTAACCATTATTAGCGCTCTGCATCAATTTACCGACAGTAAATGTGGATGGAGCATCTTTCAGAACTTCGTCACCCCGGGAAGATCAGAGGCGTGGGGTCTGATTCCCGAAGCTGAGGCAAGGGTTTGCCTTCCAAGCAAGCCTGAGCGGTTGCGATAGCAACCTTGTTCAGGCAGGGAGTGGGCAGCCTATCACCGAGAGAAAACATAGTGAAGTTGCCCTTGAAGGGGTCAACCGTGTTCTCCGCCTGCCACTCGGTAAAGGTGCGCAAGACCGGCAGATTTGCGCATGATCCTTAGGGAAGATCACCGTCTCCTTAGGGACCTTGTCTGGCGCACCCAGGCTTCCTCCGTCAACCTAACGAAGCCTGGGTAGGGGGCAAGAGATCAGCCGGGAAGAACTCCAGTTCTTCTAGACGTCTGGTACCTAGACCTTCAATGGTCAAGGTGGTACGGCCGCAGCGATCCGGGCGCCGGGGTAAAGCAGGTCCCTCAGCTTTTCATCGAGGGCGTAAGGCTACCCCGCCGGAACATTCCTCCCGAACCCAGCCACCCAGGCGCGGAGAGACTCAAGGCCTCTTTCTTGGAGGACTCATCAGCCTGAAAGGAGCAGAGAGTCAAGAAAGGGCTAATACCGTGTTAATATAAGAGCCAGATGTGACCAAATAATAAACTGTGACTAACGTGGAAAAGCGGAGTAAGCAGCTTACCGACTCGTCCTGGATACATCCGTGCGATGATGAAGCACCTCACAGCCATCCGGATGCCAGGCGATCAAGTCATCAAGCGGTCCGCACAGCCAGCGTGGGTCCGACACACCACATGTCCGTAGGGTTGGTGGAGGATGGCGGCACATCCGGGCTCCTCACAACAAACAGTCTGTAAGTGTGAAAAGTATATGAACCTACCACTCTAAGAAACTTGAACTATGTAGGGATAAGGATTTTCATACCATGCTCCCATAACGGAGAACTCGGTGGAATGAAAAAACCCGTCAGAACGGACCTACTAAGCAAAGAAACTTAAAATATGGTAAGCAAAAAGTTTCCCGACTGCGGAATACTCCGGAGACGAAAGAGTTGAATCGACAGGACCCTTACCACAACGAGGTAATAAAAAAGGCGGAACCAAAGGAAGGATCACTGGACTCTGATATAAGATTAAAGTAAATATATCAACCCGGCCAGGGTTAAGGAGAGAGAGGGGACCAGTAACAAATGTATACATATAGAGAGGGTGGTAAAGTAACCAGTGAACCTCAACATTTCTTTGCTCCTCATATACTAAAATATGGTGAGCAAAAAGTCTCTCGACTGCTGGAATACTCCGGCTGAAATGAGTGAATGAAAAACAGGACCCTTACCACAAGGAACGCCAGTAATAAAGCAGGCGGAACCCAAGGGAAGGATCACCGGACTCTGATATAAGATTAAAGTAAATATATATCAACCCGACGGCAGGGTTATAATGGGACCAGTAACAAATGTATACATATAGAGGGTGGTAAAGTAACCAGTTAACATCAACATATATGAGGTAGAGTCCCCGAAGTCGGTACCATCACCACCTCTACAAACCTCTAGAGTACACAAGAAGGATGAGGCAAAAACACAACTGGACCCACATGGGCAGGTGTAGCGCCAATCAAATCCGACTAGAAGTGACCCAGGCGCCGAGAGAGAGCGGGGAGGCAAAGGGAGGACAGGAGATGATGGGAGGGAGGAAGGGCAACCCTGAGAATGTTGAAAACCCACTCAATCCGAGGAGGCGGGTAAACGAAACATAAAGTCAAGACAAATGTCACCAGGAACCATCCCTGGGAGGAGCGAATCCCTCCACCAGGAGGACCAAGTACTCGGGGTGATCATCGGGGACCGATGTCACAAAATATGAGAATGACAAGAAGTTGACTAGGGTAGGCTAGGGAAGGGAATGGCTAGGTAAGGAAGGGCTTAGACCAGAGAAGAGGAAAACAGGAGACTAGGGAAGATGTGAACCCATCTCAACTGTCATATAAATACAGTGTACTAGGTATAAGTAATACCCAAGTAGGGAGAGCTCTAGGCCTACCCTAACAGGAAGGAAGGGAAGCAGCCTAAGACCCCCACGCTCTCACCTTGTAATAGACGCAGTCTATAAAATACGAAGGGGAGAATGAAAGGGAGGGATGGAGAACCAACAGGGAGAGAAATTCCTGTGTCGAAGGCCAGCCAGAACCGTAAAGTAAGGGAATGCTAAAATAGCGTGGAGGAGACACACCCAAGGGAAAAACCTCTACCCCTCCGAAAAGAAGGGGGAGGGCAATGGGGTCTCACTCCACAACCCAAACAACGGTCGGTGGAAGGAACAACAACAGAAACTCCCTCAACCTGCTGATCCCCTCCTCTCACCTAACCTACCCCAAGGTACAAGGGAGAGTAGGAGGCCAGATAGGCTACCAGGAAAAGCCTAACCTTGCACTAGGCAGGGCTAGGACAGGGATGTTAACCACAAATAATAAATAATTAACCAACATACGAAATATATACACTAGACATTAATATCAGCTTGTGCTTGGCACGTAGCCTAACCAACAAAGCGACAGGAAGTAAACAGATAGGACTGTACCTATTCTAAAAAGTAATAATAATAAGATTTTAAAAATATAATAAAACATGACATCAAGCACAAACATAAAAATAAATCTATAACTGACCAATGGGGAAACATCCTGGGGAGATACCTAGCGGGGAAATACTACGGGAACCCTAAATGTAAGAACCCCTATGATGGGAAGTTCTCTGAAATTAACATTAGAGGATACCCCAAAAGACCCAACCTAGGCAAGACCACCAGGAGGAATCCTAGGGGATGACGATAAGCAATGTAATCGACCAAGAGAAACCCAAACAGAACAAGCTGGAAGGGCGTACCTCGGGGTCGACATGGCTGACAAGGGGACGCCAGCGACCAACAAAACCACGTATAATATATAAATACGGGCTAAAACAGCCAAACTTATCATAAAACCCCATAAGAAGATAATACTTAACTTGGAAACAGTAAAGGTGTTTGACGACATGGTGAAATAAAGGCAAAATACGCCAAAAAACACAAGCCACAAACAAAACAGTGATCAAATCACGTGCTAGAAATGGAATGAGTTCAGATGGCGCTGGGGTCGCCGCTTGGCGGGCGGGTGAGTGTGGGAGCTGGTACGGCTCCCGCTCTTCGAGGGGTTTTGCCATTGGGATATCTTTCAAGTGTGGTTCTGTGTTTGTGATTCCTTCACTCACCCTTGCTTATACCGACGTCTTCATTATAGAAGATGCTCGATCTGGGGGTAGTAACTCCAGCATTCCTGAAAACTTTTTTCTCTGGTATATTTAGCAATATTTATACCTAGAAATTCTTGTTAGTATGGAATTTCACTGGGTGACACAGGGACAAGCTCAGAAATACTAATAATACTCGCACCTTACAATTTTTTAACATGAATCAGGCGGCTGTCATAACAACCGCCACACGCTTCTGTGGACAGGTGGATGATTCCAATCCTGACAAAAGCAGACTCGAATCCTATACTATAAATCATTGACTAGCAGATGCAGGTAGTCGTATAATTTCAGGGGAATAACAGATGAAAAACTAAAATAAATGAAGCCTTGTTGCTCGTCAGCTCCAGAACATGGAGACGCACATAAAACTTTGAATTCCACAAGATTTAGCAAACTTAATAGCTATGTAGAATTTAAAGAAATTTGTTTATCACTCTGGGAACCAGTAAATCAGACTGACGGTTTATATAACCTAGCTAGATTTCTTAACCCACAATATAAAACAATTGCTAATTTTATGCAAGCGTGGAGAATGCAATAGAGAAAATAACCGAAGATTTAATGAAGACAAGTATTACTATAGGAGACAAGGATCAGTTTGGGGCTAGTGCCCAGAAATTAGTTGAGCTATGACATGTATTAAATTACGTGTCATTTGGAACCATATAAGGGATTTTGACAAAGGAAATATCTATTTCTGGGGGAAGACCTGTGTCACCCAGTGAAATAGTCCATTAGCACTGAGTTTTAGGTATAAATATTGCTAAATATACCAGAGAAAAAGCTAACCATAATGCCAGGGTTCTGACCCTGGATTGAACATCACTAGCTGGTGTCGGTATACACAAGGGTGAGTGGTTGCCACTACCACAGATCTTCGGCCCTATAGATTTCTCCAATCTCAAAACTCCGAAAAAGGGGAGCCGTTCCAAAACCTCATCCCCCGTACCTAGCCAACTACCACCCCGGCCGCCATCTTCATCCCAAGTTAGCACCCCCCAAGCTTGGTATGCCACTCGGGAGGGAAAAAAGGAAGTACAGGGATGGGTCACTGGGTGACCCAGGTCTTCCCCCAGAAATAGATTTTTCCTTTCTCAAAATCCCTTTTCTGGGCTCGACCTGTGTCACCCAGTGAAATAGTGACAGAGAATCAACCATACAAAAGCTTGGTGAAGCCCTCTAAGAATTACCTTAATGGAGCTATATAAAACTATGAGAAAATTACTGTGTTTTAATAACCCAAAACATTCATATTAAAGACATAATTAACATTATAAGGCACACAGTCTAAATCATAAAATAACTAACGCCAAGACACTTAAGGCTAACAAAAGATTCAAACAGGAAATCCATGAAACGGCCAGGAGTCAGGCGGTGAAGCAGACCTGACCTAAAGGTTAGAAGGCAGGGCAAGTAAACGAGGCAGGTAGGCGAGTGAAATATAAACAATAGGATAAACTAAGGTTACATAAACTAGTTTAGAGCTGGGGGAACAATACTTCCTGCAGCTACTGTGGGGTATTTAAGAGGCTCTAGAGACTTAAGATAGTGGCTTTTGAACACTGTTGGTGATTTCCAGCCTGTATACTTTTTCAGGTCATCAAAATTCATATTATGAAAATAATTAGCTGAGGTGGCCACCGCCCGAATATCATGTACCCTAGGTACTGAATCCGGGTTTGCCTGCTTTATGAAATATAGTATTTGTTGCCTGATGGCCTATAAGGAAATGGTTCCTCCATTTTCCCTAACAAAAAGAGGGCCTGAAATTCTATTAGAAGTTCTATTTAAATAAGCTTTTAAAGTGTTAACTGGACATAAGGACAGATCCTGTGGAAGGGGAATAATCTTCCAAGGAGACCATCTATTTTGTGGATCCTCATTCTTTGCTAGAAACTTGAGATCCGGAGACAACAGAACTTCTCCTGACAGGAGGAAATCAACATGGTTCGGTTCTCGAGAGAGAGCAGACAGTTCAGAAATTCTAGCCCCTTAGGCTAGACTTACTAGAAATAACGTTTTCCTTAACAGACTCATGTATGTACATAATTCATTATCAGTGTCTGATGCCAATTTAAGTACATCATTTAAGAACCAGGAAACGGTGTGAGGACGGGTTGCTGGTCTAAGACGAGCGCATGATTTAGGAATTGACGAAAAATATGAGTCTGTAAGGTTAATATTAAAGCCATGTAAAAATATTTTTCTTAAAGCAGATTTTGCTGTAGTAATAGTACTAGTGGCCAGTCCTTTCTCAAATAATGATCTGAAGAAAGAGATTGCTAGGTTCGTGGTCATTTCTTGAGCTTCAGATTCCCTCAGAAATAATGCTAACTTTTTAACTTCTGAGTCATATTGTGTGAGAGTAGATTCCCTCTTGTCTGATTCTATGAACAGTGTATTAATAGGATCAATGTTAGCGTCTTTCTGAGCTGCAAACTTCATGAAGTCCATAAAGCTAGGGCATTCAGAATTCTTGAGGAAGCTGACACAGTCCGAGTTTGTACTACTTGTGTCAATCTTGGACTGGGGATTTGTTTCTTCAGAGTTTCAACTCTAGAAGAAGAGGAAACCAATTGCTCTTTGGCCAGTTGGGTGCCACAAGTGCTACTTGACCTTTGAATGATCTGAGTTTGTGTAAAACTTTTCATTAATAGGTTTATTGGTGGAAACAGATAGATGCTTTGCCACCTGTTCCAGTCGATTGACATCGCATCCGTGGAATGAGCTAGAGGGTCTAGATTGGGAGCAACGTAACACGGAAGCTTGTGGTTGCTCTCTGTGGCAAACAGGTCCACCTGGAGACCTGGTACCTGAAGACAAATCCACTCGAATGATGCCTTGTCCAAGGACCATTCTGACTCTAGCGGAGTTGTCCTGGATAGTGAATCTGCAATGACATTTCGAACACCTGCCAGATGGGTAGCTGACAGGTGCCAAAGATGTTTCCTTGCCAGAGAGAAAATTGCAATCATTACCTGATTGATATGGCTCGACTTGGAGCCCCCTCTGTTTATGCAATGCACAACTACTGCACTGTCCAGTACCAGTCTGATATGGATCTGTCTGGTTGGACGTAGTTTCTTTAGTGTTAGAAATACTGCCATTGCCTTTAGAATGTTGATATGGAACTGGCGGAATACTGTCGAACCATGTTCCTTGAACTTTCTTGTGTTGGGAGTATCCTCCCCATCCGCTTAGGGAAGCATCCGTATGGATCACTAATGATGGAGGGGGAAATTGGAGAGGCACTGACCTTGACACTCTCGTGACTGTTGACCATGGTCGAAGCCTCTTCCTCAACACCGGCGGAATTAGAGACATCTTGTCTCTGTTTCTGCTGTTGGCTCGTCTCTGCCATACCCTGTTTATATCCTTCAGTTTGGCTTTTAGCAGCAAATCTGTCACTGACGCAACCTGAAGAGAACCCAGGACTCTTTCCTGGGTACGACGAGAGGCTCTTTTGTTTTTGAGGAACTGCCTGGTAGCTTTGGCTATTTCCCTCCTTTTGGCTGGCGGAAGTGACAGTTTGTGTGTGTTTAGGTCCCATTGGATTCCTAACCACTGAAATTGAGCCTCCGGAACTAGACGGGATTTTTTCCTGTTTATTTGGAATCCTAAGGATTCCAGGAAGTTGATCACTATGAATGTTGCTTTTCGACATTCCTTGGCGTTGGATGCCCAAATTGTCCAATCGTCCAGGTATGCGGCTAACATAATCCCTTGGGCCCATAGCTGTTGGACTACTGTCTCTGCCAGTTTGGTAAAAATTCTGGGCGCTATGTTGAGCCCGAATGGCATGACTCTGAACGAGTATGCTTGTTTCCCTAGTCTGAACCCTAGGTAAGGAGAGAAGTTTCTCGCAGTCGGGACGTGATAATATGCGTCTGAAAGATCTATAGAGGTGGTGATGGCCCCACGGGAAAGTAGGGTCCGCACCTGTGAGATTGTAAGCATGCGAAACTTGTCGCATTGAATGTATAAGTTGAGACAAGACAAGTCTAGAATTACTCTTTGCTGGAATGAGTCTTTCTTTGGGACACTGAACAGACGGCCTTGAAATTTCAAGTGTCTCACTTTCTTTATTGCCTTCTTTTGAAGAAGGTCTTTTACAAAGTCCAGTAAGTCTTTGGATGGAGGTTGATGGAACCTGACTGGCGGAGGAGGCCCTCTGCTCCAGCTCCATCCCAGACCTTTTGAAACTATGCTGTGGGCCCACGGACTGAAGGTCCAATGGTCCCGGATGAGATATAACCTCCCGCCTACCTGAGGAGACTCATTGATTGGAAGAGGACTTACTTCCTCTGCCTCCTCGGCCTCCTCTTCCACAGGAGAGAGGTCTGGTTGCAGTCCTACCTCTGTAGGCAGCTCTGGCTCTACTCCTCCTCGCATGCCTGTTGTAGCCTCGAAACGCCCCTTGGCTTTCAAACGAAGCGTTGAAGGCTGGGGATGCTACGAAGGCTGGCGGAGCAGGGCCTTGCTGAGCTGGCTGCATCAGTGCGAACTGCTGCTGAGGCTGAGCTTTGGATGTAGAAGGCTGTCCGATCTGAGAGACCGGTACAGCTTGAAGCACAGTTTGAGCCTGGGGTTTCCTATATCTTCTGAACCTCTTCCTTTCCCTGGGTTGAGGTCCGGAGGTCTCGGCGGACTTCCTTTTAAAAGGGAGACTCCAGCGGGAGCGAAGACTTTGATTTGCTCTGGTTGCCTCCGCCAGAACATTATTGACCTCATCCTCAGGGAAGATGTTAGGTCCCCAGACAGAACTCTTCATGAGTCTATTGGGCTCATGTCTGATAGTGGCGTCTGCGAAGACATACTTCCGGCAGTTTTGTCTTGCCACCACAAAGTCATAAAGGTCCGATTGGAATAACGCTAATAATGATTTCGTCAGGACCTGGAACAGAGGTTCGTCAGCGTAAGTTAACGCTGTTACCTCTGCGATGGTGATGGAATGCAGGGAGCGACTCAACCTGCACTTAGCCTCAAACTCCGCCTTCAGAAGGGCCTCCGGAATCTTGGGAAGCTGTTCACTGAACAAGGTGGAGGCACACTCGGGGTCGAGTTTACCCACTGTGAACGTAGCCGGAGCTCCCGACCAATATTCCGAATCCCCGGGGAAAAGAAGGGAGGTGGGATCTGTCTCCCAGAGTTGAGGCAGTGGTTTGCCATCTATTCCCGCCTGAATTGTCAATTCTGCGATCTTAGTCGTGCAGGGGGTAGGGATGGAGTCACCTACCGAGAACAAAGTAAAACTCCCTTTAAAGGGAGTAAGTTTCGTATTTTCGCACTCCCAGTCAGTGAGAGCGCGCATCAGGGCGGATTGGGCTTGGTCCCTGGGAAAGATAACCGTTTCCTTCGCGACCTTGTCGGATCTAATCCAGGCTTCCTCTGTTAGCCTGGCATAGCCTGGGTAGGGAGGTACCAGGTCAGGTGGAAAGAACTCCAGTTCTTCCAGATGACGAGTGCCCAAACCCTCGATGGTCAGGGTATCATTATGCAGGGGGGCGTGTAGAGCCAGCCGCCACGGGTTCCCCTTATCAAAGGGGGGCAGTCTGGAGGCATCCGGAACAACATGGGAGTGCTGTACTGCTCCGGATTGGATAAATCCGGAGAGCAAGCTTTCCTGGGCCTCCATCCTTTGTGCCAATGACAGCACTGACTGACCAGAGGTCTCCAAGCTTGAAGCAAGCTGAGAAGAAAGGTCTTGTATCCTAGCTTCAACCCTGGAGTCTAACTTCTGCATCAGAAGTTCGGCGAAGGCCTCAGGGTCAAAGTTAGGCTGTGGGGGTTTAGCCTTAGACACCCTGGATCTCGACCCTTTGGACGGGGGAGTAGCCTTACTTGAGGACGCCACTGATTTAAGAGCCAGTGACGACCTTGAGGGAGCTGTCGGATTAGACCTTTGAGGTCTAGAGGACTTTGGTAAGTCCTTCTTTTTTAAGGATTTCACCTTGGAGATAACAGACCTAGATCTGTCCCCAAGGATAGCTGGTTTGGTAAACCCCTGAAAAGAAGACGAAGAAGAAGAAGGAGAACTAAAAAGGGAACTACCAAGACCCTCTCCCCCTGCCTCACTTACCACCTTACCTTCTACCTGATGGTCCAAATCCACGCTCATCGGCTCGAGGTGGATGTTGATGGCCGCTACCTCTTCCGCCACCTCTCCGCACAGGTTGTCCTCTTGGGAGGGTTGCGTCTCTTGCTGGATCCTCTCGATGATTGGGGCGGCCAATTCCGCCGGCACTTCAGCAGAGATCCGGGCTCCAGGGTAGAGGAGATTGCAAATCTCCTCCGACAGGACGTAAGGATTGCCAGACGCAACGTTCCTCCCAAATCTGCCGACCCAGATCTTCAGGGTCGACAGCGAAGAGTCACGGATGATTTGGTCAGACTGTAAGAAAGGGCAGGACTTACTGAGAATATTCTCCAATTTCCCGTATATGTCTATATAAGTCATTAAAGTCAAAAAGAGACTAAAGGTTAGCGGTCTCTTAAAACTTACTGACTCATCCACCACTAACTCGTACAGAGCGTAGCAGACTTCACAGCCATCCGGGTGCCAAACGACCAGGTCCCCAACGTGGACCGAGCAGCTGGAGTGCGATCAGCACACCTCGTGTCCACAGGGCTGTTGGAGAATCGCCGTGCACCCTGGCTCCTGACAACGTACCATCTGTAAGTGGAATGGTGGTACATGAATAACGTCAAGGCAAGGCCCGCTGGAGTTAGGTCCGACGGTAATAGGCTACCTTAACACAGATTTATGGGTGATGAAACATGCGTGTCATCAGGCAAAACCCGCTGGAATTGAATCCGGTAGTACAGACTAATAAACATAGGTTATGCTACAGAATGGCTAACTATTGATTATGTTAAAAATAAGTACTCTAAGATACTCCGTCGCTATGGTACTCCGCCGTGATTTGTCACTGAAATCTCGTTATGTCACATATTATGGAAACGGCGTAATGTGGTGGAAAGGAGTGTTCGCATATGACCCATCTCTCAGTCGCCCAGGGCGGAAACCACATAGTGGAAAACGCCAATTAAACCGAAAACCATACCCACCGGAGTGGTAACATGGACGATAACGACGAAAGATCCGACTAACCTGGCGGAGACTAAACATAGCGTAACTCATGATTGCATCCCTGGGACAGTGTTCGACGCTCCAGCTATAACTGTGGAAAGCGAGCAAACGAAACACCGCCCGATATGGGAAAGGTAGCAGAGTGGTGGAAGCCTGGCGAACGGCGACCAGTCGGGTGGGTAGCACCCTCTGGAAGCCAAATGAAACCTCCCCACGGGGATGCCGAACGCAAGCAATCGGTTTCCCTCTGCTAGGAAGACGCCCAGGTCACTCGCCAAAAACTAACTGATGGTAAAGAAGGACTAGGCTATATACACAAAATAACCTGTGCAACCTTCGATCCCAGCCTACCTTCCAAAACCAAAACTTTTGGCTTGGTCAGGAAGGCCAGAATGAGTGCTACAGGTTGGGGTGGGGAAGAACCTGGCATAACCTAGCCACACCCTCCAAAACCGACAGCCTGGTCAGGTGGTAGACTATGAATAGAGGAGACCCTTCACTATTCTAACCTCACCCTCCAAAACCTAACGGCCTGGTCAGGTGGGCTAAGAGTGAAGAGCAACTCTCTCACTAGCCTAACCTCACCCTCCAAAACCTAACGGCCTGGTCAGGTGGGCTAAGGGGGAAGAGCAACTCCCTCACTAGTCTAACCTCACCTTCCAAAACCTAACGGCCTGGTCAGGTGGGCCAAGAGAGAATGAGGAACTCCCTCACAAACCTAACATCTCCCTCCAAAACCTCAAAACGACCTGGTCAGGTGAGCTAGGTAGTCTGAGCATCGTGTAAAGGTGCCTATCCTGTCTAGCCTAACCCTTCAAAACCGAATACGGTTCGGTCGAGTAGGCTAGGCTAGAAAATACCTAATTGAATAAAACTACTTGACGTCAAGAATACTAACATAAAAAAGTTAACCATTTGATGTGAGAAGTTTAAAAATATATACTTATAAATACATAAATGTCTCAGCGTCAGAGAGGTCCAAACAACATCTGTTATATGGGAGCGGGGATACCCAAAATGGCCACCTCTGGCCTTGAATCGTACACAAAAACTAATCCAAGAATAGACATGTCATCCATCCTTGTACACATCAGTTATGATCATGAAAATAACAATACCACCATCGAGAAGGCACCAACTCGCTGGTGGAGGAAGAAAACCAGAGAAAAGGGAGAAAACTATGATCAGAAAAAGGGGAGGGGTGTACCTCCAACCCTAGCCTAGATCAGTCATGATATGGGCTCCCTTACCTCCTACCAGCGAAATGGTAAATTCTCCAAATAAGGCTCTAAATGGAATGGAGCATGGATAAAAACTAGCAGAAACATTCTGCTAATAAAATCTCGAAGACTGAGGTCAAGCATGGCAGACAGACACAGCTCCACGCCCGGCTGCGTGGAACTATTTACCTTGGTAAACAATATACGAACAGTCAAAATATAATGCCTCTGTAATAAAAAACCAAAAGGAAATGGTACTCAACTTAGATGGTGGAAACTCCTGGTGGGATGACATGATGAATAAGCAGAAAAAACCAAAAAACAACACCAAGGAAAAAAACGGTGTTTCTTGGAAGGCGTGCTAAATTGGAATGAAGATGGCGGCCGGGGTGGTGGTTGGCTAGGTATGGGGATGAGGTTTTGGAATGGCTCTTCCCTTTTTCGGGGTTTTGAGATTGGAGAAATCTATAGGTCGAAGATCTGTGGTAGTGGCAACCACTCACCCCTTGTGTATACCGACACCATCTAGTGGTGTTCAATCCAGGGGTCGTAACCCTGGCATTATGGTTAGCTTTTTCTCTGGTATATTTAGCAATATTTATACCTAGAAATCAGTGCTAATGGACTATTTCACTGGGTAACACAGGTCTTCCCCCAGAAATAGATTTTTCCACCCAGTAAGGGCAATTACATTTCCAGATAACCAGGCACTGAAGGAAGGACAGTAGTAGTGGTTTTGAAAATGAAATTGTGGGTAAAAGAAAATGATAAGGGTAAGGCAACCTCTTGTTACACTACCAGGCATCTTTGGTCCTTCTGGTAATCCTGCCCTGCACACTGTTTGAAAAAAACAAGAGGAAGATGGAACTAACAGAAGTGTGCTTGATTGTAACCCCAAACAAGGAAACTCCAATCCAAGACAGCAGAAGACCCTGGTACAAAGGCAATGGCACTGTCCAAGATTGGAGAACAGTTGTTTATTTTGGAGTGGCTTTCTCATAGAAGAGATGCCTACCAGATTAGGCTCTTCTACACACCAGGAAAGGGGAGATTGAAAAGGGTGAGAAGTGCACGATGTGCAATCTTGTCAAGTGTGTATCAGCAGCAAAAGAAATGTAATGAATATCCCATATTATTCTGAATTGGTGTAGGCTTGGAAAAAGTCTGTGACCAGAGAGGGACCCAACAATAGACTGTACTGGCCAGCCTTAGAAGGGACCTAAATCTCTCTAGTGGTAGTATCTCTATGGGTGGCTAGTGCCTTGGCCAACTTACTACCTCATAAGATGAATTTCTTTTGCCTGGCTTATGAGCTTTGTCTGCCCAGAGCCTCTAGTTTTCAGGCACTAGAGACCCACCTTTTACACCACCGCCATCTGTGGAATCACTCCTGCTGCTGGAAGGGTAGCGTGGAATTTGACTGCCAGAGACTTTGTAGGTACAAAGGGGCCATCCTCTATGCCACCCCAGCATTAGTAGTCCTTTTGAGGGGCAACTTTTGAGTGTACAGCTCTGTGAAATACCTCTTAAAATTCTATCAAACCTGTTTTAATCACGATTTTTAACTTAACAGCAGGGGTCTTTGGGACATATTTTGACTGCCTTATAGTGGTCAGAGAACACTGAATTATGTTGAGACATTAAATCAGCTTATGCATTAATATAATAACTAAATATAAACATATGGATTGAGTAAATATAAAAAAGTAGTTTTTTATGGGTTACAGTGACTACCATCTTGAATTTTTCATGGTTAGAAATTTTTTTCATAAGAAGTGCCCTAGATACAGCATTCATACTAAATTCCATACCAAAAAATTACACGCATCTGCTCTACTGTTAGAGGGGATCTGTGTTTCTCTGTTAATAGTGCCTGGCAAAGTGACTTCCTCCTAAATTTTACATTGTTGTGCTAATTTTAGTTACAGTGACTCTGCTTAAAGTTAAGGTCATCTATTTTATGTTACAGTTTTAAAGTATTCCTGATTGCTAATTCATTTTGCTGAGTGGTTACCAATATGAACATTTTGAAAAGAATTACTTTATTTATAAGTACAGTACTGTTATAATTTCATTATGGTGTCAAAGCAGAGATGTCTGTATACATCATTCCATGAAATTATCTGTAGTTATTTGAGTGTATTTATGGTATTTTTAGTTAAAGAGTTCATTCATGTATAATCAGTTTTTATTGCGCTGTATAGAGAAGTATGCCCAAAACATTCTCATAAAGTTTTTCAAAATTAGTACTGTAAAGTTTTTATAATTTTTCAGATGAATAATAGAATATGTATATTTATCACTTTTATGAGACCGAAATATACATTTTTCTATATCAATGTTTATATAGAAAATGGATATTTGAACCTTTTATTAGAAATCTTTGTTCAGAACCATTTGATAAGAAACAAACTTGAGATCTCAGTTTGTTTTATCTGTATTTTTTTTGATTGCATAAAATTTGCTCCTTTATTTATAGGATGTTTCGTTATCTGAGTCATCCAATTCAGTCTCCAATACATCTTCAAGTGTTTCTGCTGCCAGCAGTTTGGGATCAATTTCGTCATCTAGCATAATAAGGAAAGCTTTAGAACGAAAATTGAGTACCAGTAGCAATGTTGGATCTGTTAAAGTTAGTGGTGTTCGTGGAAGTACAAGAAAATTAGGTTCCCCAGAAGTCTCTACTGTTGCCATGGTGTGCTCTATGTATCATACAGCTATCACTACACTATCACCGCTGCGTATGGACATACTTACAGGTGAGATACATAATATTAAGGCAATTTTGGTATGCACTGCTTCCTTTGTGTTAAGTGTATTAACTGTGAAAAAATCAACTCAAAAAGTAATCCTTCAACTATCTGGATTAATTGAGCCAAGGGCCCTAGGGGTGTTATGGGCAACTTCATACCCTTAATCACCTAACCTTGTCATTACCACATAGCTGTAAACACTCAGTATGCTCATAAACAACAACCATCACTCTTTAGACTGAAAATTTGATGCAAAAGGCAATTATCTACCTTTATCCTCATATTTGTAACAAAGTAATTTATATTGCATAAATACACTTTGGAAATAAATGTAAATCCTTCTTCTTCTCCATCCCATAAATGATACAGCCTACCATGCTTTTATGACCATTCATGTATTTTTATACAGAAACTTTCCTATCAGTTGTTACCATATTGTATTCATGTACACAAGATACGAAATGTGTATGTGTGAGCTGTTGACTTAGGTTAGGTGTTACACTGACATTATCCCTTTGCATAAGTCAAATAGGGCTTCTGCAGGTGTATTTGAGAAAAAGGTATATAATGGTTATGAAACTAATATTTTACTTGTTGAATCCATTTATACTGTATTATCACGTGCTGGTGTAAGAATTAGGGGAATCATTTTTTAGTGGCTAAAAGAAACAAATACAGTATATTACTGGAGGTATTATTTTTATTGTTGCACATAATTGTAGAAAGGGTATACAAAGGAAAACTAACATACCTTATGTTAAAGTAAAATTGCAAAACAGCTGTTTCCTCATTTGTTTGTTTACATGATACTCGATGTTCATGTCAGTTCTTTGGCAAGTGGTTGTTAATTATAAGAGATGATTATAAATTGTTACATAAGCCATAAGTTTAGTAATTGTATATGAAAACAATCTACCAAAAATGAAATTTCTTTGGTAAATAAAGACTATCATGTAAACTGTGTTTATGTAAAACACTGTGTTTACAGCTTGAGCACATACAGCATTTGTCGATGATGACTGTCCAAAGCAAATTAATTTTAAGAACACTAATACAGGCGGTCCCTGGTTTACGATGGGGGTTCTGTTTTTCCGCCGCGTCGTAAACCGAAAGATCGTCGAAAATCGTAAAAAATCCGAAGAAAACCTTACTTTTAATGCTTTAGGTTTATTGAAAACGATGTAAACTGCGTTTTTATTGAGTTTTTCATCAAAAAACTTCCAAATTTTGATTATTTTGCCGTTTTGGAGCCATATTTCTTCTGTCGGATCGGCGTATGACACGTCGTAACCCCGGAACATGCATTGTAAACCAGGAAATAATTTCTGATGAATATATTTGAAAAGCGCCATAACCTCGGACACGTCATAAACCGGGGACTGCCTGTAGCGTGAACTTTTGTGTGTGTGCTTCTTAGTGCAGCATCACATAGGTTATTTTTCTCTTTTGTTGTGCTTGATTTACTGTATGGTATTTCATTTCAAGTTTAGTTGACTCTTAAATATGATTATCACACACACAACAGTAAACAAGAGATTATTTTATCACTGTTGATATTTCATTTCATTTCTCTCTCTCTCTCTCTCTCTCTCTCTCTCTCTCTCTCTCTCTCTCTCTCTCTCTCTCTCTCTCTCTCTCATTGGGTAGTTCCCATATCCATACCATACCCATATCCATACCCATATCTGTATCATACCCATACCCATACCTAAATCTGTATCCATAGCATAGCCGTACCTAAACCCATAACTGTATCATACCCATTCCCATACCCATACCATACCCATATCTGTACCATACCCATACCCATATCCATACCATACCCATACCCATATCTGTATCATACCCATACCATTACCATACCCATACCCATATCTGTACCATACCCGTACCTATGCCTATACCCAAACCCATATCCATTCCATACCCATACCCATATCTGTACCATAAACATACCTACACCCATACCCATACCCCTATCCTTACATACCCGTACCTATACCCATTCCATATCCATATCCATATCCATACCTTCCAGTGATATAAGGGGGGAGGGAAGAGAGATGGGAAGGAGGAGGGGAGCAGAGGAGGAAAGGGGGAGGGGGATTATTGTTTTTCCATGAGGGAGTTGAGGTCCCAAGGAATGATGTCCTTACAAATCTATAAACATTTAAACGTGGAAAAGGGATGAGGAAAGTGGGGGGGAGGGGAGGAAAGGAAGAGGGATGGGAAAGGAGGAGGAAGGGGGAGGGGGATTATCATTTTTCCATGAGGGAGTTGAGGTCCTGGGGAGAGGGGGAGTGTTTAGGGACCACACTGCTTAAACCGGTTATTGTGGGAGGGGGGAGAAGAGAGGGGAGTGGGATGCGAGGTCCCGGGAAGAGGGGGCCGATTGTTTAGGGACCACCCTGCTTGAACCAGTTTTTGAGGGAGAGGGAAGTGGGAGGAATGGGGACACACTAACATGCAGAAACAAAGCCAAGGAACTTAACCCTTAAACGCCAAAGCCCTATCTACAAAAACGTCTCCCGTATGCGGGCGTTCGGGGGCTAGCGCTTGAAGCGGAAAAAAGTTTTTTCAAAAAATCACAGCATGCTTAGTTTTCAAGATTAAGAGTTCATTTTGGCTCCTTTTTTCTCATTGCCTGAAGTTTAGTATGCAACCATCAGAAATGAAAAAAATCATTATCATATATAAATATTGGAATATATGACAGCGAAAAAAAACTCGTATATAATTGTATACAAATTGCGCTGTAAGCAAAACGGTTAAAGCTAATGAGTTAATTTTTTTTAGCTGTATTGTACACTAAATTGCGATGATTTTGGTATATAACAGATTGTAAAACGATTAAAGCAACACAGAGAAAATATTATCACAAAATGATGCATGAATTTGTAACTTGTAGCGGACGTAAAAAAGTTTTTTTTCAAAAATTCACCATAAATCGAAATATTGTGTTAGAGACTTTCCAATTATTTCAAAATGAAGGAAATTGATTGAATATTACTAGACTGTAAGTTTTTTAGCTTACAATTGCATTTTTTGACCATTTCGATTGAGTTGAAGTTGACCGAAGGTTGATTTTTCTATTTACCGTTATTTATATGAAAATGTTTCAAAAATGGTAAAAGCTAAAAGCATGATTTATTTTTTGTTGTATTCTACATGAAATTGCGCACATTTTGATGTATAACACCCTATGTAACGAATAATATAAAATGGCGAAAAAATTATGACAAGGTGACTCAAGAAATGCTAGGATTTTTAGCAGAGTTTGCGTGCTGATGGAAGGAAAAAGTTTTTTTAAAAAATTCACCATAAATCGAAATATTGTGCCAGAGACTTTCCGTTTGTTGCAAAATGAAGGTAAAGGATTGATTGTTACTCGAATGTAAGAATTTTGGCTTACGATTGCGTTTTTGAGCATTTTGATCGAGTTAAAGTTGACTGAAGGTTGATTTTTTCTATTTATCGTTATTTATATGAAAATATTTCAAAAATGGTAAAAGCTAAAAGCATGATTTATTTTTGTTGTATTCTACATGAAATTGCGCACACTTTATATAACTTTATGAATAATATAAAATGGTGAAAAAATTACGACAATGTGACTCAAGAAATGCTAGGATTTTTGCGATTGAAGCAAAAAGTTTTTTCAAAAATTCACCATAAATCGAAATATTGTGCTGGAGACTTTCCGTTTGTTGCAGAATAAAGGTAAATGATTGATTGTTACTAGAATGTAAGAATTTTGGCTTACGATTGTGTTTTTCGAGCATTTCGGTCGAGTCAAAATTGACTGAATGTTAAAATTTTTTTAGTTATCGTGATTTAAATGAAAATATTTCAAAACTCTTAAAAGCTAAAAGAATTATTTATTTTTTGTTGTATTCTACATGAAATTGCGCACATTTTGATGTATAACACTTTATGTAACGAATAATATAAAATGGCAAAAAAATTACGACAAGGTGACTCAAGAAATGCCAGGATTTTCAGTGAAGGAAAAAGTTTTTTTCAAAAATTTACAGATGCCCCTCAGGACACCCTGATGCTTCCTAGGGGTCGTAAAAGGCACGGGATGTGGTCCTTGGTCCCCTTCGGTCACACGTGGCCGCACAACACGGCGTTGAGGTGCTGGGTCATCTTGGGAAATTTTGGTCCCTCTCCAGCATCCCAGTCTAAAACTCGTCTCACACGCTCACTACCGACAGGCAATATGCACCTTTCACGGTCCTGACGAC
This sequence comes from Macrobrachium rosenbergii, assembly GCF_040412425.1. NCBI lineage: Eukaryota > Metazoa > Arthropoda > Malacostraca > Decapoda > Palaemonidae > Macrobrachium > Macrobrachium rosenbergii. Next base: position 47,886,508 of record NC_089760.1, read on the forward strand.
GTTGGGACATCTCTGCAAACGTCCTGTTGCCTCACAAATACGCAAACACTCGCCAAAATTCTGCAAAACACAGATGCGTCAAAAAATCGCTCTCGGACGTTGCGGCGTTGATGCTTTCTGGTATGGGAAGGAGGAAATTCGCCCATGCGCGTCTGGGTGATGCTTATAAACAAAACAACAGCTTGATCCATGAACTCCCAGCATCCCTCAAGGCGCGTGATTTAAAACCTTTCACAAACTAGGCCTATAATTATTTTTTCCATGAATATTTTAAAAAAGCATTTTTAGTCGACGCGGTGGTACGTCCACTTGACACCCAACAGACAATTTTAGTCGACGTATGGTACGTCCAGTAGGCGTTTAAGGGTTAATTGCATATATGAATAAGTTTTTTTCTAGTGTTTCCACAATTGATGACACTACCTCAATCCCTGATTGATTGATTAATTGAGAGTTGTTCTGGCGTCACAACTACCAGGGTCACCGACGCCGCCTCAATCCCTGAACCAGCTATTAAATATGAAGGGGCAGAACCACTTGACAAATTAATATTTACAGATGTTAAAGACAAAATAGAAAAACTTAACAAGTTCAAACCTCCTGGCTGGGATGGGATTCATCCATGAGAAATTAGAGTTAAAAGAGGAAATAGTTCCTCACCTATATAAACTACAGAAAAACTGCAGAAAAACAAAAGGCACCAAAAGCATGGAAACTAGGTAATGTACCCCCAGTTTACAAAAAAGGTCCAAGAGAAGAGCCAGGAAATTATTGACCAACCTTTGTGACGTCAGTCCCTTGTAAGATTTTTGAGTCCATAATTGCAGATCAAATTGTGGATCACATTGATAGAAACAACCTGTTGTTAAACAGTCAACACAGTTTCAGACAAAACAGATCCTGCCTATTAAACCTCTTGGAGTTTTTTCATAACATGCTTGGTATATACAACAATAGTAGAGGAGTGGAGTTTTTTCATAAAATGCTTGGTATTTACGACAGTAGTAGAGCAATAGATATACTCTACTTAGATTTCCGAAAGGCCTTTGACAAAGTTCCGCACAAGAAACTAATGATAAAAGTTAGAACTTTAGGAATTGTAGGAGGAATAGCAGACTGGATTAAAGACTTGCTAACTAATAGAAAACAGAGTCGTAATAAACGTGAAGAATCAGAATTGGCTGATGTGACAAGCCGAGTTCATCAGGGGTTCTGTCCTTGGCCCACTCTTGTTTTTGATTTACATTAATGACATTGATTTAGGCTTAACTAGCAGGATAGCCAAATTTGCAGGTGACACCAAACTAGGTGTAAATGTAGCAGACCCAGGTACAGTGGAAAGTTTAAGAAATGATCTAAGGAAAATAGGAGAGTGGTCAAAAAGATTGCAAATGCCTTTTAACTTGGATAAGTGTAAAGTGTTACAAACAGAAGCAAACAACCCTCATGCCAACTGTTTGCTGCTTGGGAATGACATAAATAGTGTAGAACAAGAAAAGGACCTTGGAGTTATTGTTACCAAGGACTTAAAATCCACAAAACAGTGTATAAAAGCTGAAAAGAAAGCACAAAAACTGGTGAGATACATAAAGAGGCAGTTCAAATACAGAAACAAGGAAACGGTACTGCAAATCTACACATCCATGGTTAGACCTCGTCTTGAATATGCAGTACAGTTTTGGTCACCAACACTAAGAAAGGACATAAATAGATTAAAAGGGGTACAAGCAAGAGCCACAAAGTTAATTCCATCCACCAGGCAAATAGATTACCAAAGACGACTAGAGAGCCTGAACATGTATGGCTTAGAAACTTTTTTATAAAGGACAACAACATAGAAACATTCAAAATACTGAAAGGCATAACAAAAGTAGACAGAGTTCAGAGGTCTGGTTAAACAAATCATTTATAACTAACTAAGTAACCTCTTCATATTAAATGAAAAGCAGACAAGAAATAATGGATGGAAACTAGTACTGAAGAGATACAACACCTCATTGTGGGAACTTCGTCACATACAAGATACGTGACACATGGAATAAACTGCCACCAGAAGTTGTCAACAGCAAAAGTGTGGAAGTCTAAAAAAAGAAAGCTAGACAAAATCATTAGAAAACTCTGAATGAATAGTAAAACCTGCTCTATAGATAATTGAGCACATGATCCCAATCCTCACCCCCTTTGGTGCCATTTATGTCTTATCCCCACAGTATTCTTTTCCAGATAATAAGTCATATGTATACCAAAATTAGGTATGATAAATTCGTAAAATTACTAAGTCTACGGGCATAACCATCCCAGTTTCAGTGGCAGAACCATCCCCGTTTCAGGAAAGCCCTTCCTCCCACACCCCCTTTAGTGCCCTTTGGTGCTAGTGATGTCTTACCCCCACAGTTCTTTTTGAGATAGTAAGTCATAATGTTTACCAAGTTTGGTTGAAATTGCTCAATGCATTTTAGAGTGTATGTGGAACATACACACACATACATACATACAGCCATTTTTTTTGTATGTATATATATATATATATATATATATATATATATATATATATATATATATATATATATATATATATATATATATATATATATATATATATATATATATATATATATATATATATATATATATATATATATATATATATATATATATATATATATATATATATATATATAAATATACATACAGTAGAACCCGGCCCTCGACTGTACTAGAACTCGACATAATCGGATTTCAACACGAAATGTTGAGTAAATTTTGCATCAGAGCTCAAACAACAAACCGGAATCCAACCCGATGAATCATATGATGTTTGTGGAAAAAAGAGTTTCGGGCAGCTGCCGCTAGTTGGCGTTGTTGGTGGCGTTCTTCCCGTGCTTATTTAAAAGCATTTAAAGCCCACACATGCTGCTGCTGCTGCTGCTGCTGCTGCTGGCTTGTTTTTCAGTGTTATCATTATTAACAACAGTTTTCATGTGTACCCGTTGCAGTACATTCTGGTAATGCCTATAGGCTACCTAGCCTAGCCTATGGCGTCGGTCTATCATCGGTAAAGCGGCCGATTGGTCATAGGCCAACTTTTTTTGATACAGTATGCATTTAAAAATGCAAAAAGTGTTTCTGATATGGTAAGTTATTCAACTCTGAACTTATTTAATTGTAATTTGTGTAAAGTTTTGTATAAAAGGCAAGGTTGGGGTAATGACTGGTGGTCAGGAATGGATTAATCCATTTTCAGTTATTTCTTATGGGAGAAATTAACTCAGAATTCGACAAAATTGAATCTCGACACTTCTTCTGGAGCAATTAGCGTCAAGACCGAGGACCGAGGTTCTACTATATGTATGTATGTATATATATATATATATATATATATATATATATATATATATATATATATATATATATATTTACTTGGTAAACAATTATGATATATATATATATATATAACATCTGGTTCAGAAAAGTAACTTCTTGAACCCATATAGCTAACATATATATGCAACAAGTTTATATTTTTCTATAAATAGTTGTTTATGATTATAAAGCGATTTAGGATGGTCGGAGGATACAAGAGAGGTTGACCATCATCAAAAAATGAAAGAAATCGTGCAATCAGATTACTATCGATATGATAGCTCGGATCTCCCATGGTTCTGCATTTTCAATTTTAAATGAAAAACAATTAGTAATCTTGCAGCACAAATGAAAAGTTTTTGACCGGATTGTTACTAGAGAAATTTCCATCAAATGACCCAGAAAGTAAAATTCAATCAAACAATGGTTTCAAGTTTGCACCAGTGAAGTTCAAACAAACAAAAAAAATCTGCAAAGGTTATGCAACAGTGTTTTGGGACTCCAAAGGAGTGATTTTGATTGATTTCCTTGAAGGACAAAAACAATCACCGGGAACTACTACAAGGTGTTTTGCAAAAACTGAAGTCCGAGTTTTAAATTTTGGCGCAGTGTGGTGCTTTTCAACAAACTGATCTAGCCTTAGCCTGTTCCCAAAACATTATACTGAGTCGGTTTGAATCTTTATTCTAAACATATTAACAGTATTATACAAACATTTCAACATAACAAATGTGCATCTTTTCATGGATCTTTTAAAAAAAGTTATGCTGAAACTACATTGTTTGCGTATATTCTCATATTGCTTTGTATTATAAATTGCGATCAATGTTTTGTTTTGGGAATATATATACATATATATATACACATACAGGTTGACCATCACTAATCCGGCAATCAGTAGTCCGGAACAATTAGTAATCCAGCACAAATTTCGGTTAGAGTGTTTATTTCGCTGCGCTAACTCATTTAACTAAGTTCTACATTATACTGCGCTTTATTTGCTTCTAGTTAGCTTTTAAATGAATATGGATACTTTATTTATTTGGGACACAGATATTTTCATTAACTAAGTTCAAAAGTGTTTTTTTAGTTCGTAAATGAATAACTTTATTTATTTAAATTTTCATCTCGTTAAGTGAAATTAATACATTAGCTGAAATTAATTTTTTTTTTCGTTAATATATGACATTCGTGTGAATCGCGGCTGGTTGTTTTGGGAGCATGTTTGTTTTGTGTAAAAAAAAATCAAGATTCCGTTCGTTGTTTTCTCTTGATTTCATCATAATACGAGCTTTACGTATTTATCTTTTATCGGCATGAAAACAGTAGCAATTTGTTTTCTTTCATGCCCAGTAGTTTTGATTAAAATACATTCTCTCCAGTTTTATTTACGGTCGAGTTTCATCCATGTTGCCGATGCACGATAATTTATAGTCATTAGCAGCTTGAACATTGTTCTCTCAGCTTCAGCTGCAGCTTACAGCTTAAAGTTACTGTAGCAGTATATTTCCCTGCCAATCTTTTCTCCAAAGCGAATAAGGGTATAGCGTAAAAAAATATATCGGTCCCATTGTATAGTGCTTAATGTCATTTGTAACATAACTACAGTAATTGTGTATTACCGTACGATGATTGAAATACAAGTAAAACAGTTGTTATCCAATACGATCATTAGCAAAACAACAGTTTCCCGTTTAGTTGTTTATGGCTGTACGCATTTACGCAAGAGTATAACGTTACTAACAATACTTTTATCATTCTCTTTTATTTTTTACCTAGCAGATGGAATAAAGAGATGGAGGAAAAAAAAGTTAAGTATACCTTAGTTTTACCAGACCACTGAGCTGATTAACAGCTCTCCTAGGGCTGGCCCGAAGGATTAGACTTATTTTACGTGGCTAAGAACCAACTGGTTACTTAGCAACGGGACCTACAGCTTATTGTGTAATCCGAACCACATTATAGCGAGAAATGAATTTCTATCACCAGTAATAAATTCCTCTAACTCTTCATCAGCCGGCGGCGGGAATTGAACTCCGGCCCATCGAATGACGGTCTAAAGCTCATCCTATTGTAAGTTGGTCTCTCTTGCTGCCTGATTGTACCTGCTGCCTGCGCCTGCGCGAAATCTAAAAATATTTCCTAAATATTTTCGTACCGGTATTAATTGCTAACCCCATCGTAAACTTGAAATATCGTAAGTTGAATTATCATAACTCGAGCACTACCTGTATTTGATAATTGTCTTTTCTTTATTAACCAACTTGTACTGATTTATGGGATATTTTAATTCTAAGATGAGGTGCTTAGCTACTGGGTTTCGTGTATTCTAGCCTAATAAATGGCTAATCCGGCACCCTCCAGGTCCCAATGATGCTGGATTAGTGATGGTCAACCTGTATATGTATATACAGGTATTCCCCTACTTATGATGGGGTTAGGTTCCAAAAAACCCATTGTTTGTTGAAAAAATTGTAACTCGAATATGGCCTAGCCTACACTAGGGTAATCAGTACCATCTATACATATATGGTAGCCTAGCCTTCACTACACAGTATACTTTATACATATATGGTATAATAATTATTAGTGTCAGCTAATTCTGCAGGTTCAATGCAGATTGACATAAGTTAGTATAAAGAGAAATAGAATAACAAACAAGGCCTAGCCTGCACTTTCGTATATCATATACGGTAGCCAAGCCTACATTATACTGTATTCTATTTTCACATAACACCGTATTATACAAACATCAAAAAGGGATTTTGACAAAGGAAAAACCTATTTCTGGGGGAAGACCTGTGTCACCCAGTGAAATGGTTCCAATAGCACACATTTCTAGGTATAACTATTGCTAAATATACCAGAGAAAAAGCTATCCACAATGCCGGGGTTACTACCCCTGGATCGAGCACCATAATGTTGTCGGTATGCATTAGGGGTGAGTGGACACCACTATCACAGGTCTTCATCCTATAGATCTCTCTATTCTCAAAGCCCCAAATTTGGGTGAGCCGTACCAAGAATTGCCTCCCGCTCACCCACTAGGTACCCCACGTGACCGCCATTTTCATCCCAATATTAGCACCCACCAAGCTTGGTATACCACCCGGGTGGGAAAGGAAGTGCAGGGATGGGTCACTAGGTGACACAGGTCTTCCCCCAGAAATAGATTTTTCCTTTGTCAAAATCCCTTTTCTGGGCTCGACCTGTGTCACCCAGTGAAATAGTAACAGAGAATCAGCCATACAAGAGCTTGGTGGTACGCCCCAAAGATTACCTTAATGGAGCTAAATAAAACTAAGAGAAAAATTACTGTGTTTTAATACTCCCTAATTATAAGATCAACAACATAATCAAAACTATAAGGCACACAGTCTAAAATTATAAAATAACCAATACCAAGACACTTAAGGCTAACAAGTTATGATTGAAAACAGGATATCCACACATTCAATGGCGGGTAGGAGTCAGGCTGTGAAGCAGACCTGACCTAAAGGCTAGAAGCAGGGCAAGCAAGCGAGGCAGGTAGGCTAGAGAATATACCAATAGGTAAACGAGGATTACAAACCAAAAGGACAAAAAGTTACATAAACTAGTCTTGAGCTGGACCAGGAGGAACAATACTTCTTGCAGCTACTGTGGAATATTTAAGAGCCTCTAGGGACTTAAGATAGTGGCGTTTAAATACTGTTGGTGATTTCCAGCCCGTATACTTTTTAAGGTCATCAAAATTCATGTTATAGAAATAGTTAGCTGAGGTGGCCACCGCTCGAATATCATGTACCCGAGGTACTGAATCCGGGTTTGCCTGTTTAATAAAGTAAGGAATTTGTTGTCTGATGGCCTTTAAGGAAATGGTACCTCCATTTTCCCTAACAAAAAGAGGGCTTGAAGTTCTCTTAGAAATTCTATTTAAATAAGCTTTTAAAGTATTGACTGGACATAAAGACAGATCTTGTGGAAGGGGAATAATCTTCCAAGGAGACTATCTATTTTGTGGATCCTCATTCTTTGCTAGAAAACTGAGGTCCGGAGACAACAGAACTTCACCTGACGGGAGGAAATCAACATGATTCGGCTCTCTAGAAAGAGCAGACAGTTCAGAAATTCTAGCTCCTGAGGCTAGACTTACTAGGAATAACGTTTTCCTTAACAGACTTGAGTATGTACATAATTCATTATCATTGTCTGATGCCAATTTAAGTACGTCATTTAAGAACCAGGAAACCGCGTGAGGATGGGTTGCTGGTCTAAGACGAGCGCATGCTTTAGGAATTGACGAAAAATATGAGTCTGTAAGGTTAATGTTAAAGCCATGTAAAAATATTTTTCTTAAAGCAGATTTTGTTGTAATAATAGTACTAGTGGCCAATCCTTTCTCAAATAATGATCTGAAGAAAGAGATCGCTAGGTTCGTGGTCATTTCATGAGCTTCAGATTCCTTCAGAAATAAAGCTAACTTTTTAACTGCTGAGTCATACTGTCTGAGAGTAGATTCCCTCTCATATGATTCTATGAACAGTGTATTAAGAGGGTCAATGTTAGTGTCTTTCTGAGCTGCAAACTTCATGAAGTCCATAAAGCTAGGGCATTCAGAATTCTTGAGGAAGCTGACACAGTCCGAGTTTGTACTACTTGTGTCAATCTTGGATTGGGGATCTGTTTGTGCTGGAGCTTCAACTCTAGCAGTAAAGGAAACCAACTGCTCTTCGGCCAGTTGGGTGCCACAAGTGCTACTTGACCTTTGAATGATCTGAGTTTGTGTAAAACTTTCATCAACAGGCTTATTGGTGGAAACAGATATATCTTTTGCCATCTGTTCCAGTCGATTGACATCGCATCTGTGGAATGAGCTAGAGGTTCTAGATTGGGAGCAACGTAACACGGAAGCTTGTGGTTGCTCTCTGTGGCAAACAGGTCTACCTGGAGACCTGGTACCTGAAGACAAATCCACTCGAACGACGTCCTGTACAAGGACCATTCCGACTCCAGTGGGGTTGTCCTGGACAGTGAATCTGCAATGACATTCTGAACACCTGCCAGGTGGGTAGCTGACAGGTGCCAAAGATGTTTCCTTGCCAGAGAGAAAATTGCAATCATTACTTGATTGATATGGCTCGATTTGGAGCCCCCTCTGTTTAGGCAATGCACCACTACTGCACTGTCCAGCACCAGTCTGATGTGAATCTGTCTGGCTGGACGCAGTCTCTTTAATGTTAGAAATACTGCCATTGCCTCTAGAATATTGATATGGAACTGGCGGAATACTGTCGACCATGTTCCCTGAACTTTCTTGTGTTGGGAGTATCCTCCCCATCCGCTTAGGGAAGCATCTGTATGGATCACTAGCGATGGGGGGGGGAAATTGAAGAGGCACTGACCTTGCCAAACTCTTGACTGTCGACCATGGTCGAAGCCTCTTCCTCAATATCTGCGGAATCAGAGACAGCTTGTCCCTGTTTCTGCTGTTGGCTCGTTTCCGCCATACCCTGTTTATATCCTTCAGTTTGGCTTTTAGTAGCAAGTCTGTTACTGAAGCGAACTGAAGAGAGCCTAGAACTCTTTCCTGGGTACGACGAGAGGCTCTTTTGTTTTTGAGGAACTGCCTGGTAGCTTTGGCTATTTCCTTCCTTTTGGCTGGCGGAAGTGACAGTTTGTGTGTGTTTAGGTCCCACTGGATTCCCAACCACTGAAATTAAGCCACCAGAACTAGACGGGATTTCTTCCTGTTTATTTGGAAACCCAAGTATTCCAAGAAGTTGATTACTGTGAAAGTTACTTTTCGACATTCCTTGATGTTGGATGCCCAAATTATCCAATCGTCCAGATATGCGGCCAGCATAATCCCTTGGGCCCGTAGCTCTTGGACTACTGTCTCTGCCAGTTTGGTAAAGATTCTGGGCGCTATGTTGAGCCCGAATGGCATGACTCTGAACGAGTATGCTTGTTTTCCTAGTCTGAACCCTAGGTAAGGAGAGAAGTTTCTCGCAATCGGGACGTGATAATAAGCGTCTGAAAGATCTATAGAGGTGGTGACGGCCCCACGGGAAAGTAGGGTCCGCACCTGCGAGAGATTGTAAGCATCTGAAACTTGTCGCATTGAATGTATAAGTTGAGACGAGACAGGTCCAGAATTACTCTTTGCTTGTCTGAGTCTTTCTTCGGGACACTGAACAGACGGCCTTGAAATTTCAAGCGTCTGACTTTCTTTATTGCCTTCTTTTGCAGAAGTTCTTTTGCAAAGTCCAGTAAGTCTTTGGATGGATGTTGATGGAACCTGACTGGCGGAGGAGGCCCTCTGCTCCAGCTCCATCCCAGACCTTTGGAGATTATGCTGTGGGCCCATGGGCTGAAGGTCCAATGGTCCCTGAAGAGATATTATCTCCCGCCTACCTGTGGGGTCTCATTGATTGGAAGAGGCCTTACTTCCTCTGCTTCCACGGCCTCCTCTTCCACGTGAGAGAGGTCTGGATGCTGCTCTACCTCTGTAGCGGCTCTAGCCCTGCTTCCCCTTGCATGCCTATTGTAGCCCCGAAACTCCCCTTGGCTTTCAAACGAGGCGTTGAAAGCTGGGGACGTCATGAAGGCTGGCGGAGCAGAGGCTTGCTGAGCCGGCTGCATCAGTACGAACTGCTGCTGAGGTTGTGACTTGGATGTAGAAGGCTGGCCAATCTGTGAGACCAGTACCGCCTGAAGCACTGTTTGAGCCTGAGGTTTCTTAAAGCCCTGGAATCTCCTGAACCTTTTCCTTTCCTTAGGTTGAGGTCCGAAGGTCTCAGAGAACTTCCTTTTAAAAGGAAGACCCCAGCGAGAGCGAAGACTCTGGTTCGCTCTAGTTGCCTCTGCCATAACATTATTGACCTCATCCTCTGGGAAGAGGTTAGGTCCCCAGATAGAGCTCTTCATGAGTCTATTGGGCTCATGCCTGATGGTGGCGTCTGCGAAGATGTGTTTCCGGCAGTTCTGTCTCGCAAACACAAAGTCATAAAGGTCCGATTGGAAGGACGCCAATAACGACTTCTGAGGAACTGAAACAGAGGTTCGTCATTATAAGCTAATGCCGTTACCTCTGAGATGGTGACGGAATGCAGGGAGCGACTCAACCTGCACTTAGCCTCAAACTCCGCCTTGAGCAGAGCCTCCGGAATTCTGGGAAGATGCTCGCTGAACAGGGTGGAGGCACACTCGGGATCTAGTTTCCCCACCGTAAAAGTTGCCGGAGCTCCCAACCAACTCTCCGAATCTCCGGGGAAGAGAAGGGAAGTAGGATCTGTCTCCCGGAATTGAGGCATAGGCTTGCCATCTATCCCAGCCTGGAGGGTCAGCTCTGCAATCTTAGTAGTGCAGGGGGTAGGGATGGCGTCACCTACGGAGGACATCGTGAAACTTCCCTTAAAGGGAGTAAGTTTTGTGTTCTTGCACTCCCAGTCGGTGAGAGCGCGCATTAGGGTGGATTGAGCTTGGTCCCTGGGAAAAATGACTGTTTCTTTAGGGACCTTATCAGACCTAATCCAGGCTTCCTCAGTTAACCTGGCAAAGCCTGGATAGGGAGGCACTAGGTCGGCTGGAAAGAACTCCAGTTCTTCCAGACGACGAGTGCCCAAACCCTCAATGGTCAGTGTGCTATTATGCAGGGGAGCATGCAGGGCCAGCCGCCACGGGTTTCCCTTATCAAAGGGGGGCAGTTTGGAGGCATCCGGGACAACATGTGATTGTTGTGCTGCTCTGGATCGAATGAATCCGGAGAGCAAGCTTTCCTTGGCCTGCACCTTTTGTGCCAATGACAGCACTGACTCTCCGGAGGTCTGCAAGCTTGTGACAAGCTGAGTCAAAAGATCTTGTAGCCTAGCTTCTACCTTGGAGTCGATCCTCTGCATCATCTGTTCGACAAAGGCCTTGGAGTCAAAGCTAGGCTGTGGGGGCTTAGCCTTTGAATCTCTGGACCTCGACCCCTTAGAAGAAGGAGTAGCCTTACTTGAGGACGTCACCGGTTTGGGAGCCAGTGACGACCTAGAGGGAGCTGGCGGATTAGACCTTTGAGGTCTAGAGGACTTTGGTAAGTTCTTCTTTTTCAAAGATTTCACCTTGGGCATAACAGACTGAGATCTGTCCCCAAGGTTAGCTGACTTCTGAAATCCCTGGAAGGAAGAGGAAGAAGAAGAAGGTGAACTAAATAGGGTTCTATTTAAACTAACCTCACCTGCCTCACTTACCACCCTACCTTCTACCTGTTGGTCATCCACGCTCATGGGTTCCAGGTGGATGTTAATAGCCGCCACCTCTCCGCACAGGTTGTCGTCCTGGGAGGGCTGCGTCTCTAGCCTGATCTTCTTGATGAGTGGGGCGGCCAACTCCCTCGGTAATGCGGCGGAGATCCGGGCACCTGGATAGAGGAGATTACAGATCTCCTCCGACAGCACGTAGGGGTTGCCAGACGCAACGTTCCTCCCAAATCCGCCGACCCAGGTCTTCAGGGTCGACAGCGAAGAGGCACGGATTGCTGGGTTAGACTGGAAGAGAAGGTAGGACTTACTGAAAATATTCTCCCAATTTTTGTATATATCCATATGAGCCATCAAAATCAAAAAGGGGACTAAAGGTTAGCAGTCTCCTATCACTTACCGACTCATCGGACACTAGCTCGTAAAGAGCGTAGCAAATTTCACAGCCGTCCGGGTGCCAAACGGTCAGGTCCCCAACATGCACTGCACAGCTGGAGTGCGAGCGGCACACCTCGTGGCCGCAGGGCTGCTGGAGAACGGCCAAGCACCCTGGCTCCTGACAACGTACCATCTGTAAGTGGAATGATGGTACATGAGTGTCATTAAGGCAAGACCCGCCGGACTCACAGTTTACCTTAACATAGATTATGGGTGATGGTAAATGTGAATCAATAAGGCAAAACCCGCCGGAACTGAGTCCAGCAGTAAAAGTCTAAAAACATAGATTATACTACTGAATGGTTAACTACTATATATATGTTATAAACAGGTACTCTATGATACTCCGCGTGATTAGTCACTGAAATCTCATTGTGTCTCATAATATGGGATCGGCGTAATAGGGGTATAAGTAGGGGTCGCATATAGCCCCTTCTCAAACGCCCAGGGCGGAAACCATAAAATGGAAACCGCCAAACAACCGTGAACCATATCCATCGGAGTGGTTAAGTGGACAAAAAACAAAGAAAGATCAGACTAGCCCGGCGGAGAAGTGAATTCTAACATATCCTAACTGTTATTATGCATCCACGGGACAATGTTCGACGCTCCAGCTACTAACTACTAAAAGCAATTAGAAGCAAGCTAACGAAACACCGCCCGTAGGGGAAAGGTAGTTGAGTGGCGGAAACCCGGCGAACAGTGACCAGCCAGGTGGGTAGCACCCTCCGGAAGCCGACTGTAACCTACTTATGGGGGTGCCGAACGCAAGCGAACGGCTTTCCTCTTACGAGGATGTCGCTCAGGCAACGTCGCCAAATTCTAATAGTTAAGGTAAAAAAGCGGGGACTAGGCTACATACACGAAAATACGGAGTTAACTAATCCTAGCCTACCCTCCAAAAACCAAAGCATCTTGGCCTGGTCAGGAAGGCCAGGATTAATGCCACTGGTGTGGGGAGAGAAGGACCTACGTCCTAACTCAGCCACACTCCCCAAAACCGAGATAGCTTGGTCAGGTGGCAAAATATGAAGTGAGGAGCCCCTATCACTAATCTAACCTTACCTTCCAAAAACCTAACGGCCTGGCCAGGTAGGCTAAATGTGAATGAGGAACTCGCTCACTAGCCTAACCTCACCTTCCAAAAAACTAACGGCCTGGCCAGGTGGGCTAAGTGTGAACGGGGGAACTCCCTCACTAGCCTAACTCCCCCCCCCAAAACCGTAAGACGGCCTGGTCGGGAGAGCTAGGTAGCCTGAATATCGTGTAAGAGCACTGTCATACCTAGCCTCGGTAGGTTAGGCTAGTTAACTACCTTATATTAGAATTAAAACTACCTAGTATATGAACAACAAAAATATACAAGTTAACCATTCGTGATGTGGGTTAGCCTAAAGATTAACATATATAAATACATATATAAATACATAATTGACTCGGCGGCAGAGAAGGTCCAGGAAACATGGGTTATATTGGTAACGCTAGGTACCAAAATGGCCTCCCCTGACGCCGAATCACATGCATAAATTAATCCAGGAATGGACATGTCATCCATCCTTGTACATATTAGCTATCATCATGATCAAATAATTTACACCATCGAGAAGGTACCAGCTCGCTGGTGGAGGAAGGAGACCGATAAAAAGACTCAAATTCTATTATCAGAAAAGGGTGAGCCTAGTTCTGCCATGATACCCGGTTCCTCATCTCCCACCAGCGACATGGTAAATTCTCCAATTAAGCTCCAAATTGAATGGAGTATAGATAAAAACTAGGAGAATTCCTTCTTTTAATAGAAAAGTTGAGATTGAAGGTCGAAAACGGGAAAGAGGCACACATACAGCCCACGCTCGGCTGCGTAACAGAACTGTTTACGCTGGTAAACAATATTTACGTACAATTCATAATTACAATGCCTCTTGCGTTAAACAAACCAATCAGAAATAGTACTCAACTTAGATGGTGGGAAACTCTCGGTGGAAGACATGATGAGCTGCCAAAAAACAGAACACAATCACAAAGTAAAATGTTTACGTGTTCACGTAGCTTGTGCTAAAATTGGGATGAAAATGGCGGTCGCATGGGGTACCTACTGGGTGAGCGGGAGGCAATCCTTGGTACAGCTCACCCAAATTTGGGGCTTTGAGAATAGAGAGATCTATAGGATGAAGACCTGTGATAGTGGTATCGACTCACCCCTTGTGCATACCGACACCATTATGGTGCTCGATCCAGGGGTAGTAACCCCGGCATTGTGGATAGCTTTTTCTCTGGTATATTTAGCAATAGTTATACCTAGAAATGTGTGCTATTGGAACCATTTCACTGGGTGACACAGGTCGAGCCCAGAAATAACGAATGTGCATCTTTTCCATGGATCTTTTAAAAAGTTATGCTTTATTACACTGTATCCAATCATAAATATTCTTATATTGCTTTTGCATTATAAATTCCGATCATAGCGATCAAATGTTTTGGTTTGGGAATCGATCACGCAGTCTTTATTTCGCCGCATTTAACTCAGTTCAGAGAGCATTTCCTGCTTTTAGTTAGCGTAAATGAATCTCTAGATACTTTATTTATAAGGGACATATATATTTTTCGTTATACGAAGTGTTTTTAAGTCGAAATATAACTTAAATATGTCTCGTTATGAAATTAATTTAGTCATTTTTTTCGTTAATAGATGACGTTGGTGACTGGCCATTTGTTTTGTGTAAAAAAAAAAAATCAAGATTCCATTCGCTGTTTTCTCTTGATTTCATCATCATACTAAGAGCTTTTCGTATTTATCTTTTATCGGCGTAAAAACAGCAGTAATATGTGTTCTTTCATGCCCAGTAGTTTTGATTGAAATACTTTCCAATTTTATTTGCTGTCGAGTTTCATCCATGTTGCCTATGCACGATAATTTATAGTCATTAGCAGCTTGAACATTCTTTTCTCAGCTTCAACTACAACTTGCAGCTTAAATTTACTGTAGCAGTATATTTCCTTGCCGATCTTTTCTCCAAAGCAGATAAGGGTAGTGTAAAAACATATCGGTACTTAACGTCATTTTTAACGTAACTACGATAATTGTTTAACCGTACGATGGTTGAAATACAAGCAAAACAGTTGTTATCCGATTCGGTTATTAGCAAAACAACAGTCTCTCATTCGGTTGTTTATGCCTGTACGCATTTTCGCAAGAGTATAACGTTACTAACAATACTTTTATCATTCTCTTACTTTTTTTAACGAGAAGATAGAATAAAGAGATGGAGAAAAAGAAGTTGGTCTCTCTTGCTGCCTGATTCTACGGCAACTGTAGTGTACGCTGTTGCCTGTACCCGCTTGAAATTTTAAAATATTTTCTAAATATTGTCGTACTGGTATTAAATGCTAACTCCATCGTAAACTCGAATTATCGTAAGACAAATTATCGTCACTCGTGCACTACCTGTATTTACAAACGCACAAAAATTGCAAACGAACACTGACCTATTTTAACTTCCGACACAACGAGAGCAAGTGAGGTCAGCTCATTGAATTAATGTACCTATTCCAGCCTCTCGGGCCAACGTATCGTACACTGTACGCTGCCTGATTATAAGTTGTTGCTTGCGCCAGTCGCCCGCAAAATTTAAAAATACGTATTCTCAAAATATTGTCGTATCGATATTAATATTGCTAACCCCATCGTAAAAGCGAATTATTGTTAATCGAATTATCGTAACTCGAGCACTACTGTATATATATTATATAAATATATATATAGTGTGTGTGTGTGTGTGTGTGTGTGTGTGTGTGTGTGTGTGTGTGTGGTACAGAGAGCTTATGTTTTTGAAGAGAAGATATATTTCTTTGGGTCTGTAGGAAAGTGACCAGAACTGGCAAATAACTGGCTGTGCCTTTGAATCAGCAGGATCTTCAAGGGAAATCATCAGGAAACCACAAATGTGGGGAAACCCCAACCTCCTTTCCTTTGAGGGCGAAATCCAAGGAAATACATCCCTCCTACAGAGGTAGGCTTAGATGATTTTGGCCAATCAAATGCCATCAATGCCAGTGACCTAAAGATGTTCTACAAAGGATCAGTACCCTATGACCAACGGGATTTCCTGAAAGCACCTCCAAAAGTTGGAATGAAGCAGCGGAGGAGGTGCCATGGAATATGGGAAATGCCCAGAAACATGACGTCACGGCTAACACTGGAAGAAGACACGTGATATAGTGCGGAACACGCAGAAAAACAGTCAGTGAGGCAGAGAAACAAAGAGGCAAAACAGCAGGTGTGCATTAGTAATATTAGCTCTCTCTCAACTGAGAACTTCAAGTCTCGAGCCAGTTAAGTGCAGCAATAAGAATGGTAGAAGTTCAACTTTAAAGTGGAAATGAAAGGAAAATGTAGACAAGGAGTCTTCCCGTATCCCAAACATGGTCAACATTCAAGGATAGCAAATCATTGCTGCACATGGCAAAAGACCGAACCAAAAGCTCTGCTCACTGTACCTTAGTGTTGGCCCTATTAAATAGAAGAACGAAAGAGGGCCAATAACAGCTGGTGACAGCTCAGATGGGATGAACAAGTGAAGTTGGGATACGAGAAAGAAGACAGTAAAGTGATGATAGCTTAAGTGGGATGTGCTGATAGACAAAGATTTGAACACAGGAAGACAGTGCGAAGGCACGTACAGTAGAGCCCCGGTCCTCAACGCTAATCCTTTTCAGAAGAAGCATCAAGATGCGATTTAGTTGAAATCTGAATAAATTTTTCCCACAAGAAATAACTGAATACTGTATGGATTAATCCATTCTTGACCACCAGTCATTACCCCAACCTTGCCTTTTTATACAAAACATTACACATAAATTACAATTAAATAAGTTCAGAGTTAAATAACATACCGTATTAGACGCACTTTTTCATTTTTAAAAATATACAGTAGTGTCAAAAAAAACTGGCCTACAACCAGTGTGTAACAGGTAGACACAAAAACTGTTGTTAATAATAAAACATTGAAAAACAAGCCTGATTATTATAGTAAATTAATAAAATATTAAAAATAAGCCGAATTATGTCTGTTATCATAAACGTAAGAAAAATTACCTAAGTTACGTCGGCAGTAGGCATCTTGTGGCATGAGCAGATGTAAACAAACCAAAGTGCCAGTCCGGTGGCCTATTGCTGTATTAATTACATAAACATTGTTTACGTTCAGTATTAATTTATGGTAAATTTCATAGAGTCTACTGGAATGGTATACAGAATCACTTTAAAACATCTTTCAATAAATGGTATTGTACTAACTTTTTTTTCATAAAATATCCTTGTAAAATAGGGTGCGTACTTCTCTGGTGGCAAATATATTATAGTAATCATTTCTATATTAGACACAAAAGAATCTTCTTAATTTGTATAATTATATATAATAATAATAATAGTGACAAATAATAGCAGCATCTCTTAGTTAAATCCAGGCTAACCTTTCTTTACAGAGAAGCTTAACAAGGCATAAACATTGCATTCACTACCAAACAGCACACATCAACATTGCATTCGCTACAGAAACGCACACATCTGTCTCTGTCTAAAAAAAAATTGAGCATGGGACCCTGGTTGCCATGTAACACTTTCTCATCCATATTTCAGAGAGATTACACTTGTTTCCAAATTAACAGTATGTACTATATGTACTAAATTTTTATCATCTAGTATTTGAGAGAGACTGTGTGTGTGCATGTACGTATAAGTACCGGACACAGTTACGTATTATCCAAATGTATGAATCTAGATAGCCAGCAATGTTTTGCTTCATCATACACCTGGCAGTAGTGAACACCCTCCAATACTGTTTGTTTTGCTCTACGCCCTTCAAACCGAAATCTTAAGAAGCCTACCACCTTCCTGTACCCGGTACTATGCAGTATTAAAGGGGTAAAAAAAAATGGAGTTTTGAGGGAGAGAGGAAGTACCCTACATAGACAACACAAAATATATAATAATGACTTGTATGTTTAGTAGTAAATGAACATCAAAAGGGATAAATAAGAAAATCTGAAATTAACTAATTTTTCATTTCAATTGGTATGAAATAATTAGTAAAACTAGTGTACTGTACACAAAAGGTAGGGAATGTTAATTTTTTTTAGACAAATGAAGACAAGGAATCCTTAATTACTAGCACAATCATATAAAAACATTATGCATGTTCCTTCTACCGAAATTGAAATTATGTACACAGCTGCTCCTCTCCAGGACTGTTAAACAAAGTGTAAATCTGTAGGTTAAACAAAATCAAATGTAGAAATATTATTTACTTCTGTTATGAGCTGCAGTCTACACAAAAATCCTTAATCTTACGAACATTCTAAGTCATTCATAAACACATTAAAAACTTTTTTTACAACTAGTACAGCTTGACCCTTACCTTGACAGAGGGTTGGGCAGGGACATTATCCAAAATGAGAAGTGTCTTGAGTGGCAAATCTTTTTCCTGAAGGTATTTTTTTGTAGTGGGGCACACACTCCAGAAATCCACTCTCTAAAAATTTGCCTTGTTACCCAAGCTTTAGCGTTGGATTTCCATGTCACATTTAATTTGCTCTTAATCACTTTATGTTTCTTATAAACTGTAGGGGTTTCCAAGTGGTAGACTAACAGAGGCTTTATTTTCAAATCTCCACTAGTGTTCGCACATAACAACAAAGTTAGCCTGTCTTTCATTGGTTTGTGGCCAGGCAATTTCTTTTCCTCTTTAGTAATATAGGTCCTCTTTGGCATTTTCTTCCAAAAGAGGCCTGTGTCATCACAGTTGAAGATCTCATTTGATAAATACCCATTTTCATCCACAAACTGTTGGAAATCTTTTACATACTTTTCTGCAGCTTTTTTATCAGCACTCACTGCCTCCCCATGCCTTACAACACTGTGGATGCCACTTCCTTTCTTAAATCTATCAAACCATCCGCTGCTGGCCATAAACTCATGCTCAGTACTAGTCCTTGATCCATTTCTGTTTTTCATAAGGTGAGCATGCAAACTTTCAGCCTTTGTGCAAATCATAACTTCTGAAACACTGTCACCAGCAATCTGTTTTTCATTTATCCATACTAACAATAATTTTTCTATTTCATCTATTATGGGAGGCCTCTGTTTAGTCAAACTCGTAACCCCCTTAGCAACACTAACACTTTTTTAGCCTCTTTATTCTTCAAAAATGTGCTTATGGTTGATCTAGGTAGCTTAAACTGTGATGCTAAATCAGCCACACGAATGCCATTTTCATACTTCTTAATAATCTCCTAAGTTCAGTCGTGGTTCTTACTGTTTTCCTCTTCTGCTTGTCAGCAACAGCTGTCTTAGGACCCATGATTTAATCAAAATACGGTGCAGAAAGCCAAAAACGCTGATGAAACACCCGTACAAGCATGTACTACTCAAAACAACAGCAGCAGTGTTTGTGTGGGATTTAAATATTCTTTTAAATACACGTGGGAAGAATGCCACCAACAATGCCAACTAGCGGCAGCTGACCGAAACACCTTTGTTCACAAACGTCATATGATTCATTGGGTCGGATTCTGGTTTGTTGTTCAAGCTCCGACGCAAAAATTTACTAGAAATTTTGCGTCGAAATCCAGTTGTGTGGAGTTCTGATACGGTCGAGGAGAGGGGTTTGGCTGTAAATCATTTATGAAGAACAATGAAGAAAATCAGTGAAGAAGAACACAGAAGACATAAAGAACATACACCACTCTGCAAAGAAGAACAAAATACAAAGAACCCAGTCAGCAAGAGAGAGAGGGAAGGAAAATACATCACACTACATACAAACACCACACCGCACTACTCCAGAGAGAGAGAGAGAGAGATCCCTACCAACGTTACAGTGACTAAAGGAGACTCAGTGAAGATTTTTTTGTGAAGTGCATCGAAGAATAACAGAGAGAGAAGAAACCAGTTAGAAGATGAACAACCCCAAGGACAGCAGTCTCCGACATATGCAGACATGAAAAGAAATCAACGTAGCCCAGCGGCATTCTCCTGAGATGTAACCGAGTATTGCACCAGCCCGGGGCCTTTCCCTGAAAAAAGCAGGATGCCATATCTTAAAAACTAACCATAGAATTTTCTTGAAAATAATCTCATTATGTTTCCCACACCCAAATTACTATAGTTACTTAGCTAACCTAACCTAACCTAACCTAACCTAAATGGGCATGGCAAAATAACCGGGGCTGGTGCAGTACTGGTACAGTATACATCTCGGGAATATGCAGCCTGGCAACATTTCTTCAGCAAAAGAGAGAAAGGGAATATGACATTCCAGACATGGGAGGAAGAATCAGTGCAAGTTAAGAAAAAGAATGAAGCCCTCACACTCTCACACACACATAAATAGAAAATATCATTTAAAAGTTAAAACACTGAAATAAGTTTACTACGAACATTTCCATTTTCCATTTGTAATGCAAAACATACAATCCTACAGTTAATTTGGCAACAATAATTTTTTTCTCTTTCTTTAACTAAGCATGTACTGATTATTTCTGAGCTCGGCCCCGTGTCACCCGGTGAAATTCCATTCTTACACGAATTTCTAGGTATAAATATTGCTAAATATACCAGAGAAAAAAGCTTTCAGGAATGCTGGAGTTACTACCCCCAGATCGAGCATCTTCGATGAAGATGTCGGTATAACCAAGGGTGAGTGAAGGAATCACAACCACAGAGCCACACTCGACAGACATCCCCATGTCAAGATCCCCGAGAAGAGTGAGGGGCCGTACCAGCGCCCACGCTCCCCAGCCTGCCACGCGGCGACTCCAGCGCCATCTGAACTCATTCCATTTCTAGCACTTGATTCTGACGCTGCGGTGTTTTGTTTGTCTTGTGTTTTTGGCTTAATTTACTTCTTCATCATGTCGTCGAGCAGCTTTACCATGTCCAAGTTAAGTACCATCTTATTGTGGGGTTGTCTTATGATTTGTTGGCTGTCTTAGCCCGTAATTATTAATTATTCGTGGCTTTGTTATGACGCTACGACGTCCCCCAGCCAGCCATGTTGTCCGCGAGGGTTACCCACTCGGCTTGTTCTGTTTGGGTTTTTCCTGGTCGGCTCATGCCTTATACTTCCCCATAGGTCTCATCCTGGTGGTTTTCTAAGCGGGATTGTTCGGTTTCTTTTCTAACAATAATGTTTTTGATCCGTTCCTTTGGGTTCCCGCATCGGGTTCCCGTTATGTTCCCGCTTAGATATCTCCCCAGGATGTTTCCTCTTGGACAGTTTAGCTTAATAATTATATTTATATTCATTATTTTTATTGGCTGGTGCTCGACATCATGCTATCTCTGCGTTGTCTAGTTCCGTGGGGACGTCAGGCTCATCCTGTCGCTTCCTTCAGTTAGGCTATACGCCAAATACAAGTATGTTTTTATTTTATTTTATATTGTTTATTTTCACACACGTTTGGTGATTTATTTGGTTAATTTTGCCTTAGCCTAGTGTACGTTAGCTTTTTATTGCCCCTTGACCTCCTGTTCTCCCTTCCCTTGAGTTAGGTTAAGCGAGAGGATAGGGGTCAGCAGGTTGAGGGATTTCTGTTGTCGTGCCTTCCTTTGTCTGTGGTTTGGGTGTGGAGTGAGTCCCATTCTCTTCCCTTTTCTTTATGGAGGGGTTGAAGTTTTTTCCGTGGGTATGTCTCCTCCACGAGCGTTATCCCTCCCTTACATTCGGCTGTGGCTGGTATTCGACTCGGAAATTCTCTCCCTGTTGTTCCC
Organism: Macrobrachium rosenbergii; assembly: GCF_040412425.1. Taxonomy (NCBI): domain Eukaryota; kingdom Metazoa; phylum Arthropoda; class Malacostraca; order Decapoda; family Palaemonidae; genus Macrobrachium; species Macrobrachium rosenbergii. The sequence goes on from NC_089760.1 coordinate 47,908,300, forward strand.
TTTTTCCCCCTTTTCCTTCTCCCCCCCCTTTTTAATTTTGATCATAGGCTACGTCTATGTGTATAAGTGAGAGTTCAGAGGTCTTGGTCGCTTTTTCCCCCTTTCCCTTAGGTGTAGGCTATGATTTTAGGTATCATGCAGTTGAGTGGGTGAGCTTCTCCCCAGTCTCCTGTTTGCCTCTGCTCTAGCCTACTACCTTCACTGTCCCACCCACCCCCACCCTGTTTTGGGTCCAGCTTCGTCATCTTCTCTTGCGGGTGATGTCGGTGTCCGACTCTCACTCCGAGTTGTGAATCTTTCTGGTTGAGGGATTCGCTCCCTCCCAGAGCTGGTTCCAGGTGACTCGTTGCTGGGCTCATTGCTTCGTTCACCCGCTCTCCTAGGATCGAGCAGGTTCTTGAACTTCTCAGGGTTTCCTTCTCGACCTTGTTTTATGTTCGCTCTGGCGTTCGAGATACTTTAGTTGGGTTGATTGGCGCTTACATCTGCCCCGGTGGATCGTGGTGTTTGACAGCCTCACCCTTCTTTGGTTCTCTACGATAAGGTCCTGAGATCTCCGGTGAGGGTGGTTCTGGACTCTGGGAACGTAGATTTGTATTTATTCTGTTAACCAATTACGTTGCCATCTTATTTATGTTATGTTTCCCCGGCGGCTCACCCCGCCTGTGGACTAGTGTGTGTTTATTTATGCCCCGGCGGCTTACCCCGCCGATAGGTGTTCATTATTTTAAATTTTCCGGCGGCTCACCCCGCCGTCGAGTAGAATTTTATTTATTTATTTTTATTTCATGATGGTCATAGAGTCCGGTGATTTCACCCCTGGGTTCCGCCGTCCTGTTCCCGGCATCCCTCGCAGTGAAGGTCCCGTTGATTCGGCTCCCTCGTTCCGCTGGTTTACTCCGGCAGTCGGGGGGGTTTTTACCCAGCTTGCCTTAATTTAAGTTACTTTTTAGTAGGCCCGTCTCTGATGAGGTTTTTCATTCCGCCGGAGTACTCCGGTGGTTTACTGAAATACCCTTGCCTGCTTAGTTTAAGTTTTTTAGGAAGGTAAGCTCATTTACTGTTTTCACTTACAGACTGTTCGCTGTGAGGATCCCGGGTGTTCCGCCACTCTTCAACAACCCTATGGCCATGTGGTGTGTCGGACCCACGCTGGTTGTGCGGTCCGACTGGATGATCTGATCGTGTGGCACCCGGAGGGCTGCGAGGTGTGCTTTGCTCTTTGCGGGTGCACCCAGGACGAGTCGGTAAGATATTTGCTTTCCACCCGCATGTTTATTCGGCCTTCCATATTGCAATATTTCGCGATATTTTGTAATTTATTTTATTTAGGTATTTTTTAGCCTCCCTTTGACTCACCCCTTTTTCAGGCCGACAAGTCCTCCAAGAAAGAGGCTCTTGAGTCCCTCCGCGCTTGGGTGGCTGGGTTTGGGAGAAACGTTCCGTCGGGGAAGCCATACGTCCTCGACGAGAAGTGGAGAGACCTTCTCTACCCCGGAGCCCGGATCGCTGCGGCCGTACCAACTGAAGTGGCTGCACCTATCATCGAGCAGATCCGGGTCGTGACCCAGCCACTCATCGATGAGACCCTCTACGTGGAGGTTTCAGAAGACGTCGCCGCTCTAGACCTGGATTTAGAGCCTATGAACACTGAGCAGGACCAGGTAGGTGGTGAGGTAAGTGAGGCAGTGGGGGCGGGCGCCCTATTTGATTCCCCTTCTTCATCAACCTCTTCTTTTCAGGGCTTCTCTAAGTCTTCCATCTTGAGGGACAGTGCTCCATCTACTGTCCCCAAGTTGAAGGCTTCGTGGAAGGCGAAGGGCTTTAAGTCCTCGTCTTCCCGGAAGGCATCCCCTTTCCCCGTCGAAGGCAAAGGTTTCCGCACCTCTGGCCTCCGGGAGCAAAGCTGGAACCTCGGGCAAAGGAGCGAGTAAGAGGGCGGCCAGACCCAGCCCTCCTCGCCAGCCTCCCTTTGACCCTGAGGCGTTTGCTGGGATGCTCCTAGCTAGATTTTCATCGGAGGTCGATTCCAAGCTTTCGAAGCTTGCGGACAGACTGCAAAGTCAGGAGAATCTGATCGCTGATATGGCACGCTCCGACGGTGCCGGACCCAGTTATCAGATCCCTGATACTGCTTCCCTCCCTCTTGACGTTGGAAACCCGTGGTGTTTTGCTCTACGAGCCATTCGCCGTGAGGATACCCTGACAATCGAGGGTTTGGGCACGAGACGTCTGGAGGAGTTGGAGTTCTTCCCTCCTGACCTCTTGCCTCTCTATCCAGGCTTCGTTAGGCTGACGGAGGAAGCCTGGGTACGATCAGATAAGGTCCCAAAGGAGACGGTGATCTTCCCTAGGGACCAAGCACAATCGGCTCTGCTTCGCACTCTCACGGAGTGGCAAGCAGAGAATACAAAGCTCACTCCGTTTAAGGGGAACTACACCATGTTCTCCTTAGGAGACAAGTTGCCCACTCCCTGCCTGAATAAAGTTGGTTTGGCGACAGCTCAGGCCTGCTTCGAAGGCAAACCCTTGCCTCAGCTCAGGGAGACGGACTCCACATCCCTGGTTTTCCCGGGAGGTGAGGAGTTCTGGAGGGACACCCCATCCACCTTTACGGTGGGTAAATTAGATGCCTTCTGTGCGTCCTCACAATTCAGTGAGCAGCTTCCCAAACTCCCAGAAGCTCTCCTGAAGACGGAGTTCGAGGCAAGGACGAGACTGAGCCGGTCTCTGAATTCCTTGTGTCTGTCAGAGGCGGTTGCCGTCTCCTGCACAGACGAACAGCTCTTCCAGGTTCTGGCTAAATCCCTGTTGGCAGGTTTTCAGTCAGACCTGTATGACTTCATGGTGGCTAAGTTGGAGTGCCGCAAATTCATTTTCGCGGATGCCACCATTCGTCATGAGCCTAATAAGCTCATGAAGAGTTCCATATGGGGGACTAACCTCTTCCCAGAGGACGAAGTCTCGAAGGTCCTGAGCGAAGCTACTAGGGCTAATCGAAGCCTACGCGCTAGGTGGGGTATTTCCGCCTTCAAACGGAAAACTCCCGAAGCTGGTAGTTCCCAGGGTAAGTCGGGGAAACGCTTCAGGAGAAGGAGGCCTCATCCCCAGACAGTGGTTCAAGCTGTCCCAGTCTCGGTGGTAGGCCAACCCTCCACCTCCAAGGCTCAACCCCACCAATACGTGCTGGTTCAACCAGCCCAACCCCTTGCTGCACCATCGCACGTCTCTTCTCCGGCGCACAACTCCTCCCTATGAGGGCCATGGGGTCTTTCAGGGCCTTAATAGAAGTGCAAGGGGAGGCAGGGGGTCGCGCCCCATACAGAGGTAGAGCTGGATCCACCTCTCGGGAAAATCAGGCCGTGGTAGAGGAAGCAAGCCCTCTTCCTCCCACTAAGACCAGTCAGGTAGGTGGTCGCCTCTACTGGTTCAAAGACCAGTGGACCTTCAGCCCCTGGGCACACAGCATTGTGTCCAAAGGTCTGGGTTGGAGCTGGATCAAGGATCCCCCTCCTTTGACCAGGTTTTACCAACCCCCCTCCAAAACCCTACAGGACTTTGTAACAGAGCTTCTCAACATGAGAGCAATAAAGAAAGTAAGGCACCTCAAATTTCAAGGCAGGTTGTTCACGGTCCCAAAGAAAGATTCCGGTCAACAAAGAGTGATTCTAGATCTATCACGTCTAAATCGATACATAAGATGCAACAAGTTTCGCATGCTTACGGTAGCTCAGGTACGGACTCTACTTCCGCGTGGAGCCGTCACCACCTCTATCGATCTTTCAGACGCTTACTATCACGCCCCGGTTGCGTGGAACTTCTCTCCTTCCTGGGTTTCAAACTCGGGAAACAAGCCTACTCCTTCAGAGTCATGCCTTTCGGACTCAATGTAGCCCCAGAATTTTTACTTAAACTTGCGGAAACAGTCATTCAACAACTACGGTCCCGGGGAATCTCCCTGGCGGCTTACCTGGACGATTGGATAATCTGGGCTCCGACAGTTCTGGAGTGCCGGAAGGCTACGACCATAGTGATAAAATTTCTGGAGTCGTTAGGGCTTTCAGCTGAACAGGAGAAGTCCCGCCTGACTCCGAATCCCGGTTCCAGTGGCTAGGCCTCCAATGGGACCTGACTTCGTGACAGACTGTCCCTCCCGCCACCCAAGCGGAAGGAGATTGCCGCCGCTACCAGGAAATATTTGAGGATCAAAGCAGCATCCCGCCGGTCTCAAGAGAGAATTCTCGGCTCCCTTCAATTCGCCTCAGTAACGGACCTGCTTTTGAAAGCGAAACTAAAAGATATAAACAGAGTGTGGCGGAGACGAGCCAATGTCAGGCTCAGAGACAGAGTCTCTTCAATCCCGCGAATCTTGAAGACAAGACTCCGGCCATGGTCCACAGCCAGTGGCCTGTCGAAGTCAGTTCCACTCCAATTTCCCCCTCTGGCGTTGGTAATCCACACGGACGCTTCATTAAGCGGTTGGGGAGGGTACTCACCAAAACAAAAAGTTCAAGGAACGTGGTCTACAATGTTCCAACAGTTCCATATAAACACCTTGGAAGCTATGGCAGTGTTTCTAACACTCAAGAAACTTCGCCCCGCCAGTCGGATTCACATCAGGTTTGTGCTGGACAGCGCCGTGGTAGTTCATTGCATCAACAGGGGCGGCTCCAAATCAGGTCGCGTAAACCAGGTGATGGTAGCTATCTTCTCCTTGGCGAACAAGCACGGCTGGCATCTGTCAGCCACCCACCTAGAGGGGGTGCGGAATGTGGTGGCGGACTCCCTGTCCAGGACTACTCCGTTGGAGACGGAGTGGTCTCTGGACGGGGACTCCTTCAAGTGGATTCGCCGCCGGGTTCGGGCCTCCAAGTGGATCTGTTCGCCACGGAGAGCAATCACAAGCTTCCTGTTACGTGGCTCCCAACCTGGACCCCAGGCTTTCGCCATGGATGTGATGTCCATAGATTGGAATTGTTGGGAGAGGATATATCTGTTTCCTCCAATAAACATGTTGTTAAAAGTTCTACACAAACTCAGGTCATTCAACAGCCAATTAGCTCTAGTAGCTCCCTATTGGCAAAGAGCAACTGGTTTCCTCTACTACAGGAACTCAAGTTGCGGTGTCATCAGATACCCAAACCCAGACTGACCCAAGTAGTACAAACAAAGACTGTGTCAGCTTCCTTAAGAATTCAGAATGCACTGGTTTTATGGACTTTATAAAGTTTGCTGCAAAGAAGGGAGCAAACATTGACCCCGTCAACACTCTGTTTTTGGAATCAGACAAGAGAGATTCTACTCTCAGACAGTACGATTCGGCAGTAAAAAAATTGGCGTTCTTTTTAAAGGCATCTGGAGCTCAAACTATGACAACTAACCTAGCAGTTACTTTCTTTAGGTCATTGTTTGAAAAAGGCCTGCCTCGGCCACTATTACTACAGCTAAATCAGCCTTAAAGAAGGTATTTTTGTACGGTTTTAATATCGACCTTACAGATTCATACTTCTCTTCCATCCCTAGAGCATGTGCCCATTTGAGACCAGTAACTTGCCCTCCTTCCGTTACCTGGTTCCTCAACGATATTTTGAAATTAGCCACTGACATTGATAATTCTCTATGCTCATATTTGGATCTGTTAAGGAAAACCTTGTTTCTGATTAGCTTGGCTTCAGGTGCCAGAATTTCAGAGCTATCGGCCCTCACTAGAGGTGATGATCATGTTAATTTCCTTCCGTCCGGAGAAGTCCTCCTTTCCCCTGATCATACCTTCCTAGCTAAGAATGAAGACCCTCAGGACAGGTGGTCCCCCTGGAAGGTGGTGCCTCTTCCTCAGGACCAGTCATTATGTCCAGTATATACCTTAAAGTCTTACCTACAAAGAACTCCACAGTTTAAGTCGGGTCCTCTTTTCATCAGGGAGAAAGGTGGTACTCTCTCTTTGAATGCTATAAGACAACAAATTCTGTATTTTATTAAACAAGCTAACCAGGATTCTTTTCCAAAGGTTCATGATATCCGAGCAGTAGCTACCTCCACTAATTATTTTTATAATATGGATTTTGCTGAACTTACCAAGTATACAGGATGGAAATCACCTCTAGTGTTTAAACGCCACTATTTAAAATCACCAAGCTCTAAAATTTTCTACAGTGGCTGTGGGAAGTGTCATCTCCCCACCTTAATTATCCTTATCCCTTCCTTTCCCCACCTGCCTGCCTCATTTATTTCACTGCCTGCCTTTCTGGATTGATCATGCCTCGCTGCCTTGCTCCTCATACTCGATACTGGTATTACCTGATTATTGCTTGTCTTGTGATTTGGATTTAATATGTTGTGGATTTAGATTAAGTCAGAGGTACTGAAGCAGTTTTTATTTTGCTTCATATACCTCAAAAATTTTTGTCTTTCTATTATATCTCATTGCTCTTAGGTTTAAGTTTGTATTACTGGTTATTCTATTGGATTGTAGGGCCTTTTATTTTCCCCTATTTGTACTATATGTTAGTGTTTCTACCTTGTTCCTAGGTTAAGTTTACTATTTCATTGTATCCTTTTGGTGTGGGGTGTATTATGTCGCCAGTATTTACCTATAGTTAAGCCCAATTTTTCCATAACATGTGTTTCTTTCCAATTACCTTTTGTATTCTGTTGTAGCTTTGCAGTCTTGGCATGATTCTCTGATACTATTTCACCGGGTGACACGGGGCCGAGCTCAAAAAAGGGATTTTGACAAAGGAAAAATCTATTTCTGAGGGAGGCCCCGTGTCACCCGGTGACCCCCCCTAGAGTATTTTGAGGTACAGGTTTGCCCCCCCCTTCTGGCTCATGCCAAGCCTGGGTGTGGTGCTAGTCTGGAATCAGTGAAATAATCCATTCAGCACTTATTTCTAGGTAATTCCGTTGCTAGATACCAGAGAAAAGCTAAATGTAAAGCTGGGGTTACTACCCCCAGAGCGAGCTCCAAGAAATGGAGTCGTATATGGTAAAGGGTGAGATTGTCACAATCACGGGACCCTGCCCTATAAAGATTCCCAATGTCAAAAGTCCGAACGAGAGAGGTGCCGATACAAGCCCATGCACTACTCGCGGACTGTACACAAGGCAACACTAGCCGCATTCCATTTTAGCACGCGATTTTGTTCACATGTAATTTCGTTGTGATCCTTATTTTGTGCTCTATTTTGGCATTTTTATGGCATCCTCGCAAGGTTCTTCTTCTCAACTTGAGTACCAGTGTTTTATTGTTTTTTAGGCGATTGAGGCTCCTTATTTTCCTTTAGTTTAATAATTAAAGGGATTTATAACGCCCGTCTCGATCTCCTCTCACGGCGTCTCTTGGCCTCTCTTGGTCTTGGGTCGGCATGTTTGTTTTTTGTTATTTATTAGTATCCCTTTTTATTTGGGATATTTTACCAATTAACGATTCCTAACTTTAGTGGGTTTGATTAATTTTATGTTTGTTCTGTACCCCTTTATTACGAGAAGTGCTGTTTAGCGTTTAGGCTATGAGCTACCCCCTCGGGCCCATTCGCTTTTCATCATGGCTTCATTACGAGAGTGATGTTTAACGTTTAGGCTACGAGCTACCCCCTCGGGCCCATTCGCTTTTTATCATGGCTTCATTACGAGAGTGATGTTTAGTGTTTAGGCTATGAGCTACCCCTCGGGCCCATTCGCTTTTTATCGTGGCTTCATTACGAGAAGTGCTGTTGAGCGTTTAGGCTACGAGCTACCCCCTCGAGCCCATTCGCTTATTATCATGGCCTCATTATGCCTTAATTTTGTCCCTCACTTCTCTTAGCCTTTGGGGATCTTATTTTCATTGGTACTGTTACGGTTTTTACTTTGTTTTTACTTTGTTTTTATAATTTTATTTATTTTGTGAATTTTGTGTTCCCTTCCTGGTCAAGTGCTGTCTTGCTGTTTAGGCTACGTGGTTCCCCCTCGGGCCTATTCGCTTCTTATTTTGGCTTTATTTTGCCTTGTTTTAGACTCACTTCTCTAAGCTTATGGGAACATGATTTTCATTGGTACATTTAAGTTTTGACCTTGTGCTCGGATGCTTTTGAATTTTGTTTATTTTGGGGTACTTTCATTTAACTGGAGGTCAGCCATTTCCCTTCACGTTCATGTCGTGTTGGGCCTGCCTATCCTCCTACATGTACCTTATAGAAAATTTTTGTTTTATTATGCATTATTTGAGTTATTGGTTAGCCTTTACCCCTCTCCTAGGCTTCCTTCCTTTGCATCGCCTCAGTTAGGTTAGCCTAGGGGTTGGCTATAACACTTTTTCCCTTCGGGGAAAAATCGTTAAGGGAGGGACATCTCGATCTGTACGTATGAGTTTCATGTCTGTGATCTCGTTCTCTACATATGTGTTTTATGTCTGGTGCTTCCCTTTGTTTGGTTTTGGCTTGGATATATTGCCTACGTCCACCCTCTCCCTGTTTCGGCTTTTCACTTAGGCTAATGTTCCTAATAAGTTAAGCTGGAATAGCGAGGGTTTACCTGCATAGCCTATCCTAGTTCAATCCTTCTTTGGGTTGCTTACCAATGGTGACCGGGAGTGCTCTCCCCACTCCTGTTTGCCAATTGGCAATTTGGAATTTTTCTGGGTGTTTTACTTTATTTTTTTACCATAACTCTAGATTTATCATGTTCTGTGAAGGAGTAGTTAGGATTTGTGATTAACCCTTTCATGGACGGGCAGGATCATATGAGGAACTATAATAGGTTTTGAGTGAATGCCAGGCTACTTTTTATGAGGATTAATATTGTGCATCATACGGTTTGAATGAAATTAGCAGGAAAAATGTTTATAGCACTTCAGTGGGCCATAAATGACTTATCGCAACTGTATTAGGTCTGTCGAAACTTTGACGAGAGAGATTGTACTTTTCCATAAGTTGTGATATAGTTTTATGTATTCTCTTTAAATTTACATATAGTTGAAATGCATATTGCATAGAAGAAGGATATTATGTTTCGTTGTTTGTATTTAGTAGTGAAAAATGTTGTCTTAGTTGTTTTGTATATTTAATTGTAAATATACTTGTAATATTGCTTAACTACTGGTATTGGTTGTCGTAGGTAGTTAGTCGAAGGTTTGATTTCGGTTAAAGACGGCCGTGAACTCAGTCGCTTCATAGCTGTAACATAGTTTGGATCTAGCTAGTGGAGGACTCAAGAATGCAGGCATAATTGTCGGTGTCTACAAATCCATTTAAGTATTCCTATTCATCTTAAAGTACATTTAGGGAAACTTTCTTTAGAAGAGATGCATATCGAAATGTAAGGAGAATTTCTTGAGGTGTGCTTTAGATGAGGATAGTGAAGTAGAGACTGTGCTCATGCCAGTCTAACTTTACATAGAGCTAGGAACAATTGAATACACCAGTAGTAAGTTCATATTATCAATTTAGTTAATATACACAATGCAATGTATTAATATAATCACAATTTAGACTAGCGTAAGAATGAAGTAACCTCGGTGTCGCAGCATAAGACTTAGGCCACGATTTGGGTCAGTACGTTTCAGATCATTTAGGCTCTATGACAGCAATGACGATTTGAAATGCTATACTTATTCTGAATGAGTCAGAATAAGCTCAGTACAGGAGTTCAGGTGGACTTGTTTGCCACGGAGAGCAATCACAAACTCCCTTGTTATGTTGCTCCCAAGCCTGATCCTCGAGCTCACGCTATGGATGCAATGTCAGTGGACTGGAACAAATGGCAGAAAATCTCTGTTCCCACCAATAAACCTGCTGATGAAGGTGTTGCACAAGCTCAGGTCATTCAAAGGTCAAGTGGCCCTGGTAGCTCCCAACTGGCCAAAGAGCAATTGGTTCCCTCTTCTTCTGGAGCTCAAACTACGGTGTCATCAAATACCCAAGCCACAGCTGACTCAAATAGTGCAAACACGGACTGTGTCAGCTTCCTCAAGAATTCTAAATGCCCTGGCTTTATGGACTTTATGAAATTCGCCGCTCAGAGAGGTGCGGATATTGATCCTGTTAATACTCTGTTTCTGGAATCAGATAAAAGAGATTCTACCCTCAGACAGTACGATTCAACAGTTAAAAAGTTAGCATCTTTTTTGAAGGAATCTGAAGCTCAAGTCATGACAACCAATTTGGCAATATCATTCTTTAGGTCACTGTTTGAAAAGGGTCTGGCTCTGGCCACTGTTACCACAGCGAACTCAGCTTTGAAAAAGGTGTTTTTGCATGGCTTTAAGATTGATTTAACAGATTCATATTTTTCATCCATTCCCAGAGCATGCGCTCGTTTGAGACCAGCGACCTGTCCACATACGGTTTCCTGGTATCTTAACAATGTTCTAAAATTAGCCTCAGAAACTAATAACGATCAATGTTCTTATTTGAATCTGTTAAGGAAGACGTTGTTCCTAATTAGTCTAGCTTCAGGTGCCAGAATATCAGAACTGTCTGCTCTCTCTAGAGGTGCGAATCTTGTGGATTTTTCCCGTCAGGAGAAGTTCTGCTTTCCCCAGCTCAAAGGTTCTTAGCAAAAATGAAGACCCTCAGGATAGGTAGTCCCCCTGGAAGGTTGTTCCTCTTCCACAAGACCTGTCTTTATGCCCAGTTGCTACCTTGAGGACCTATTTATGGAGAACTTCTCAGTGTTTGTCTGGTCCTCTTTTTATCAGGGAAAAAGGAGGAACGCTTTCTTTAAAGGCTATCAGACAACAAATTCTATACTTCATTAAGCAAGCTAACCCAGATTCAGTCCCTAAGGTTCATGATATCCAAGCACTGGCTGCCTCCACTAATTATTTTCATAATATGAATTTTGATGAGCTTAAGAAGTATACGGGCTGGAAATCTCCATCAGTGTTTAAACGCCACTATCTGAAATCACTGGAAGCTCTGAAGTTCTCGGTGGCTGTAGGGAGCATTGTCCCTCCACCTTAAATTAACCTTTAATCCCTATCCTTTCCCCCGCCCGCCTGCCTCATTTACTTGCCCTGCCATTTTCTCCTGGACCAGACATGCTTCACAGCCTGGCTCCTGATATTATGATGTACAATCTTGCGGTGTTAGTTTTTAAGTTTTGACATGTTATACTTACTGTGATTTAGTTTTAAGTCCAGAGGTACCTTTATAAATTTTCTGTCGTTTATTTAGTTTTGGTACCTTCCCACCATAGTATTAATTATGTACATAGTTGTTTCTCATGTCCTTTACTGTGGTATTAATTGTATCCCTAGTTATAACTCAGTTTATCTGTCTATACCTTTGGTATTTAATCATGTTTTGGGGATAATTAAAACTATTTTCAGTAATAGTGTTTTTATACATGTTCACCTAACTGTTCGTTCCTTTTAGACTTTCACCAAAGCTTAGTATGATTCTCTGTCATGATTTCACTGGCTGACACAGGGACGAGCTCAGAAAAGGGATTTTGACAAAGGAAAAATCTATTTCTGAGGGAGGCCCTGTGTCACCCCAGTGACCCTCCCAGGATCTAGGTTTCCTCCCGAGTAGGCATACCAAGCTTGTGGGGGTGCTAGCCTGGAATGAGTACAGATGGCGCTGGGGTCGTCGGTTGGCGGGCAGGTGAGTGCGGGCGTTAGATCGGCTCCTCACGTTCCGGGGTTTTGTCATTGGGATGTCTACAGAGTGCAGTCCTGTGGCAGTGACAACAATCACTCACCCTTATCTATACTGACGTCTATTTCATAATAGGTGTTCGATCTGGGGGTAGTAACCCCAGCATTCCTGATAGCTTTTTTCTCTGGTATATTTAGCAATATCTGTACCTAGAAATTCGTGCTTAATAGGAATTTCACCGGGTGACACAGGGCCTCCCTCAGAAATAGATTTTTCCTTTGTCAAAATCCCTTAATTTTGCTATTTTTTCTGTACAGTGACCTTCATTACTTACTGGAGCAGCATATTTACTATTTAACCTTTGACCTTTATATGGGGATTTTACATTCATTGTTGTCCATCAAATGTAATGTAAAATAATTTTACATAATCTGCAACTTCTGAATAAAAAGGGAAACACTGATTTTTTCCAAGAGTTAGTAAAGCTTGAATGAGATACTCACTGAATATTTGTAAAGCTAAATGAACACTTTGTTTCTCAAAGGTGGACAAAGAGAATGCTTTTTTGACAGTTTATTATAAGTTTATTATAATCTATTCAAGAGTAAACCATCTATCATAATGAATTTTCTTTTTCAGAGCTGAATGGTGGAATAATTGTTTTCATTTTCTAAAATATGATTTCCATCAAAAGGAGAATTTCCGCCTTTGGGAATCAAAATTGTTTTAGTTTTTGTATCTTTCAGCACCACTGTTTTGTTATTTGGTAGCCTACATCTCAACAAGTGTAACTGAATTTCCAGGAAAAATGTTGAATGATTTATAATCAAAATATGGTTTCTGTGAGTTTCATCCACTGTCAGCACCACTGTTTTGTCATAACTTCTTGAACCCATGGAAAAGTAATGATTTACATTTGTTCTTAATGTACATCAGAAAATTTGAGTAACTGTTTTGACGCAAAAATGAAAGAATTGTGGCTTTGGTGCAGAATCTAGTGGTAAACTGTTTGGATGACACATGAAACTCCTGATGGTTCTGCATTTTCAATTTTAAATGAAAATCTTGGTTTGAGTAAACTTTAGCACGTTGGGTCCCAAAAGCGGCAGTGTTGCAGTTTTAACGAAGATTGAATTTCTTATCTCTCAAGAGTCTATAAGGTTCATTTGCACCAGGGAACAATGGCAACAAAACAAAGAAGACAATATTACAAAAAGCTCTGATGAATAATCAAATTTATTCAGTCATTAACAGCAGTTGTTCAAGTTGCATGAATTGCAGCAGAGGCAAGTGCTGACTGATCTTCAGTCTGTTAAAATTATTGCCAAAAATGAAATCATAATTATATAACAGCAATGCAGAGGTGGGAAACATAGCCTTGAAAAGGTTTTAGAAATACAAATCAGCAATGTCAGTATATTGAATTTTTCCTGGAACTCTGACTTACCTCAAGTTATTCAATATCTGCTCAGTGATATTAGAATCAATTTCTTATCTCAAGAGAACTTTGAGGGGAACAATTACAAAACTGTGATGAATAATCAAATTTATTCAGTCATTAATAGTTTTAAATATCCAAGTGCTGACTGATCGTCTAAAATTATTCAGAAACATGATTATAAGCAATGCTATAGAAGCATTAGAAATACACTGCAATGTCAGCTTGCAAGTTATTCAATATCTGCTCAGTGATGCAGTATCATGAACCTCTGTATTTTAAATATCCTAAGTGCCGTGCTTCAGAAACATGAACAAACGCAGTATGCAGTTGCCTTTTAGGTAGGGTATTGTGTTGTCTGTATGCTGTTTCAATTAATCTGTACTCAACTGTTACCTGTGGAAGAGGAAAGATGGTCTTTTAGTATCTGTACATGTATATATGATCATTAAAACATAATAATGCCATGAGGTTAGGTTAGTTATTGACATACCTTCTGTTTTGTACCTGTAACCCTAGAATACTAGGCCAGTTTAATTTTATTCACCTTAACCAATGTAGGTCCAATAAGGTTTGTCCCTCACCCTTTACTACTGGCAATGGTAACTTGCCTATTTCCTGATCACTATACTGTACATCCACTTGTGATGAACCTATAACTTCTATGTCTGTGCCATTTCCAAAGCTCTTGCCAAGTCCTGCAATGGGAGTTCTGTGACATAGGCTACACTGAAAGTTCTACGACATAGGCTACACTTAGAGTTCTGTGACATAGGCTACAATGGGAGTTGTTTGACATAGGCTAGCCTATGTTAGATTCGGTTATTTTTCGGACGACTCCAGCCACCTCCCATATTATAATTTATATTTTTCTTGAGTAAAACACATCAAAACAAAAAATTTCATCTCAGTACATGACCTTTGCAAATGCCTAATAACAGAAAAATAATTAATCAAATTACAACTTATAAGGTAAGACAATACCAGCCCCCTACCCCCTCCATAGATAAAACAGCAAAACTGTAACCAGTAGACACCCCCTAGATTACGTTAGGTTGGCATTTTTTGGTTCTTTTAGTGCCCTATCATTTCATAGCCATTTTTGCATGAAAAACCTAAAATGTTTTTCATGCAGAAAATGGCTAGCTGGAGTCTTTCGAAATGGCTGGCTGGAGTCTTCCAGAAAAATTACCATTAGATTCTGTTAAGTCTAGTTTATATGAATTCCTACTAAAATTCAGTCTAGGCTAAACCAGTCTTTCTTTACATTGCGCTTTACCTTGCTGCTCACAACACCTACCTAAATCTCTCTTTCAGGCTACAGCCTTCTTATGCTATGCCTGGGTGTAGGCTATACTTGCAGAGGCCTGACTTATGTTACCTTATCGGACAAACCTAACTGTTATGTTTGTTTGCACTCCTGACGTGACATAGGGCTGGTTTCAGTGTAATGAATACAGACTATATTGCAGTCAAAAGTTATCCTGTGGAGTGGAATGAAAAATGAAATTTAGGCTTGAAACCAAGCACTGGAATCTGAGGGATTATTCAGCGCTAGTTATTGTCATGTTATCTGAAGGCAAAAGTCATATACCTGTTGCAGTGAACTCGTGTTGAGTTTACCTAGTAAGTTCATCCAATAAAACACACAAGATATATCTGTGACACGCTACTTCATTATGGCTTGTAAGTTTTACAGTCAAATTAAAAAATAAAACAATGGAACCATGAGAAAACCTCGTACTTAAATGATGTAAGGGAAGGAAGCTCGAGAGAGAAGGAATCAGTCGCTAGCTTCGGACTACCAGGGTCAACGTTATCAGGTCATGATGTCATATGCAACAGACCTTGTCTCTCGGTGGTCTTGGTTTAACTGACAGCGATGAGGGGGAAGTCGGAATGTTTGATGACCCGCTTCATGAGCTATTTCATCAATGGCATACACTTGCTTACATCTGTCTACTTTGACAAGGTCAGGGAGTTTGTGTTTGTTGTGTGAAGGATCATGGTTGATGTTGTTTTCTGTTAGCCACTGGATTATTTCACATTTCTTGGAACTGCTGGTTGGTGCTTTATTTAACATTTTTGAATGGTAAGAAGCATTATCCAATATTATAAGGGAATGCGCTGGAATATTTGGCAGTAGCTGTGTCTGAAACCAGTCATGGAAGTGTATATAGTTCATGCTGTCATGATAGTCGCCCGTATTGCCATTCTTTGATCTGAAAAATAATAGAGCTCCTGGAATGAATCCGTCACGGCCACCTGCATGTAAAATTATGAATCTGCCGCCTTTACCTGTTTTTAATTTTGGGCCTACTGATCCGTCAGCAATTGTCCAACATTTACTTACACAGTTGTTCTGGTTTATCCATGTTTCATGTAGATAAATCTCTTGCTTTGAACTGCTGGAGTTTCTGTTTTCATTGAGGATTCTCAAATATTTGTTTCTCGCAACAACTATGTCCTCTCTAACCTTCTTATAACGGAATCCAAGTTGTTTCACAAGTAAGCGTAGAGACGTCTGGGCACCAGGAAAACTTATAGGTGGCTCCCTCACTTTTTCAAGTACAGATTCTATGGTGGGAATTTCACCCCTTTCATAAAAAGAGAGGATCACTCGCCACAGGCACTCTTTATCAAAGTCGTCTACTGCTCCCAGCACAGGTGATATCCTTGTCCTACAGGGTGGAGATTTTATTCCATGTTCTCTTTGCTGTCATTTTATGCGTTGAAGGGTTCAGATAGAGATGCCTGTAGCAGCAGCAGTCTTACTCTCAACATCCATCTTGCTTTCTCTTTGATCTTGATTTTGATAATGATTATGTACGTTCAGAATAATTCTTCTTGATTGGCTCGTTAACCGTGAATTGCAGTGGGTCTCTTCTCTTCTTGCTTGAGCCATGGCACATCTCACTGTCAAAATGGAATCACGTCGATTAGAATTTTGTACACACACACATATATGTGTATATATATATATATATATATATATATATATATATATATATATATATATATATATATATATATATATATATATATATATATATATATATATATATATATTTGACAAAGGAAAATATTTCTGAGGAATATATACCCGGTGAAATCCATTACAGCACGAATTTCTAGGTATAACCTTGCTAGATATACCAGAGAAAAAGAGCTTTCAGGAAAGCTGGGGTTACTACCCCCAGTCGAGCGTCTTCTAGGAAGACGTCGGTATAAAGAAGGGTGAGTGAAAACCACTACCACGGAAACCTACTCGAAAGATCTCTCCTTATCAAAACCCCGAACAGAGCGGTGAGCCGTTACAGCTCCCACACTCAAACACCCGCCAGGACGGCGACACCAGCGCCACCTACCTCATTCCATGCTAGCACTAACCCCAGACTTGGCATGTGCAAGAGGGGGGAGTACTAGGTGATTCAGGGAGGGTCACGGGTGACACGGGACCTTCCTCAGAAATAGATTTTTCCTTTGTCAAAATCCCTTTCTGAGTCCAGTCCTGTGTCAGCCGGTGAAATAGTGATAGAGAATCATGCCAAGGCTGCAACTACCAGGAAAAAATGGGGGTAATCTGAAGAAAAAGGCAAAATTTTACGAAAATAATTTTAATTAAGTAATCTCTTTCATGTGAGCAAGAATACTAAAACTAAGGCATATTAAATCTAAGGCACATCAAAAACTTAATACTATGAAACGTGGGGAGGTCCCCACACGACGGGGAAGAGGCCCCAAAAATCTTAAAATTACTTAAAGCAAGGTGAAACATGAAATGTGCATAAAAATAATTGTAAATACAACCTTAATACTATACACATAAACTTAGGCTAAACACGTAAGAGACAAAATCAATGAAAATTATACATATATACATATATCTGGGGTAATGGAGCCAAATAAAAACTGTCCAGTACCCCATAAGAAAAACAATCATGGCATGTCAGATTACACTTTTTCCATCAACAGATACAAGAAACATCAATATGAGGAGCCAGGCAGTGAGGTATAATCAACCAGGAGAATAAGCAGAGAAGTAAATGAGGCAGGCGCGGGGGGGGGAAAGGAAAGGATAAGGATATGATTAGTTAAGGTGGGGAGATGACACTTCCCACAGCTATGGTAGAAAATTTCAGGGCTTGAGCGATTTTAAATAGTGGCGTTTAAACACTAGAGGTGATTTCCAACCCGTAAATTTAGATAGTTCTGAGAAGTCCATATTATGAAAGTAATTAATGGAAGTAGCAACTGCTCGAATATCATGAACCTTAGGAACTGAATCTGGGTTGGCCTGTTTAATGAAATACAGAATTTGTTGTCTTATAGCATTCAGTGAAAGAGTACCACCTTTCTCCCTGATAAAAAGAGGACCCGACTTACTCTGTGGAGTTCTTAAAAGGTAAGATTTAAGTGTATAAACTGGACATAAAGACTGGTCTTGAGGAAGGGCACCACCTTCCAAGGAGACCACCTGTCTTGTGGGTCTTCGTTCTTAGCTAAAAATCTAGGGTCAGGGGAAAGGAGGACCTCTCCAGACGGGAGGAAGTTCACAAAATTATCACCTCTAGTGAGAGCCGACAGCTCTGAGATTCTAGCACCTGAAGCCAAGCTAATCAAAAATAAAGTCTTCCTTAACAGATCCTGATAAGAGCAATGAAAGTTATCCAATCTCTGATGCTAACTTAAGGACGTCATTGAGAAACCACGTAACAGAATGTGGGCGTGATACTGGTCTCAGACGAGCGCATGCTCTGGGGATAGATGAAAAATAGGAATCTGTAAGGTCGATTTTAAAGCCGTAAAGAAATACTTTCTTCAATGCTGACTTGACTGTGGTAATAGTGGCCGGAGCAAGGCCTTTCTCAAACAGTGATCTAAAGAAGGAAACTCCTAAATTAGTGTCATGATTTTGGCTTCAGATGCTTTTAGGAAGGAGGCTAATTTTTTGACTGCTGAGTCATACTGTCTAATAGTAGAATCTCTTTTATCTGATTCTAAAAACAGAGTGTTGACAGGGTCAATGTTCGCTCCTTTTTGGGCTGCGAATTTTATAAAGTCCATAAAACTAGGGCATTCTGAATTCTTGAGGAAGCTGACACAGTCTTGGTTTGTACTGTCTGGGTCAGAATGGGCTTGGGAATCCGAAGACTCCGTAATCCCAGTTCCTGAAGAAGAGGGAACCAATTGCTCTTCGGCCAATAGGGGGCTACTAGGGCTGGTTGACCTTTGAATGTCCTGAGTTTGTGTAAAACTTTCAGCAGTAAATTTATTGGAGGGAAAAGATAAATCTTCTCCCAATTGTTCCAATCTACTGTCATTGCGTCTATGGCATACGCCTGAGGGTCCAGGTTGGGGGCCACATAACAGGGGAGCTTGAAGTTGCTCTCCGTTGCGAACAGATCCACTTGGAGGCCTGGAACGGGCAAATCCATTTGAAAGATTCCACGTCCAGGGACCACTCCGTCTCCAACGGAGTAGCCCTGGACAGGAATCCGCCACCACGTTCCGCACATCCCCGCTAGGTGGGTGGCTGACAGGTGCCAGCCGTGCTTGTTCGCCAGGGAGAAGATAGCAACCATTACTTGGTTTACTCGACCTGATTTGGAGCCGCCCCTGTTGATGCAATGAACTACCACTGCGCTGTCCAACACCAGCCTGATATGAATCCGATTGGGGCGGATTTTCTTCAGAGTTAGAAAGACCGCCATAGCTTCCAGGGTATTTATATGGAACTGCTGAAACATTGTGGACCACGTTCCTTGTACTTTTGTTTTGGTGAATATCCCCCAGCCGCTTAGGGAAGCGTCTGTGTGAACAACTAGTGCCGGAGGGGGAAATTGAAGCGGAACTGTTTTGGACAGGCCTCTGACTGTGGTCCAAGGTCGCAGTCTTGTCTTTAAGATTTGAGGAATAGAGGAGACCTTGTCTCTGAGCTTGACATTGGCTCGACCGCCACACTCTGTTTATGTCTTTTAATTTCGCTTTTAAGAGCAGGTCTGTCACTGAGGCAAATTGAAGAGACCCAAGGACCCTTTCTTGGGATCGGGATGGGATGCTGATGGATTTTTGAGGAATCTCCTGGTGAGAGATGCTATCTCTTTCCTCTTGGGAGGCAGGAGGGATAACGTGTGAGAGGACAGATCCCACTGGAGACCCAGCCACTGAAACCGGGACTCCGGAGTCAGGCGGGACTTTCTCTGTTCAGTTGAAAACCTAGCGACTCCAGGAAATTGATGACTATGGACGTAGCCTTCTGACACTCCGGAACTGTTGGTGCCCAAATTATCCAATCGCCCAGGTACGCTGCTAGGGATATCCTCGAGACCGGAGTTGTTGTACTACCGTGTCCGCCAGCTTGGTGAATATCCTGGGCGCAATGTTCAGACCGGAAGGTCATGACCCTGAAGGAGTAGGCTTGATTCCCGAGTCTGAAACCGAGGAACTGAGAGAAGTTCCGCGCAATCGGGACGTGATAATAAGCGCCTGAAAGATCGATAGAGGTGGTGACGGCTCCACGCGAAGTAGAGTCCATACCTGAGCTACCGTAAGCATGTAAATTTGTCGCATTTTATGTAGAGATTTAGACGCGACAGATCCAGGATCACTCTTTGCTGATCGGAGTCTTTTTTGGGAACAGTGAATAACCTGCCTTGAAACTTTAGGTGCCTTACTTTCTTTATTGCTCGTTTGTTGAGCAATTCTGTCACGTAATCCTTTAGGATTGATGTGGGTGGCTGGTAAAATCTGGTTAGAGGAGGAGGGTTTTGATCCAGCTCCATCCTAGTCCTTTGGACACAATGCTGTGTGCCCAAGGGCTGAAGGTCCATTGGTCCCTGAACCAAAAAAACAGGCGACCACCTACCTGGGTTCTCTCAGTGGGGGGCTTCCTCTATGGGGGGTTTATTCCCCTACCACGATCCAGGCCTTCCCCTTGGGGTGGTGTTGGGCTTTCCTCTATGAGGGACTTTGCCTCTTCCTCCCTTGCAACCCTATTAAGGCCGCTGGTTAGGATAGAAAAAGCCAATCCACGGCCCTCATATGGGGTTGTCCCTGGTGAAGCAAAAAACGCCATCATAAGAGGGTGCAGCTGGTTGGACCAGCCAGTCACGTGCTAGAAAATGGAATGAGGTAGGTGGGAAGGTATCAGAGGCTAGGAAAGGAGAATCCTAGGCGGGTGTTGAAAGAGAACAGGGGGGGCTGGAAACGGCAACCGAATACCGCTCTCTTCCGGGATTTTGATAAGGAGAGATCTTTCAAGAAAAATTAAACTTAAAAGTGGTAGTGGTATTTCACTCACCCTTCTTTATACCGACCATCTTCCTAGAGTGAGAGACGCCTCGAGGGGGAACCTGCATCACACTAGCTGCCTAGGCAAATGTAAGGGGGAGTAACCTACCCCAGCTATTCAAAAAAGCTCTTTTTCTTTGGTATATCTAGCATTGTTATACCTAGAAGATGGGTAATGGAATTTCAGGCTGGAGGACTGAACTCAAAGAAATAGAGAAATATATATATAAAATATATATATATATATATATAT
Organism: Macrobrachium rosenbergii; assembly: GCF_040412425.1. NCBI lineage: Eukaryota > Metazoa > Arthropoda > Malacostraca > Decapoda > Palaemonidae > Macrobrachium > Macrobrachium rosenbergii. Next base: position 47,928,863 of record NC_089760.1, read on the forward strand.
ATATATATTAAAAATATATATATATATATATATATATATATATATGGATACATAATATATATATATATATATATATATATATATATATATATATATATATATATATATATATATATACACATACATGCTCACACACTGATATATATACATGATAAATATATATATATATATATATATATATATATATATATATATATATATATATATATATATATATATAATATATATATATATATATATATAGCCTACCTTGTATACTCTATTGAAATTTACTGGATAATGGAGAATATCTTTTATGAAGAATGTTAATAATCTGTCGAGACAGCAATTTTATGCTATTTTCAAGCTAATTGAAGGGGAAATATGAAAACTATATAGTTTTAATGTATTATTGAGTAATAATAATACTGAATCAGGAAATATATGTTGAAAAATTATATGTATGTATCTTTCCTATATGCCCAGAAACGTATATTAAAATGACATAACGTTAAAGTTGTAATTTAAAAGTGAATGTTAGCAAACGAAGGCAATTAACCACATGTAGGCCTATAGCCTGCAGCTTCATTTACAATACAACTGCATAAATTCATAAACAAACCTTATAATATATTTGCTTAAATGTATAGTTGCATAAAACAAAGGGCAAATAAAGAAGAGATATAATTTTGTGGTTTATACAGTTATTAGAACTAGACCCATACGATTATTAGAACTAGACCCATACGAGGCTACCAATCGGCTCTGCCAGATTCAACCACTTAACCAAGGAATTTTAGTAGATAGCCTAACCGATCTGTGAACCGCAACTATCCCCAAGTATTCTAAATTCTAGCAATGATTTCTGAGTTTGACTACATATGGAATAAGCACTCTAGTTCAGCTCTGTGATAAAATCCTATACTGGTACTCAATATTGCCATTGGATAAACAAAAAAATAAAATACAAAGTAAATAAAACAAAACAGATGGAAGAAAATGCCTCGTTTTAGACCAGTTTTATTTTTTCACTTTATTTGTTAGGAGATATCTGACACTTTTCTGAAAGTTTACCCAACTTTGTTGAATTGGATCAAACCTTCCATTCCTAACCAACCATCTGTGGACACGGCCTTCAACAACTGGATTGGAACTGGAGAGCTGGGGAAAATTATTAATAGACCTATGGGTAATGCTTACCTAATTTCCTCCTCCGATTGCTCATTACGAATGTCATGAGATGTTTCCCCACTGATAAGAATATAATTATAAATATAAGAATATAAATATAAAAAGAAACCTTTACTTTGTGTTAGATTATGCAGGAAATTAAATAGGTAAATATATGAAGCTATGTAAGTATTTACCTTCAAATGGAATGAAAAATATCAGAAATTTGTTGACTTCACTGAAATCAACTGATGAGGTGACAAGAGTAAGATTCGACAATCCCGCCAAAACAATGGCTGTTCCATTAACCAGCATGCCTCCCCTTTGCATACAGTTGCACTTGTTTTTTTCCTTCGTTTGTTTTTATACAATGACAAGTATTTCAGTGACAGCAACTATGCAAAAAGAATAGAAATTTATATATTACATCAAGATTTTTTAATGATATGCTATATTTTGTATGCTTGTTAATGATTAAATTCGAAACAGATACAATACTGATGAATCCTGCAATCTATGCAGTTACAATGGTGGGCGGGGCTTCTCTGCCGGGTTAGTGCGATGAGGTTATAGTAAGGTGGATTCTGGAGTGTTCTTTCAGCTTCTAAAAGTAGTTTCTGGACCTGCAATTGGATGTGGCGGAATATAAGGCAGATTGCTGGGTTTTTCGACAGGTACAGACGTATGATGAGAGGTTATTTTTCGAATGGTTTCTCTAACATTAGAGAGTATGTGACACAGTTGTGTCCAGAATTCATGTTGGATCTGTTTCAGGATTATTGAGGGGCACCGGATTCGGTGTACCTTCTGTCCTTTTTGTTCTAAGTTTTCTTCTGGGTTATCTGTTGCTTCATCTCCTGCTCCTACATTCTCTGTTGCTCCTTTTTGAGTCTTCTCTTCAGCCTCTTCTTCTGCTCCGGCCTTTCCTGCGGCTTCTGCATCTTCCGCTTTCCCTCCTCCTTCGACTTTGGTTTTCCTCCTCTCAGGTAACTTTTTTTTTTATGTGTCTGCTATTCCTCAGCCTCCCGCCTTTCCTTCCTCAGTACAGTCTTCTCCGGTAGGAGGAGCTTCCAGACAGGTGAAAATGCAGTTTCGGCAGATTTTGGCCGCAGGCATCTCATGTTCCATCTCTACAGGTAAGCACAACCCCTTGCTTCTGCTTCAAGCGGCTGTTTCAGTAGTATCAGGTATTTCACAGGGTTTGCCTGTTGCTTCCAGTTTGGGTTTGTGCTCCATGGTTTTGGCAGGGCTTGTGGTACCTTCTTCGAGTGGTCCGCGGCTTTCATTGCCTGCATTTTCCGCGGCGGTAACTCCTGAGGGTAGCTTCTACCTCTTTCATTTTCCCTCCTTCTTCTTCTTCATCTTCCTCCATCCCTCGGCAAGCAGTTTCGTTTGCGCATCCTCCCACAGGATTTAGCAGTGTTGGTTTGGCTACTCTCACTTGTCTTTCCCTTGGTAATAATGGGGAATTGGCTCTGGGTTTTTCTCAGTTCAACCTTCTCTCCCCAACAGGTTCAACTATGAGGATTCAGCTCTGGGTACCCGATTAGGTGTTGTGGGCATGCAGCATTATGGTTAGGGTGGTCCGCTTGCGGACTCTTCATTGTTGTCCGGGCTTTGTTCAGTGCCTCCTCCTTGTCATAGACCATTCGGACATTGCAGAACAGGATTCTTATCCGGAGGTGCAGGAGATTCTGGTGGACTTAGAATGTCCTTCTACCAGCAGTAAAAATTGCGGACGCATGCTTGAGTATGTTACCTCTTCGTACCCTCAAGCAAGAGCTCCGGACCTGCAGATTTAGTCAATTCAGTCTTTTTTTCTCTTAGGCTTTTTATGCCATTAATTACTTTGAAAGCGAAGGGACAGAAGCTGGAGCTACTTGGTGAGGAACTTGGGTCTTATTCAAAATGGTAAAGGGTGTCTTCTATGACTTATAATGCCAAAGGCACAGGTAAGAGAACCATTTCTTTCAGTGGTTTCTCCATGTCTGGTGAAGATGGTACCAAGCACCATTGTGTATTAGGGAATGCTGCTCAGTCTCTAAACTCTACATGCACAACTTTGAGCATAGTTTTTCTCTCATTAATTAAATGCTTACCATCGGGGGAAAAAGCTTGTTGAGGCATCTCGCCGAGGATTATCAGTATCATCAGGGGTGAATATTGGAGCCGCTATTATATTTTGATCTCAGGTTTTGTAGTCTGAACTGGCCATTTTATTCTTTAAAGTCAGAATTCTAACATCAGACCGTGTTTGGTCAGAATTTGTATCCACTGTCACTTTTCGGTTACAGGATGCAGTAATTTTACACCTGGTGTGTACATGACTGACTTAATTTCCTTACTGTCCTTTTCTGAATCATGTATCTTGTCCCTTATATATTGCCATTCTGTGGCAAGGACATCTTTGATGTTATTCATAATTTCCTTACAGAATTGACCAAATGCTGCAAACTGTCTACAATAGTATCCCTTTTGGGGGAGCTTGTGCAATCTGACTGAGCTTCAACAACTGAACTGTAACTGCCTGTTAACCAAGGGGCAGAAGTCCTGGGTGAGTTACGATACCACTCTGAAAATGTAGTCATTTCAGTCGGTGTTGGGTGGATCCTAGTATCCCTTTTTGGGGAAAGATCCTCTTCAGCATCTGATAGCTGCATGGGGGATAGAATTCCTTCCGGAAGGTTTCTTCCATGGTTAGCTGAAATTTGTGTCCCTGATCCTTCTGGGTTCAACAGGGCCATTTCAGTGGCAATGTCCACTTCATGTTCATTAGTAAGAAAGTAACCCCCATGTAAAGATTTCTCTTCTTCCTCTGTGGGGTTAACCTCGGAGGTACTGGGGACTAATGTTACTGTGTTTTGGCCCAAACATAGATCTTGATCTGAGAAAGGGTTAAATATCTGCTGCCAGGGTTCTGCCAGAAAGATATAATCTCCCCCTTCCTCACCTCTACTGAACCCTAGGACCCATTGAGACAGTGTAAAATGAGCTGTTTCATCCTTAAAACTTGCTGCCAAAAGCACACTACAAATTTCACACATATCTGGCAACCAACCAAATTTTGCTTATTTTTTACAAGGACTATGCTCATGACAGGTGGTATGGGCTGTACCCGCTGGCAAAAAACAGACCGAGCAATTTGTTGCGGAACACTTGTGCCATAGGGGGTGCAAGCCAGCACAACTTTAGGCTGGTCCCAAACCCGGGTAAATGGTGAGGGTTGGTGGCAGGAAAGGCATCTGGCCATGAAACCTCTGCCAAAACCATGGATAGTAGCCAGGAACAGCCAAGAGAAGGCCAGGGCGTACCCTGTTCACACAACGTGGGCGGGCTTCGCCTGACTCACCCGATAAATGGGCAAGGGCTACCACGTCAAGGGTGGGCGTGGTTAAAGAAGAAAGTCCAAGAGCTTAGAACTGGAACTCTTGAATGTTGGCACCATGACCGGACGAAGTAGGGAGGTGGCAGATGTTATGGAGAGAAGGAAAACTGATATCTTGCGTGTGCAGGAGGCAATGTGGAAGGGAAACTCATATGTAACCTTATACAGTAGTTAAGCTACCATTTTTGTCTAACCCAGGTTGTTGTTTATATCCAATCCTAGGCTATTTGGTCTACTATATAAAACAGTAACTTAGTAATGTGTAACCTTATAGCTAGGCTATCACTTACTCTAATCTATGCTACTGCCTAATCCAGATTATTTTAATTCACTCTTAAGGGTATGGGTTACCTTAACATATAGCCTTACAGCTAGGTTACCATCTCATGTAGCACAGATTACTATTTCATTATAGCTAGGTTACTCTTTTATTTTGCCCAGAATTTTGTTATTATCTAATCCTAGGGTCCTTGGTCTTAGCTAGGCTGCTGCTTGAGCCCATAATAGGGTATGCCACAAGGGATAATACTGTACACTAAAGGTTCATGTGTTTCCTGTTCTTTGCCAAACGCTAGTGGGTACCTGAAATAAAGAAAATGGTTGATAACTTGTAACTGTACTGTGGATAAAAAATTCCTGAATCTCTATTGCTTTGAGAGTGGTGGTCATGCTGAGATATTGCTGAGTAAGTCGTAACAATTCTTCAGCCAGACGTGACATAATTAGGTAAGTCACCCTAGAACCACAAGAACAATACTGGCTGTATAGAGGTTTGTGTGTTGTTTCTTGTTCTTTATTGCCAACCCTAATGGGTATCCAGAATAAAGAAAATGATACTAACATGAACTAAAAATTTATGCAAGTTGTTGGGATTATTTTCTTAGGATCTAAGCCATTTTTCACCTGTCAGATAATTGTGTAAGCTCCTTTGAGGATGAACAGCAGCTACACTATAAAAAAAACAGATTCTTACATAGAAAAAACCTATTTTTGGTAGCATCTTTGAGTCCTTAGACTCACCCACTTTCCCTGACAAAAAGGCATGTGACTAGGGTGAACATTTATCTTGCACAGAACTGGTGTGTAATGAGGAAGGTAGCTGACATACTCGTTGTCGTCACGTCTGTGTGAGTAGGATGAAGGAAAAGTTGAGGCAATCATGTGGGCAGGAGGTACAGCCCTCTTGTATGGAATCCTTTATATTCTATCACAAGCACTATTCTGGCTGAGACCAATTGTACTGTAAGAGAATTCTTTGAGATTGGTTGGTCTGTCTTATGGAGCCCTGGGGGGACCAGACTGTAACTACTTCAAGGACGAACATTGGCTACTGAAAATAGGTTTTTACTACTTCAAAACTTGTTCCTTTTATTTCTGGGTTTCTCGACCTGTGTCAGCCGGTGAAATAACCTTTCAGCACTTATTTCAAGGTAAAGCTATTGCTAAAAATACCAGAGAAAAGCTAAAAAGCTAAGCCGGAGTTACTACTCCCGGTGCGAGCTCCATGGTATGGAGTCGTGTATGAGAAAGGGTGAGATTGTCACAATCACAGGCCTCCGCCCTGTAAACCTTCCCAATATCAAAAGTCCTACAGAGTGAGGTGCCGTTACATACCCCCGCACCACTCGCGGACTGTAAACAAGCCGGCGTCACCCACATTCCATTTTTAGCACGCGTTCGCTATTGTTGTGTCCTAATCATGTGCGCTTTTGTTGAATTCTCAAGCAATGGCATCTTCATTGGATTCTCACCTAAGTTGAGTACCATCTCTGTGTATTACTTTGGGTGGTTGAGGTGTTTTATTTCCCCTAGTTAAATAATTAGGAGGATTTATTGCCAGTCTCATCCCCATCGCCCACGCCATGTGACCTTATGTCGGCTCGGGACTAGGTCGGGGCTTATTTCCGTCCTTTTTTCCTTTTTTGTACCCTTTTGTTTATTATTTATATATATATTCAATTGGGTTTTATATATTTTATCACCCTTCTCTGGGGGAAGTCTCTATTATTGTCGTTTAGGCTTCGAGTTTCCCTCTCGGGCCTATCCGCCTTTATCCCTTGTTATACGCGTTATAATTTGGACATTTGCTTCCTCCAGGGTTGGGATGTTTTGTTTGAGATGGTACGTTTATGCTTATTTTGCTTATTTTATGCTAAGCGCACAGATGTCTTTGATATTTACAGATATTAACTGAGAATTTTTGTCAGGGAGGTCGGCCATTTTCCCTCCGCGCTCATATCGCGTGGGGCTTGGTCTTCCTTTCTACATGCGCTTATGATTATTTAGATCATTTTCATTTTGCCTAGGCTAAGTTAACTGTAAGTTGGTGGAGTAGATACTTCTCCTGGGTTTCCTTCCCCAGCCCCCAGCTGGGTAAGGCTAGCCTAGGCTATGGCTTGGCGGTCTCCTACTGGCTAGGAGAGAGCTCTGTGTGTAGGGGATTCATGTTGGCTTCCCTTTATGTGGCGTTGGTTGGTGAGTTGGGCTGACGCTTTTCCCTCCCTATTTCGGCCTTTCCGTTTAGTCTTTACAGTACTAAATAGTTAAGCTGGAATAACGAGGGTCCCTCGTGTTGCCTTCTCCTTCCGAACCATATCTTCGGGTTATTCTCCACTTCATGTTTTACCCCTCCTAACACATCCTCTCGCCTATCGCCTTTCCCCCTCCACCCTCTCCCACCCTTGGTTAGCTTTCATTTATATGTTATCTTACCAAGGCCGAGATTTATCCTTTCCTTTCGCCATAGCCTTTATCCCCTCCCTCTGCATTGATTGGCTGTTCTCTCGTCACCTGACCTTATCCGGTCATTCCTTTCGAGACCACAGTAGGGGACCGGGGTGCCCCACACCCCTGTTTCCCCATCCCTTTCTTTGCTTTGTCCTTGAGTGTTCCCTTTCTTCCTCTCTCTCTCAGTATCGTTCGTACATGTTCGTCCGATCGAGGGAGGAGTAGGTTCTCATGGCGCCCGGGTGTGCCTACCCACCCTGGTTGCTACCAGAGTCCCACACTCATAGCCTATATTATCCCCCTCCCATTCTTGTGTCAGTACGCATCTTTTCCCATCCGAGATAGTTCTTCGAACACACCTCGGGTGGGGAGATTGTGTTCTAGTTGCCAGTTGGAGTATCCCACCTGACTGTCTTCTGTCGTTCACACGGTATGACACTTATATTTGTCCTCTTCAAGTACACCTATTCCCAGTATCTTCTCTCCACCAGCTATTTATCTTGGTGTTTTTCTCTGCTTAGTGGCCGGATGTCCTTGTTTCCCCCACTCCGGTGGGGACGGTGTTTGGTCGGACGGTGTTCACTACACCTCCTCCGCCGTCACCGTTTTGAAGTACAGGACTCCCTCCGGCCCCAAGTGGAAAAGTACACCTTATAGTTAATCTTTCCCTAGTCGCAGATGTTTTTGTTCACTTCACATATATACACATATTTTATACGTTTTTTACTTATTGATACCTACCCTTGGCTCCGGATTAACTCCGGCGGCCCCATGGGGTGTTATTACATATCCCAGTAGGCCCGTTAACTTCCCGGTTTACTCCGGCGGGTCCTGTCCGGATATGGTTTTATATATATATATATATATGTGTGTGTTCATTTATTATTATTTAATATTGTAATTAACTATCATTTTGGGACCTTCCCGTCAGCCCGGATTAACTCCGCGGTCCCTCTAGGTAGTTAATCATGTTGTTCCAGTAGCCCCTTTTTTCCCGGTTAACTCGGCGGGACCTACTTGGATAACTACTATTCTAAGACACTGCTCCGCAAACTACTCCGGCAGTCTTATTAGCATACTCATTTATCGTTCAACTTACAGATGGTGCGTTGTCAGGAGCAGGGGTGCACTGCTGTGCTGAACCAGGCCAGCGGGCATGAAGTCTGCAGGTCCCACTCGGCCGCGCAGTCCACGTGGGGACCTGACTGTTTGGCACCCAGACGGTTGTGAAGTGTGCTACGCTCTACTGAGCAGGTTCTGGATGAGTCGGTAAGAAAATCTTCCACTCCCGATTCACGTTTAACCTCAGTTTTATCTTTGATGGATAATTGCAACATATTCTCCTTTTAGGAGGCTCAGTCACCTGTCTTTCTTTCCCCCTTTCAGATTGACCGCAGCTCCCGGGACTCCGCTTTATCGACCCTTAAGTCCTGGGTCGGCGGCTTCGGGAGGAACGTTGGGGCAGGGAAACCCTACATCCTCTGCAAGGAAGTTTGCAACGTTCTCTTCCCCGGCGCCTGGATCTCGGCTTCAGTTGCGGATGAGATAGCCGCCCCCTTAATCGCCGGGATCCGGGAGATGACGCAGCCCTCCCAAGAAGAAGTCGCTGCATGCGGTATTGTGGCGGAAGATGTTGCGGCCCTCAACCTCAATCTAGAACCCATGAACGTAGACTTGGAACAGCCAGGTAAGGGGGTAAGTGAGGCAGGTGATCTTCTATTCAGTTCTCCCTCTTCTACTGCTTCTTCCTTCAGAGGATTTGTGAAATCCTCTTGCCTTATGGACGGTGTAAGGTCTACCGTCCCTAAGGTGAAATCTGTTAAGAAAAAGACCTTGAAATCCCAGAAAGTCCGCTCCGAGGTTCCCTCGAAGACGTCACGGCCCCCTAACCCTGTGCCATCTACGAGCAAGGCCTCTACTTCTGGGAAGGGAGCACGGTCAAAGCACAGTAAGGAGACTCCCACCCCTCCTTCCTTTGACGTGGAAGCGTTTGCTGAGCTTCTTATGAAGCAGTTTGACAAGAGGGTTGACGACAAGCTGTCGCAATTCTCGAATCAGCTGTCTTCTTCGAACGCTTCGATGCTCTCCTTATCAGAGGAGGTGAAGTCACAGAGGACTTTGATCTCCGGGTTTATGAGTGGCGGAGCGGCCAACAAACCCTTCTTCGTCCCAGATACGTCCAACCTGCCCCCTTTCGATAAAGGGAACCCCTGGCACCTGACCCTCTTTGCTCCCCAGCATGAGGGTACCCTCACTATTGAGGGCTTAGGCACTCGCAGGTTGGAAGAACTAGAATTCTTCTCTCCCAACCTGAAATCTCCTTACACAGGTTATGCCAGGCTTACGGAGGAGGCTTGGATCCAGTCCGATAAGGTCCCAAAGGAGACGGTCATCTTCCCGAGGGACCAGGCCCAATCAGCCCTACTACGGACCTTGTCGGAGTGGCAGGCGGAGAATACAAAGCTCACTCCGGCAAAAGGTGCATTTACCATGTTCTCTCTGGGGGAAGCCCTCCCCACTCCATGCACCTCTAAAGTCGCCTCCCTCACCAACCAAGCTTGCGTGGAGGGCAAACCAGTTCCTCATCTCCGGGAGATAGATCCCACATCACTAGTCTTACCCAGAGATTCCCAGTATTGGGCGGCAACCCCGGATACCTTTACGGTTACCCGGCTGGACCCTGACTGCGCCTCTAACCTCTTTAGTGAGCAACTCCCCAGAATCCCAGAGTCGCTCCTGAAGGCCGAAGCAGACGCTAAGGACAGACTTAGTAGGTCCTTAAACTCGTTGACTTTGGCAGAGGCGACGTCAGTGGTATACTGCGAGGATCCTCTTTTCCAGGTGTTGACGAGATCTCTCCTGGGAAGTTTCCAACAGGACCTCTATGATTTCGTAAAGGCCCGATTGAACTGCCGGAAGCACATCTTTTCGGCATCTTCCATCCGTCATGAGCCTAACAGGCTCATAAAAAGCTCCATCTGGGGAGCTAACCTGTTCCCTCAGGAAGAGGTTGACGCAGTCCTAGCAGAGGCAACTAGGGCCAACCAGAGTCTCCGCTCCCGTTGGGGTTTGTCCTCCAAGAGGAAGCAATCAGAGCCCGCCGGAACTCACCCTAAACAGGGGAAGAAGTTCAAGAAATTCAAGCGGCTCCCGACTCAGACAGTACTGCAGGCTGTCCAGGTCCCTGGCCCTGGACATCCCTCAACCTCCCAACCTCAACCTCAACCTCAGTATGTGCTGTTTCAACCAGCCCATCAACCTCTCGCTGCTCCTTCTTACGTATCCTCCCCAGCTTATAATGCCTCTTATGAAAGCCAGGGAGCATTTCGGTCAATCCAAAATGCAAAAGGAACGAGAGCTAGAGGGTACTTCAGAGGTAGAGGTTCATCCCGCTCCTCCTCCAAAGGAAGAGGAGGCAGAGGATCTAGAGGAGGCAGGCCCTCTCCCGCACAGTGAGATATCTCAGGTAGGCGGGAGGTTGTACCATTTTCGGGACCAGTGGAGCTTCAGTCCCTGGGCCCAGAGCATAGTCTCCAAAGGATTGGGGTGGAGTTGGAGCAAAAGTCCTCCCCCCCCGATCAGGTTCCATCAATCACCCTCCAAGGCTCTGAAGGACTTTGTGAAAGATCTGTTAATAAAGAGGGCAATAAAGAAAGCGAGGCATCTGAAATTTCAGGGCAGACTATTCAGCGTTCCAAAGAAAGGTTCCAGTCAACGAAGAGTAATTCTAGACTTGTCCCGTCTAAATTCCTACATTCAATGCGACAAGTTTCGAATGCTTACAATCTCGCAGGTTCGGACCCTACTTCCCGTGGAGCCGTAACCACCTCTATAGATCTTTCAGACGCCTATTATCACGTCCCGATTTGAGAAGGTTCTCTCCTTATCTGGGGTTCAGACTAGGAAATCAAGCATACTCATTCAGGGTCATGCCATTCGGTCTCAATATAGCTCCCAGAATTTTCACCAAACTGGCGGATACGGTAGTTCAACAACTCGGTCTCAAGGGATCATGCTAGCCGCATACCTAGACGATTGGATCGTTTGGGCCCAACGCCGACGAATGCCGGAGAGCGACAGCCATAGTAATCGGCTTTCTAGAATCACTGGGCTTTCAGATAAACAGGGAGAAATCCCGCCAAGTGCCGGAGAGTCGCTTTCAATGGTTAGGAATCCAGTGGGACCTGGGTACACACAGACTATCCCTTCCGCCGGCCAAACGGAGAGAAATAGCGAAAGCAACCAGACAATTTCTCAAGAACAAGAAAGCTTCCCGTCGTACCCAAGAAAGAGTCTTAGGTTCTCTTCAGTTTGCTTCAGTGACGGATCTTCTTTTGAAATCCAAACTGAAAGATGTAAACAGGGTATGGCGGAGCCGAGCCAATGTCAGGTTCAGAGACAAAGTATCTCTGATTCCACCGATTCTGAAGAAGAGACTCCGGCCTTGGACGTCCATCAAGAGTTTATCGAAGTCAGTGCCCCTTCAGTTCCCTCCGCCATCCCTAGTGATTCACACCGACGCTTCCCAAAGCGGGTGGGGAGGATACTCCCAACACAAGAAGGTGCAAGGGACTTGGTCTACCATGTTCCGCCAGTTTCATATCAATGTTCTGGAAGCCATGGCAGTCTTTCTAACCCTGAAGAAACTGCGCCCGAACAATCGGATTCATATAAGATTGGTTCTCGACAGCGCAGTAGTAGTGCACTGTTTGAACAGAGGAGGTTCCAAGTCAAGTCGGATCAATCAAGTTATGATAGCAATATTTTCTCTAGCAAACAAACACCAGTGGCATCTGTCTGCTACCCACCTTGCAGGGGTCCGGAATGTCATTGCAGATTCCCTGTCCAGGACAACTCCGCTGGAGTCGGAATGGTCCCTGGACAAAACTTCTTTCAGGTGGATTTGCAACCAAGTTCCGGGTCTCCAAGTAGACCTCTTTGCAACAGAATGCAACCACAAACTACCTTGCTATGTAGCTCCCAACCTGGACCCTCTAGCTCACTCCACAGATGCAATGTCCATAGATTGGAACAAGTGGAAAAGAATCTACCTCTTCCCCCCCGGAAACCTGTTATTGAAAGTCCTTCACAAACTCAGGACATTCAAGGGCCAAGTAGCCTTAGTAGCTCCAAATTGGCCGAAGAGCAACTGGTTTCCACTTCTTCTAGAGCTGAAGCTTCGGTGTTTGAAAATTCCCAACCCGAAACTGACGCAAATAGTACAAACTCAGACTGTGTCAGCTTCCTCAAGAATTCAGAATGCCCTAGCTTTGTGGATTTCATGAAGTTTGCTGCTCAAAGGGATGCTAATATCGATCCTATTAACACTTTGTTCCTAGAATCAGATAAAAGGGATTCCACTCTTAGACAATACGACTCAGCAGTTAAGAAATTGGCACTCTTTTTAAAAGAATCTGAAGCTACAGTAATGACCACTAACTTAGCCATTTCATTTTTTAGGTCATTGTTTGAAAAAGGTCTGGCCCCTAGTACTATTACTACAGCAAAACCAGCCTTGAAAAAGATATTTTTGCATGGGTTTAAGATTAACTTAACACTCTTATTTTTCGTCTATCCCTAAAGCCTGTGCTCGTTTGAGACCAGTAACCCGCCCACAGTCGGTTTCCTGGTTCTTAAATGATGTCCTTAAGTTAGCTTCAGAAATAGATAATCATAACTGTTCTTTCACTAACTTATTAAGGAAGACCTTATTTTTGATTAGTTTAGCTTCAGGTGCTCGAATTTCTGAACTGGCTGCCTTGTCTAGAGAACCCAATCATCTTGATTTCCTTCCATCAGGTGAAGTGTTACTAGCTCCTCACCCTAAGTTCCTAGCTAAAAATGAAAATCCTCAAGATAGGTGGTCCCCCTGGAAGATCATCCCCTCCCACAGGACCTGTCTTTATGCCCAGTCTTTACCCTGAAAGCCTTCTTAGACAGGACCTCACACATAACTTCCGGGCCTTTATTTGTAAGGGAAGGGGAGGAACCATTTCTTTGAAAGCCATTAGACAACAGATCCTATATTTCATTGAACATGCAAACCCAGATTCAGTCCCAAAAGTGCATGACATCAGGGCAGTGGCCACCTCCACTAACTATTTTCATTATATGAATTTTGAGGATCTGTCAAAATACACAGGGTGGAAATCCCCTGTAGTTTTTAAACGCCACTACCTGAAATCACTAGAAGCTCTCAAATTCTCTACAGTGGCGGCAGGGAACATAGTTCCCCCCCCAGTTTGATTCTTTCTGTACTCAGTCACTCTCCTCTCTCCTACCTGCCTGGTCATCTCCAGGTCAGGCATGCTTCACAGCCTTCTCCTGACCATGACATGAATTTATCCTGCTCATTGTTTACTTTATATACATGTATTGTTTTATATTGTTTTGTGGAACACAGTTCCCTTACACTAGTTTTAAGTATATGTTTAGTACTTAAGTTTGTAATTTTAAGTACTCATATCCAATTAGGATTTTGTATTCATGTATAATTATGTTATTTAAAACTAAGTATTTTATGATGTCATCATTATGTCTTAATGCCATTCTTACTACTAGGATATTAAAACTCTTGCAGATATTTAGTTTTATTACTTTCCTCTACAAATCTACTTTTGTTTCAGAATGGTATTTTGATTTCTCTGTTATTATTTCACCGGCTGACACAGGTTGAGAAACCCAGAAAAAGGATTTTGACAGAAGAAAAATCTATTTCTGGGGAGAGACCTCTGTCACCCGGTGACCCCCCCATGTTTCTTTTTTCCCCTGGTAAAATACCATTCCAGTGTGGGGTGCTAATGTGGAATGTGGGTGACGCCGGCTTGTTTACAGTCCGCGAGTGGTGCGGGGTATGTAACGGCACCTCACTCTGTAGGACTTTTGACATTGGGAAGGTTTACAGGGCGGAGGCCTGTGATTGTGACAATCTCACCCTTTCTCATACACGACTCCATACCATGGAGCTCGCACCGGGGGTAGTAACTCTGGCTTAGCTTTTTAGCTTTTCTCTGGTATTTTTAGCAATAGCTTTACCTTGAAATAAGTGCTGAAAGGTTATTTCACCGGGTGACACAGGTCTCTCCCCAGAAATAGATTTTTCCTCTGTCAAAATCCTTTTTTGCAATCACTTCTGAAAAAGTGGGTATTATAAGCCATCAAATACGTTATCTGCTTGAAAATGAAATTAGACAACTTGACAGAGTTTAATAGACACTGTCATTTTACTTTCTTCCTCCTAACCCCACTTTGTTTTACAATAATAGAACAATGAGCCTGTGACACCTGACATAGCTGAGTAGTGTAGATTTATCAGAAAATTTCTTCAGAAGTTGTAAAATATTCTCAGCTCAATATGTTTTTCTCTTAGTTAACATTAATCATGAAGATGAACGTTCACCAAATGTAAAAGGGAAGAGGCTAATTCCATGTCTTAATTGACCTCTTAGGGCTTGGCTTTTATCTTTACTGTATTTCACAACAAAAAACTAAGAACTGAAGTTGGGTCTGGGTATATAGTTTGGTTGGTTTCCACCAAAATCAGTTGTTTTGCCAAAACTTAAATGGCTTCTGCTTTCTTTGCTGTACTATTTTCAGATAAGGAATTTGCTGTAGTGTTTTCAATGTACAGTAATCTTTGTGGATGTTTGAGAAAGTCTATTTTCTGAGTCAGTGTGCTGGTTTCAAGAAAATTAAAACATGGTTTTGTTTTTCATGAGGGCCGTAGTAGTATGTACATTTCCATAACTATTATGAAGAGTTTTTGTTACTACCAACTAATTTCAATAAAACTTTAATGTCCTGCAGGTAAAGAATGCCTCTTAACACTTATTTTGAATTTTTCTCTACAGGGTTGTGTTACAAGAGTGACATGGTCTATCATTTATGGCTGATTCTCCAGTCTCTTGGACCACTATGTGGTCTGAAAAGTTTTCTAGATCTTCTGTCTGTATCAATGAAAGCAACTGCACCAGAGTTCCATTTATTAATGCTTTTTTGTGATTCTACTACTCATTTGGTTACGTAAGTGTCTCATCATGTTGATTCCTTAAGACTGACAATTTTTTAATACTAATATGTACCAGATTTTATATGAAAATAACAGATTTGTTTAGTGAAACAGAGAATATTGGTCATTAAGATTAAATGATCTACCTGATTATCAGATCATTGTTGAAATAATATTTGATATTAGCATTTTTTATTTTTGTTCATTTTTTATTTTTGTTAAAAGTAAAAAACCCATAGGAGACTTATGATTCCATATTCCTGAACTTTTGTCATTCCCATGACAAGTGGAAGAAGACTTGTAGTCACTGCCATTTATAGCTTCAGATCTCCTCCTGTTGAGACACAAGAAGGCACCCAGCAAGCACTGGACTTGAAGTGTTTTTGTGGACACCATGCCCGTACCCTTGTACAGAACTTAGAGATCCATGTTGTCCATAGTCTTGGAAGTGTGGAAATCCCATTGTCCCTAGATTTGTGGCATCCAGGTTTGAGGACTGTTCCTAGACTGGACTAGCCACCTCAGACTTGAGGTACTCCCAATAGAACATCTATGTGAGAAAGCATCAAACTCCTTTGGCTGGTCAATGGGCTCCCATTATCTGACACTACCACCTTAGCTCTGTGCTAAGGTTCTTGAGAGTCCTCAACATTCCCTCCTTTTATTTATGTTACATATTTGATAGAGTGTCTTCCTGTTTTTGTGGCACTAGAGTAATCTTGGCTGTCACGTAGTTGTGTAAGGACTTGGGTATGAGCGACATACTGGCTGGGTGTTAACTGGTTTATTGGTTGTTCCTTACTGAGATAAATATACAGAATCTTCGAAGATGTTATTGACGCGTGCGAGCGGTAATGTAGCGTCTACACACGGACAGGTAAAACAGAGATAAAAGGTTCAGACATCTGTGTTTGTTGGCAGACAAACAGATGGCAATATCAAGAGACATGATTAACGTACGGTGATGAAAAATACATCAGTGGAAAGGCCAGGAAATTCTACATATGGCCAATTGCATGAGATTCAAGACAGATTAATGGATACAATGCAATAGCATAATAAATGTGAAATGGAGAGACCTTTGGCGTCTTCACAAACAGAAACATACACACAGTTTGATACAGAAGATTCATTGGGACAGTATGAGTACATGATTAGAATGCTTTTGGAACAGTATGAGTACATGATTAGAATGCTTGCATGGCAATGCAAGTAGTGGTGATTGTACATACATTAAGACATCAATGCTTAGGGAGAGACAGACAGAAATATTGTATGGTTGAAATAGCATTCCTGTAGAGAAAGAAAATGAGACGCTGGCTTTGTCCTGTCCACTGCGATGATGACGATTGACGAACACACGAACACACACGTGTTTGGTAGAGGCAGCGTCGGGGCTGTTACAGTTGCAATATGTCAGTTGGTGATGTTTTAATCATTCTCAAATTTTGAGCTTTGCCTTAGCGTCAGTACCTCAGTGAAAATATCTCCAGTCATTGGTTTGGATTCCCAGTTTTGAGGTTACAGTAGTCAAATTTTCTTTTACTTTTACAGAGTTATGTTTATGTCAAATATTTGTAAAACAGGCTTATAGAGACAGAAATTTGTTTTATGACTTATGAAGAAAATTACTTTTGCTCTAATTCTTTCCATTTTTATCAGCTACCATATTCTCTTGTTCATTATACTGTAAACCAATAATTTATATCCTTCTTTGTGTAATGCCTCTGTCGTGGGTGGCTTCTTGCCTTGCCTTGCATGGTGCACCAGGTTTTGATGTAGGAAAAACTTATTTTTGGTAGTCGCTGTTAGAGTCCTCAAGGAGTTGCCCTTCCATGGTCTACCAGAGCTCCATGATGACCAGACTAATATCGAAGAATTCTCTTTTGTTTGTTCTCATGGCCGGGTATTGTGTCATATTGATAAACACTATAACACATGAAGGAGAATGTAATGGACTTAGAGATAAGAGGGCACTATCCCTTATCTTCAGCGAAGGTGTACCTGGGTTGTTTCCATTGTCAGAACCTGATAGAAGAAGAAGTGATTAATGCGCATGCCCAGTCTGCCATATTGTCGACAAACAGCTCACACAGGGACCAAGAAGCCGTTACTTCCTGTTGGTCAGTGCAGGATGATCCCTTGCCCAAATCCCATGCCTTTTCATCAGGAAAGTGGGAGGGTTTTGAGGAGTCAACAGCTACTATCAAAAATACATTTTTCTTATGTTAAAACCTGGTTTTTGATAGTGTTGTTGCTTGTTTCGCCCTCAAGGAGCTTTACAAAGAAATTGACAGGTGACAAAAAGGCTTAATCCCAACTACCCAAAGAAAAAAATTTTTGATCCGATGTCAAGCCCCGTTCTTTGTTCCAAATACCGTGAACTTATGTTTTAGGGTGAAGTACCACAGTGACTTACCTAAGCGTGCTGGGTTTGGTTGCAGTCTTGTTGCACCTTCCATAGCAATAGTTAGCATACCCACCCGTCAAGGAGACCCCTGGTTTTCACTGTAGTGCCTATGGGGTTAGGACTAACCACACCACCTACTGATACACAGTGTAATTGAATTTGTTCTCGCTCATGGCAATAATGTTTTAAAAATACTATCTGTGATGACCACCCTGTACAATCGGAGACTTCTTCGAAAGAGACATTTCTGAAGAAGGCCAATGATGTACTGACTTTCCTAATATTATGTGACCTAGCAAAGGAGTATGGATTTGCCTTTTTAATGAGGGACACTAAAATTATTCTCAACCCTTGTAGAGTGGTTTATTTGTGCTAGGGTGAAGGAAAATTGGACCCTCCAGGATGTTTGCCGTGACATCTAGGTAAACCTTATGCACATGAATCAGGCATAATGTTTTGTCTGCTAAATTGAGTTTTTGTATTAGAATAGATTTCCTTCTTAAAGGATTCTCATTCTTGGCAAGGAATGATTGGCCAAGGGACAGTAATAACTGATGGTCAGCTGTTTGCGTGTTGTATCGTCCCCATCTAAGAGAGCCCAGTTCACTAATACGAGCTCCTGATGCTACAGCAATCAAGAAGATCGCCTTTTGAGTTGTGGTTGTATTGGGTCAGCTGAATTGAGGGACTGATAGAAGTCTAAGCACCTTGTTCAGGGGTGAAGTACAGTAATTGGAAGCCTTTCGGGAGCTGGTCCTTGTAGTGCAAAAGACTGCAGAAGGGAAGTGACAATTTCTTTACTAGAGTCAATACCAAATTCATAAAGCAAGGGTTCCGCTAATGTATGCCATGATTGTTGCAACTGCAAGGCGTTTGTCTTCAAAAAGGTATATAAGAAGATAAAAGTGTTTCCACAGAAATCTCAACTTGGCTCTCAATATGGATATAATCTAAAAATATCTTCCATACGGACTGGTATTGTCAGATAGATGATATCCATAGTTTTTGCACTAGGTACCTAGCAATGTTAGCAATGTTGGGTGAGTAATTTTCATGGTAGACAATATTTAAAAAATCAACATGTGAAGGTCTTGGCTCAGAAACGAGGATGCATAGACGACTTTCCCTTTTACTGTCTGGGATAGAACAGCAGATGGTTGTAGAATTGATCTCTTTGCCTGTTGTTGGGGTAATAGGAACCAATGCCTGTTTGGCCAATTTGGGGCTATTAAGTAAGCTGTTCCTTTGAAGGTTATATGCTTGCTCAAAACCTTCGAAATCTGGGACAACAGAGGAAAAAGGTATATTGTCTTCCACTTGTTCCAGTCTTGTAGGAAGGTATCTCTTGATGTTGCTTGACTGTCCAAGTTGGGAGACACATACGCTGGGAGTTTGTGTTTCATATGTGGCGAACAGGTCCATTTCCGGTTGTGGAAGCATGTTGGCTATTGTTTGAAAAGAGTGGTTGTCCAACAACCACTCTGTTGAGGCTATCATTTTCGTTGATAGTCTGCTATTACATTTAGAGATCCTGTGAGGTGAATTGCAGACAAGTGCCACTTTCTTGCTTGCACCATCCAAAGGATGGCTAGCATTATCGTATTGAGAGGAGGTGAAAGTGATCCCGACTTCTTGATGCAGGACATTGCAGTCATGTTGTCTAGAACCAACAAAATGGGTGTCTCTTCTGGAGGTTTGAGTTTTACGAGAGGGAAAAAGACAGCCATCAGCTCCAGGAAATTGATATGACAATTCCTCAAAGTGGCTGACCACCCCCCTGCCATTGACGATCCTCCCAATGTCCTCCCCAACCTGTCAACAGAGCTGTTTTGCCAGAGATTCCTTCCGAGTCCAAGGTGGAGGTATCGCCCCAACTTTTTTATTATTTTGATGAGGTCAGTCTGACATCTTTTTTCTCACATGCAATAGCCCGAATTTGTTCACATTTTTTAGTTACAATTTGGGTATTGGATCTATTACTGATGCGAACAACAGCAGGCCCATCATACATTCTAATTGCTGTCTGGAAACCTTGGGCTGTGCAAAGAATGTTTTGAGGTCTTTCATTATTATGTTTTAAGTATTGATGGGGAGAGACAACTGGTCATGAAGAATATCCCAACACAGTCCGAGTCACTAAAAGCGTCTGCTGTGCATGAGGCAGGATTTTTTCCGATTTATTGTAAAACCTTTTGACAGGAGTCTGTTGACCACTGCTCTTAGGTTTTTCAAGCACTCTTTAATTGTTGGCCCCCAGATTAACCAATCATTTAGGTAATTTATTAGTTGTATTCCTTCTTGTCTGAGTTCTCGAACAACTACGGTTGCTAATTTTATAAAAACTCTTGGGGCAATGTTTAGCCCAAAGTACATGAATTAGAACCTGTACTTGTCTTTCCCTATCTGGAACCCTAGGAAGGGGTGTAAGGGAACCGTTGGATTGGCGTACGATGCGACATAACCCCGGAACATGCGTCGTAAACCGGGATATAATTTCTGATGAATATATTTGAAAAGCGCGTCGTAACCTTGGAACGTCAGAAGTCGGACCCGTCAGTAAACCAGAACTGCCTGTATATATATATATATATATATATATATATATATATATATATATATATATATATATATATATATATATATATATATATATATATATATATATATATATATATATACACATATATAAATAAAGATAAAATCCATGAAGGAAACGGAAACACTGGAGTGCTCTGAGGCCTTTCGACGCTAGGTCCTTTACTTAGCAGACTGAAGAAATATAAAAGTATGTTTACAAAGAAAGCTAATATAAATGACAGATGGGGATTATAAAGGAAACATATGTACCT
Source organism: Macrobrachium rosenbergii (assembly GCF_040412425.1). Taxonomy (NCBI): domain Eukaryota; kingdom Metazoa; phylum Arthropoda; class Malacostraca; order Decapoda; family Palaemonidae; genus Macrobrachium; species Macrobrachium rosenbergii. The sequence continues at coordinate 47,949,391 of NC_089760.1, forward strand.
GGAATCCAACACAATTGAAGAATTAGTAGAACTGCCAAAACAGGATTAAATATTTAAGAGGTTTTTACAAAGGATTAGGATCAACCGTTCGGGAGCAGGGACAGGACAATTAAAAGATTATACAGGTTCGTGACTGACCACCTAAAAAATTTTCAGGTGGTCAGTCACGAACCCATATAATCTTTTAATTTTCCTGTCCCTGCTCCTGAATGGTTGATCCTAATCCTTTGTAAAAACCTCTTAAATATTTAATCCTGTTTTGGCTTTTAGGTGGTCAGTCACGAACCTGTATAATCTTTTAATTGTCCTGTCCCTGCTCCTGAATGGTTGATCCTAATCCTTTGTAAAAATCTCTTAAATATTTAATCCTGTTTTGGCAGTTCTACTAATTCTTCAATTGTGTTGGATTCCAGGTACATATGTTTCCTTTATAATCCCCATCTGTCATTTATATGAGCTTTCTTTGTAAACATACTTTTATATTTCTTCAGTCTGCTAAGTAAAGGACCTAGTGTCGAAAGGCCTTCACAGCACTCCAGTGTTTCCGTTACCTTCGTGGATTTTATCTTTATTTATATATTCATCATGTTCCATATTTTTGTGATTCAGTTATACAGTATATATACAGTATATATATATATATATATATATATATATATATATATATATATATATATATATATATATATATATATATATATATATATATGTGTGTAATGATAGTGTGTCAAGGATGACAATCAACATTTCAGTATATTTACTGTTTTTGAGTGTGCTGGCATCTTAGTTATGCAGCTATAGAAAACTTTATACAAAGGTTTCTTCACTTGCATAAACAGAAAGTGAATTAACTGGCCAATATTTGCTGTGCTGTATTTTTTTAAGAGGTTTTATGTCATAATGTGAAAACATTCTCATTTTCTAAGGAATGGGATTTTATTTTAAGAAGTGAGTAGTCATTGTTTTTATAGAAATATGTTATTTATGTTTAACATTGATTCAATTTCAGAGTTTTGGATGATCTCGAAATGTATGAGCACCAGAAGCCTTTTAGTATCACTGATTATTCAGCAATGGCATCATTCCTCAATAACTTCATATACAAGGTAAACTCTAATTCACTTTGCAGTACAGTATAATAATAATAATAATAATAATTATTATTATTATTATTATTATTATTATTATTATTATTATTATTATTATTATCATCATTGTCTATCACAGTCATCCTATTTGACTGGGTTGATTTTATAGTGTGGGGTTCTGGGTTGCATCCTGCCTCCTTAGGAGTCCATCACTTTTCTCACTATGTGCACTGTTTCTAGTAGCACACTTTTCTGCATGAGTCCTGGAGCTACTTCGGCATCTAGTTTTTCCAGATTCCTTTTCAGGGATCTTGGGATCATGCCTAGTGTTCCTATGATTATGGGCAGAATTTCCACTAGCATATTCCATATCCTTCTTATTTCGATTTTCAGGTCTTGATACTTACCAATTTTTCAATTTCTTTCTCATCTACTCTGGTGTCCCATGGTATTGCGACATCAGTGAGTGATACTTTCGTCTTGATTTTGTCATTCAACGTCACGTCTGGTCTACTGGCACATATCACCCTATCTGTTCTGATACCATAGTCCCAGAGGATCCTTGCCCGATCATTTTCTATCACTCCCTCAGGTTGATGTTCATACCACTTATTACTGCAAGCTAGATGGTGTTTCTTGCAGAGGCTCTAGTGGAGGGCTTCTGCTACTGAATCATTCCTCTTTTTGTACTGGTTCTGTGCAAGTGCTGGGCATTCACTTGCTATGTGGTCTATGGTCTCGTCTTTCATATTGCACTTCCGGCATATGGGTGAGATGTTATTTCCATCTATGGTTCTTTGGACATAGCTGGTTCTTAGGGCCTGATCTTGTGCCGCTGCTAGCATTCCTTCTGTTTCCTTCTTGAGTTCTCCCCTCTGTAGCCATTGCCATGTATCATCCCTGGCCAGTTCTTTTGTCTGTCTCATGTACTGCCCATGCATTGGTTTGTTGTGCCATTCCTCTGTTCTCTTTTTCATTCTCCTGTCTGTTTATTTCTGGGACTTCGTCTACTTTTATCAGTCCTTCTTCCTATGCACTCCTTAGCCACTTGTCTTCACTGGTTTTCAGATATTACCCCAGTGCTCTGCTCTCGATGTTGACATAGTCCTCTATGCTTAGTAGCCCTGTACCCCCTTCCTTTCGTGTTATGTGTAGTCTGTCTCTATTTGCTCGTGGGTGTAGTGCTTTGTGTATTGTCATGTGTTTTCTAGTTTTCTGGTCTATGCTGTGGAGTTCAGCCTTCGTCCACTGCACTACTCCTGCGCTGTATCTGATTACTGGTAATGCCCATGTGTTTATGGCTTTCATCATGTTTCTGGCGTTGAGTTTTGACTTGAGTATCGCCTTAATTCTGCATATATTCTTTCCTGATCGTGTCCTTTATCTCTTGGTGTTTTATATCCTTTCCTTCTATTATTCCCAGGTATTTGTATCCTGTCTCATCTATGTGTTTGGTACTATTTCTGTCTGGTAGCTTTGTCCCTTCAGTCCTTGTTACTGTGCCTTTTGTATGTTGACCAAGGTGCATTTTTCTATTCCAAACTCCATCCTGATGTCCCCAGATACAATCCTTATGGTTAATGCTGTTGCCTCCTTTCTTGAGTTGGTACCCAGTATCCATCTTCTGCAGTACTTTTGTCTTGGGAACCATGGCTACTACGAATAGTGGGGACAGTGAGCCGCCTTGAAAGATCCCTCTCCTGATGTTAACCTCTGCTAGTCTTATCCTAGAGCTTGTAAGTGCTCTATTCCAGTTGCGCATTGTATTTTTAAGGAAGCTGATGGTGTTTTCCTCTGCGCCACATGTTTTCAGGTATTCTATCAGCCATGTGTGTGGTATAATGTCGAAGGCTTTCTTGTAGTCAATCCATGGCATGCTTAGGTTGGTTCTCCTCTTACTATTCTTCATTACCATTTTGTCTATTAGGAGCTGGTCTTTTGTGACCCTACACTTCCTTCTGCAGCCTTTCTGTTGGTGGGGGATGGTGTTTGTATCCTCTAGGTAGTTGTATAGCCTTTCACTGCTGATAACTGTTAGTAACTTCCACATTACTGGTAGGCAGGTGATAGGCCTGTAGTTAGTTGCTATATTTCTCTTGTTCTTGTCTTTCTGTACTAAGGATGTTCTCCCTGTGGTCATCCATTTGGGCGCATGGTGGTTTGTGATACAATGCTGGAGTTGTTCTGCTGTTCTTGGATGTAGGGATTTGAAGTTATTGAGTCAGTATCCATGGACTTCATCGGGACCTGGGCTTTCCATTTGGGCATTTTCTTTAGTTGGTGTTTGTGTCTGTCGTGATGTTGGTGAATCTTTGTTTTATTCTCCCCATTTCCTCTGCCTTGATTTCCTAGGGCCACGTTGCATGTTTGTTGTGTGATACCGGATTAGGCTACTCCCACTGGTTTCTCAGAGTCTCTTACTTGGTTCAGCTTCAGGAATTTCTTGGTGGTTGTCTTCCCCTCGTAGCTGACTGTATAGTCTTTTCTGGTCGGTTCCAAAGAGTTTGTTCTGTTGGTATCCTTTATTCCTGTTCATGTACCATTGGATCTTGTGTGCTTTGGCTGTAAGCCTCTGTTTTATATCTTCTGTTGTGTTGTTTAGTCCCTTCTCCTGTACTTTGTATTTCTCATTCAGTTCCTCTCTTGTTTTCTTGCTTCTTAGCCTCTTTTCAGCCATCTCTTTCAGATTACTCAAGTTAGATCTCATCGCCATGATTTGTTTTTCCAGGCGCCTTTTCCAAGGCGGTTGCTGTTTTGGTTTCTGTTGCTTTGGTTGTGATGGTGGTGTTGATGATTGTATCCCCGTGAGTTCTACTACTAGCCTTGCTCCTGCATATGTCAGGTTATTTGTTTCTGTGATACTGGTGGTGTGTTTTAGTCTCATTATTTCATTAACACTACTTGTTTTTTCCCTTGTTTCTTTGTGTTGTAGACTTTCATGCTTGACTTTCATGGAGGGGATGTTTATTCTTTCTGTATCTGGCTTCATCCATTGTCTGATCTTTTCCACCCATTCTGGCCTCTCTGTTACATCTTCGGTGTTTCCTTGTGTTGTTGTTTGGTAGCTCATCATTCCTGTTGTTTTCTGTGTCATTGTCTCTTAGTTCGTCTTCTTGTCCTTTGTTGCTGGGTGTTATTTCTCTTTCCAGTTCGTCTCTTTCTGTTGTGGAGAGCCAGTTCTTTTTCTTTTATGTTCCTTACTTGGTCTGTCAGCCTCTGTTCTGTTTGTGGGGTGTTATTTCTCCCATTCCAGGTGTTGACCAGTCTTCTTTTGTCTCCTCTTTCTGCCAGGTTACTGCTGATGTAGCATCTCATATTTCCTTATTTTCTTCTCTTCTCCATTCCTTCTTCAGGTTTGCCTCTGTAGCACCAGTCTCTGGTTGCTGGTTACTGTCGTTGTGGTGGTCAGTCGCTGGATGACGGCCTCCAAGTACCTAACCGTCCTCCCCGTCGATTGGGTTGTATACCTGGCTGCCAGACGAAGCTCTTCTGTTGCCAGAGGTTCCATTTACGTCGTTGTCATTTATTCTTTCATTTCTTTCCATCATTGCTGAGGTTTGCTATTTCAACCCATAGCTGGACCCTACCCCATCGAGAATAGGTACTGTACTCATTTATGGCTGAGTAGACTGAGGAAATTATGGTAATGATCCTCTCCCAAGGAATCAACGCCGAGGAGAGCGGTCACCCATCCAACAACTGACCAGCCATCTTCTTAACACAATTTAAGGAGAAAATGTTCAGGAAACTACTCTTCAATAATTAATCTAGATATAATCACTATAGTTTTTAGTCCAGGTACTACATAAGTGAATAATGCCATTGCTATGAGAATTATTATTCCTCTAGTCATGGGAAACTGTTAACCAACCCTAAGGATGAAGCTGAGCTGCTGCATAGTGCCTCTGAGGCTAAATAGTCTTAAGTTGACGATCCCATTCCTGGTATCTGTCGTGTTTACCTGAGGAAATGTACATTTTGCTCAAGGAACATTATGAGGGTCTTAAATAATCTTTGAAGTTCAGTGAAGATCCAGATATATTCTATCACTTAATAAAACCATGTGTTTGGTAATTCCTTGTAAACTCCATTTCTTGTATCATTTAGAGTTTTTTAGATTGTCTGTTTTGTCCAGCGGAGCAAAAATTTTACTAAACAGCTCTTGTTTCTCCATCCTTTCAGTTGTATGTAATATTACTGAAAGCGATCTTTTAGTCCATATGTTAATACTAGGATTCTAGACATTGTTTCTGGCAGCCAGTGCACAAATGGGGAAGAGTGAGGTAAGGTTTACGTGGTGTACACAATTGGGTTGTGTTTCATGGTGATCGGAAGTCCAATGCAATTTATTATTTGAAAAAGTTGTTGTTTGAAGTGATCATAACCAACATCCCCATCAGGTTTATTTTTATCAGTATTTTTTGTTTTTGAGAATTTGATGGTCCCAAAATATGTTTGTGGCAGAGGGCTTTCTGACTGGTTATGGATATAGAAATAGTTTTTTTATTGCTTGCCATGGATTTATTTTTCACTGTACAGTCGACCCCCAGTATTCACGGGATAAGTGTACCACAACCCTCGGCGAATAGCTAAAATCAATGAATACTTGACATCCGTCTAAAAATGCTTTAACTGCCTATTTTGATGGTTCAGCCACCAAAAAACCCCCTCTAACAATTCTTATAATTGAGTATTTTAATAGTTCTATCATAAAACATGCATTTAGTCATGAAGATGATGTGAAAATACAGTAATTAGTGAATATTTCTCTATGAAAAATACCACGAATAGGCGAATTTTCTGCGAATAATGTATATATATGTTCTGCAGAAAAATCTGCAAATAGGTGAAGCCGCGAATCCAGAACTGCGAATAGCCAGGGGTCCACTGTACATTGCTGATTTTTGGGTCATTTTCAAACCAAATACTTTTCATGTATTGTAGTGTGTTAAAAAAAAGAAAAGTGTCATAAGCAAAACACCAGAATGAGAGTGCTGAAAATTTAGGGGCACATGGCATCATCAGAATCTAAAGGGTTGTGAATACTGTAACATCCTTAACATCATCACAATATCAAGGGTTGGGAGTAACATGATGTCTCCCCCTGATCTCACCCCTTTGATGAGGTTTGGGCTTAGGGATCTGCTGCAGGGAGTGTATGCCCTTTTAAGCCTACTCTCTTTGCTGTGGATTCAACTGAACATTGGGGCCTGTAACTTTTATTCCTCCTTCTATAAATTTTCCCCTTCCCTTCTTCCTCTTTCGTTGAGGACCTTTGCATGGTATTGAATTACAGCAATCACTACTCTTGTAACTTTGAAGGAGGGTGGAGTTGGATGGCATGCTGCTCCACCCGCAGAACTAGAGTACCGGACGTGGTTGAGCAAGGGGAAATTTTGATGTTAAACCATGCTCTCAGTGCACAGTCCAATCTCGACAGACTGACAACCCTTAAGGCACTGAAGGTATGGTGTATATCTAGGTGAGGGTCCCAGAGAAGTTACCACTGTGGGTAACAGTATTGCTCCTCCCCCTGTTGGACATCCCCGGCGAGAGGGACCTCATCCTGGATGAAATTTATATTATTTGTTGTATGACGACTTACTTAAACTTCCCTATGACTTCTGGCATGGCAATGGACTGTTCACAGGAGAGCTCAATTTATCAAAATCAAGGTGGTATTAAAACCTTATACCGTATAACAAATCCAAGAGAAGTAGAAATCATTGTGACCCAGCCTTGACTCACTTTTGACTCCCTCTGTGGAAATGGAAGTTGGTCAAGGTTTCTAACCTTGGAAATGAAACAAAACATTCCAGCCATAAAGTTAGAAAATTACTTAGTAAGCGGACATTCAGCAAGAGAAATGTCGGTCAGACAAATAAAAGAAAAGACAAGGTTTATGAAGCCACAACAAAAAGCCAGTCTGGAGACTATTTGTCTCTAAAAAGTATTGATAATATAAATGTGAAAATAAAAAAAAGATACTATGAACAGCATTCAGGGTACCATTGTACTACCTGACAATAACAATGAAGAGGTCGAGAAGAATCTGCTGTTGGACTGTCTTTAAAAGAGATATCCCAAAGTCCAAGATTGTGAGGTACATAAACAGAACAATAAAATATTAAGAATTGCAAAAATTTAAATTTAAAGGTCATGATCTACCTCAAAGCTTAAAAATTTGAGACCTTATGTCCCAAAGCCAGTACAGTGTCAAAGTTGTAATAAATATGGGCACACAAAAAAAAGATTGTAGAAATAAACTTGAACATGGTAATTGAGGATCTGACGAACATACCACATAATGGAAGTGCAGTGAGCCAAAGTAATTTATGTAAACTGTGGGCAAGATCATCATGCAAGGTCCAAAGAATGCATGCATTATATATACAACACAAAATTGAAAATATTACAGGAAAGAACAGGGATATTTATAAAAGAGGCTAAATTAGAATGGAAGGTGAGAGGAATTCAAGATCCAGCTAAGAAACATACATATTCTTCAATAACAAGGACCAGTAATGAAATAAAAACACACACATAGATGTAACAAATCATAAGGACAAATCTCAAGAAGAAACAAATGGTAAAGAATCAAGAAACAGGTGCAAATGATATGGATAATATTTTATCAGATTCATTTGAAATGTTAATGCATATAGTACAAAAAGACTACTACAGAAGTAGCAAAGGAAAGTTGTGATGGACCAGAAATTAAAGATAAAAAAAGACCTTTGGAAAGAACACCACCCAAAATAAAATAAAAACTATTATTAGAGAAATATCAGCCAAACCAAAGACAAAAGATATGGAGAAAGAACACGAACAAAAACAGGCTAAGAATATACCTTTATCTCCTCAAATAATAGTAAAACCTATGGAAGCAGATATCCGAAACACCGAAGAAGTAGAAGAGAACCATACCATAGATAAGAATGATAATGTCAAGGGAGAAGAGATTATTCCATCACCAGTAATTGGTACAACAAGAGCAAATGAAACAAAAAATATACATAACCCATGTGAATGTAATGAATGATTCACTGAATTGTGCAGTAATAACAAAAACATAACAAAAGATGGTTTAACAAACATTATAAGAAATTTTATGAAAAATAGAAAAAAGAAACCACTGATTTGAACGCCCATGAAAAAGTTGCATGTGCATTGAAATCTTAATATTTTACAAAAAACAAATAAATGTTGTGAGTAAATTAGAAAAAAATCCAAGTTTATAAGTAAAAAAACAAAAAAAAGCAAAACTTGACCGCTGTAACATAATATTTTCAATAGCTATATTATACAATGGAACGTAAATAATCTGCAGACCAGATTACACTTAGGAGAAATACAACGATTACTAAAATATGAACCAATGATGATGTGTTTACATGCCAACAAAACTATTAACAGTATGTAAATACACTTTAGCCTCTACATCATGTGAGGAAGAAGGAATTTAGGTACAGCCATGTATGTACATAACAAAGTAGTATATGACCAAGTACCTGTAAACTACTGACTTGCAAATATCAGGTATTGAAATCCGAATAAATACCAATAATTATGTAATTTATCATGTATGCAACCAACCTAATAAAAATTATGACATTGATAAACTTAAAGAATTACTTAACAATGCCATGGAACCTACATTAATAGTAGGTGATTTTAATGCTCACAAACCAATATAAGACCATAATTGTACAAACTCAAATAGAGCGGGAAGTGAAATAGGAGAATTCATGGATACAAATAATGTGTAGTATAAATGATGACAAAATCAGTACATGTTATTCAAAAACACATGGAATGTTTTTCTTAGTATACTTAACACAAACTCAGTGTGCCTTAAGTATATTGATGACTTGTATACGAGTGATCATTTCCCAAGATTAATTTCCTTATTATAAAACAATCATGCAAAGTAGGTCCCTTACTATAACATTTATAAAGTGGATTTGGAGCAATATGAAATGCACACTATGAATATCCCACCATTTGAATGATTAAAAGACCATAATTAAACATAAATTTCTCATTGATTTCGTTAAACATGCTGCTGATAAAGCAGAATTAATAAAAATAAAACACTCAGTAGGGAGACGATTAGATAATTTGAATAAAAAATTCAATAAAATGAATAAAACATTACTAATATTAGAAGGAACTTTACAAAAAAAGGGATTTTGACAAAGGAAAAATCTATTTCTGAGGGAGGCCCCGTGTCACCCGGTGAAATTCCATTCTTACACGAATTTCTAGGTATAAATATTGCTAAATATACCAGAGAAAAAAGCTTTCAGGAATGCTGGAGTTACTACCCCCAGATCGAGCATCTTCAATGAAGACGTCGGTATAACCAAGGCTGAGTGAAGGAATCACAACCACAGAGCCACACTTGACAGACATCCCCATGTCAAGATCTGCGGGAAGAGCGAGGGGCCGTACCAGCGCCCACGCTCACCTGCCCGCCACACAGCGACTCCAGCGCCATCTGAACTCATTCCAGACTAGCACCACCCCCAGGCTTGGCATGAGCCAGTAGGGGGGGCGAACCTGCTCCTGAAAATACTCCAGGGAGGGTCACCGGGTGACACGGGGCCTCCCTCAGAAATAGATTTTTCCTTTGTCAAAATCCCTTTTCTGAGTTCAGCCCCGTGTCACCCAGTGAAATAGTGTCAGAGAATCATGCCAAGACTGCAAAGCTACAACAGAATACAAAAGGTGATCAGAAAGAAACATGCTGTGGAGAAATAGATTTAATTAAGATATCTCAACAATGAAAATTAGACTTAACTACTGTATAGGTAAATACTGGTGGAATAACGCACCCAACATCATAAAGATACAATGAAAATGTAAACTTAACCTAGGAACAAAGTAGAATGACCAAAATACAGTACAATTAGGGGTAGAATAAAGGGCCCCTATAACTCAATGGAATAACCAGTAATTATAAACTTAAATCTAAGAACCATGAGATATATATAAAAATAGGAATTGAGGTACATGAAGCAAAATAAAAACCGCTTCAGTACCTCTAACTTAATCTAAATCCACAACATATCAAATCCAATCCACAAGACAAACAATAGCCAGGTAATACTAGTATCGATTATGAGGAGCAAGGCAGTGAGGCATGATTGATCCAGAAAGGCAGGCAGTGAAATAAATGAGGCAGGCAGGCGGGGGGAAAAGGAAAGGGATAAGGATAATTAAGGTGGGGAGATGACACTCCCCACAGCCACTGTAGAAAATTTCAGAGCTTTGAGTGATTTTAAATAGTGGCGTTTAAACACTAGAGGTGATTTCCATCCTGTATACTTGGTAAGTTCAGCAAAATCCATATTATAAAAATAATTAGTGGAGGTAGCTACTGCTCGGATATCATGAACCTTTGGGACTGAATCCGGGTTAGCTTGTTTAATAAAATACAGAATTTGCTGTCTTATAGCGTTCAACGAGAGAGTACCACCTTTCTCCCTGATAAAAAGAGGACCCGACTTAAACTGTGGAGTTCTTTGTAGGTAAGACTTTAAGGTATATACTGGACATAAGGACTGGTCCTGAGGAAGAGGCACCACCTTCCAGGGGGACCACCTGTCCTGAGGGTCTTCATTCTTTGCTAGGAACATATGATCAGGGGAAAGGAGGACTTCTCCGGACGGAAGGAAATCAACATGATCATCACCTCTAGTGAGGGCCGATAGCTCTGAAATTCTGGCACCTGAAGCCAAGCTAATCAGAAACAAGGTTTTCCTTAACAGATCCAGATACGAGCATAGAGAGTTATCAATGTCAGTGGCTAATTTCAAAACATCGTTGAGGAACCAGGTAACGGAATGTGGGCGTGTTACTGGTCTCAAACGGGTGCATGCTCTAGGGATGGAGGAGTATGAATCTGTAAGGTCGATTTTGAAACCGTGCAAAAATACCTTCTTTAAGGCTGATTTAGCTGTAGTAATAGTGGCCGGGGAAAGGCCTTTTTCAAACAGTGACCTAAAGAAAGTAACCGCTAGGTTGGTTGTCATAGTTTGAGCTCCAGATGCCTTTCAAAAAGGATGCCAATTTTTTTGACTGCTGAGTCATACTGTCTGAGAGTAGAATCTCTCTTATCAGATTCCAGAAACAGTGTTGACGGGTCAATGTTTGCTCCCTTCTTTGCAGCAAACTTTATAAAGTCCATAAAACCAGGGCATTCTGAATCCTTAAGGAAGTTGACACAGTCTTTGTTTGTACTACTTGGGTCAGTCTGGGTTTGGGTATCTGATGACACCGCAACTTGAGTTCCTGGAGCAGAGGGAACCAGTTGCTCTTGGCCAATAGGGAGCTACCAGAGCTAGTTGGCTGTTGAATGACCTGAGTTTGGGCAGAACTTTCAACAACATGTTTATTGGGGAAACAGGTAGATCCTTTCCCAACAGTTCCAGTCTATGGACATCGCATCCGTGGCGAAAGCCTGGGGTCCAGGTTGGGAGCCACGTAACAGGAAGCTTGTGATTGTTCTCCGTGGCGAACAGATCCACTTGGAGACCGGAACCCGCGGCGAATCCATTGAAGGAGTCCCGTCCAGAGACCACTCCGTCTCCAACGGAGTAGTCCTGGACAGGAGTCCGCCACCACGCCCGCACCCCGCTAGGTGGGTGGCTGACAGATGCCAGCCGTGCTTGTTCGCCAAGGAGAAGATAGCTACCATCACCTGGTTTACGCGACCTGATTTGGAGCCGCCCCTGTTGATGCAATGAACCACCAAGGCGCTGTCCAACACAAGCCTGATGTGAATCTGGCCGGCGGGGCGAAGTTTCTTGAGCGTTAGAAACACTGCCATAGCTTCCAAGGTGTTTATATGAAACTGTTGGAACATTGTAGACCATGTTCCTTGAACTTTTTGTTTTGGTGAGTACCCTCCCCAACCGCTTAATGAAGCGTCTGTGTGGATTACCAACACCGGAGGGGGAAATTGGAGTGGAACCGACTTCGACAGGCCACTGGCTGTGGACCATGGCCGAGCCTTGTCTTCAAGGCGGGATTGAAGAGACCCTGTCTCTGAGCCTGACATTGGCTCGTCTCCACCACACTCTGTTTATATCTTTTAGTTTCGCTTTCAAGAGCAGGTCCGTCACTGAGGCGAACTGAAGGGAGCCAAGAATTCTCTCTTGAGACCGGCAGGATGCTGCTTTGTCCTTCAAAAATTTCCTGGTAGCGGCGGCAATCTCCTTCCCTTGGATGGCGGGAGGGACAGCCTGTACGAGGTCAGGTCCCATTGGAGACCTAGCCACTGGAACCGGGATTCGGAGTCAGGCGGGACTTCTCCTGTTCAACTGAAAGCCTAACGACTCCAGGAACTTGATCACTATGGTCGTAGCCTTCGGCACTCCTGAACTGTCGGAGCCCAGATTATCCAATCGTCCAGGTAAGCTGCCAGGGAGATTCCCCGGGACCGTAGTTGCTGAACGACTGTTTCCGCCAGTTTCGTAAAAATTCTGGGGGCTACATTGAGTCTGAAAGGCATGACTCTGAAGGAGTAGGCTTGTTTCCCGAGCTTGAAACCCAGGAAGGGAGAGAAGTTCCGCGCAACCGGGACGTGATAGTAAGCGTCTGCAAGATCGATAGAGGTGGTGATGGCTCCACGCGGAAGTAGAGTCCGTACTTGAGCTACCGTAAGCATGCGAAACTTGTCGCATCTTATGTAGCGATTTAGACGTGACAGATCTAGAATCACTCTTTGTTGACCGGAATCTTTCTTTGGAACAGTGAACAACCTGCCTTGAAATTTGAGGTGCCTTACTTTCTTTATTGCTCTCTTGTTGAGAAGCTCCGTCACAAAATCCTGTAGGGTTTTGGAGGGGGGTTGGTAAAACCTGGTCAAGGGAGGGGGATCCTTGATCCAGCTCCAACCCAGACCTTTGGACACAATACTGTGTGCCCAGGGGCTGAGGGTCCACTGGTCTTTGAACCAGTAAAGGCGACCACCTACCTGACTGGTCTCAGTGGGAGGAAGAGGGTTTGCTTCCTCTACCACGGCCTGATTTTCCCGAGAGGTGGATCCAGCTCTGCCTCTGTATGGGGCTCGACCTCTCCCCCCTTGCGCTTCTATTAAGGCCATGAAAGACCCCACGGCCCTCATAGGTGGAATTGTACGCTGGGGAGGAGACGTGCGATGGTGCAGCAGGGGTTGGGCTGGTTGAACCAGCACGTATTGATGGGGTTGAGCCTTGAGGTGGAGGGTTGGCCCACCGCCGAGACTGGGACAGCCTGAACCATTGTCTGGGGATGAGGCCTCCTGTGCGTCCTGAAACATTTCCCCGACTTACCCTGGGAGCTGCCAGCTTCAGGAGTTTTCCGCTTGAAGGCGGAAATACCCCACCGAGCGCGCGATGCTTTGATTAGCCCTAGTAGCCTCGCTCAGGACCTGTGAGACTTCGTCCTCTGGGAAGAGATTAATCCCCAGATGGAACTCTTCATGAGCTTATTAGGCTCATGTCAAATGGTGGCATCCGCAAAAATGAATTTGCGGCACTCCAACTTCACCACCATGAAGTCATATAGGTCTGACTGAAAACCTGCTAACAGGGATTTAGCCAGAACCTGGAAGAGCTGTTCGTCTGCACAGGAGACGGCGACCGCCTCTGACAGACACAAGGAATTCAAAGACCGGCTCAGTCTTGTCCTTGCCTCGAACTCCGCCTTCAGGAGAGCTTCCGGAAGTTTGGGAAGCTGCTCGCTGAACTGCGAGGACGCACAAAAGGCATCTAACTTACCCACTGTAAAAGTGGATGGGACGTCTCTCCAGAACTCCTCACCTCCTGGGAATACCAGGGATGTGGAGTCCGTCTCCCTGAGCTGAGGCAAGGGTTTGCCTTCGAAGCAGGCCTGGGCCGTCACCAAAGCAACTTTGTTCAGGCAGGGAGTGGGCAACTTATCTCCCAGGGAAAACATCGTATAGTTGCCCTTGAACGGAGTGAGTTTTGTATTCTCTGCTTGCCACTCCCGAAGAGTGCGAAGCAGAGCAGATTGGGCTTGGTCCCTAGGGAAGATCACCGTCTCCTTTGGGACCTTGTCTGATCATACCCAGGCCTCCTCTGTCAGCCTAACGAAGCCTGGGTAGGGGGGGGCAAGAGGTCAGGGGAAGAACTCCAACTCCTCCAGACGTCTCGTGCCCAAACCCTCGATAGTCAGGGTATCCTCGTGGCGAATGGCACGAAGAGCAAAACGCCACGGGTTTCCTACATCAAAAGGAGGGAGGGAGGCAATATCAGGGATCTGATAGCTAGGTCCGGCACAGCCGGAGCGCGCCATATCGGCGATCAGATTCTCCTGACTCTGCAACCTATCAGCAAGCTTAGAAAGCTTGGAATCAACCTCCGACGAGAACTTAGCCAGTAATATCCCTCAGGGTCAAAGGGAGGCTGGCGAGGAGGGGTGGGTCTGGCCGCCCTCTTACTCGCTCCTTTGCCCGAGGTTCCAGATTTGCTCCCGGAGGCCAGAGGTGAGGAAACCTTTGCCTTCGACGGGGGGAAAGGGGATGCCTTGCGGGAAGACGAGGACTTGAAGCCCTTCGCCTTCCACGAAGCCTTCAACTTGGGGACAGTAGATGGAGCACTGTCCCTCAAGATAGAAGACTTAGAAAAGCCCTGAAATGAAGAGGTGGATGATGAAGGGGAATCAAAGAGGGCGCCCGCCCCCGCTGCCTCACTTACCTCACCACCTACCTGGTCCTGCTCAGTGTTCATAGGCTCCAGGTCCAAGTCCAGAGCGGCGACGTCCTCCGAAACCTCCGCGTAGAGTGTCTCATCTAGGAGTGGCTGGGTCACAACCCGGATCTGCTCGATGATAGGTGCGGCCACGTCAGCTGGTACGGCCACAGCAATCCGGGCTCCAGGGTAGAGCAGATCTCTCCACTTCTCGTCGAGGACGTATGGTTTCCCCAACGGAACGTTTCTCCCAAACCCAGCCACCCAAGCGCGGAGGGACTCAAGAGACTCCTTCTTGGAGGACTCATCGGCCTGAAAGGGGGAGTAGGGAATCAAAGGGAGGCTAGAAAATACCTTAAATAACATAAAACACAAAATATAGCAACATGGTAAGCTGAAACTAGCATGCAGATGGAAAACAAGCAGCTTACCGACTCGTCCTGGGTGCACCCGCAAAGAGCAAAGCACACCTCGCAGCCCTCCGGGTGCCAGACGATCAGATCATCGAGCCGGACCGCACAGCCAGCGTGGATCCGACAAACCACGTGTCCGTAGGGTTGTTGGAGAGTGGCGGTACACCCGGGCTCCTCACAACGAACAGTCTGTAAGTGGAAACAGTAAATGAGCTTACCTTCCTAAGGAACTTAAACTAAGCAGGCAAGGGTATTTCATTTAACCACCGGAGTACTCCGGCGGAATGAAAAAACCTCATCAGAGACGGGCCTACTAGAAAGTAACTTAAAATTAAGGTAAGCAGGATAAAAACCCCCCCAACTGCCGGAATATTCCGGCGGAATGAGGGAGCCGAATCAACAGGACCTTCACCGCAAGGGATGCCGGGAACAGGACGGTGGAACCCAAGGGTAAAATCACCGGACTCTATCACCATCATGAAATAATAAATACATATCCGACAGCGGGGTGAGCGCTGGGAAAAATAAATCAAATGCATATCCGACGGGGGTAAGCAGCCGGGGCAAATAAATAAACACACACATATCCACTGGTGGGGTGAGCTGGGAAAAATATATATATATATATATATATATATATATATATATATATATATATATATATATATATATATATATATATATATATATATATATATATATATATAGGATGGTAACATAATTGGTTAACAAAAGTATACAAATCCACATTCCCGGAGTCCGGTACCACCCTCTCCGGGAATCCCAAGCCCCTACCGTTAGAGAACAAAAGAAGGGTGAGGCTACCAAACACCACGATCCACCGGGGCAGATGTAAGCGCCGGTCAACCCAACTAGAGTATCTGGAACGCCGGAGCGAACATGGAACAAGGCTGAGAAGATAGACCCTGAGAAGATCGAAAACCTGCTCGATCCTAGGAGAGCGGGTTAACGAAGCACAGGGCCCAGCAACGTGTCACCTGGAACCAGCCCTGGGAGGGAGCGAATCCCTCGACCAGGAAAGATCCACAACTCGGAGTGGAAGTCGGACACCGACATCACCCGCACGAGAAGATGACAAGAAGCTGGACTCAAATCAGGGTAGAGGGGAGGGGTGGGACAGAGAAGGGAGTAGGCCAGAGCAGAGGAAAACAGGAGACTGGGGAGAGGCTTACCCGCTCAACTGCATGATACCCAAAATCATGGCCTACACCGAAGGAAAGGGAGGGAAAAAACGACTAAGACCTCTATACTCTCACCCCACACATAGACGTAGCCTATGACACAAAAATAAAAAAGGGGGAGAAGGAAAGGGGGGAAAGAGGGAACAACAGGGAGAGAAATTTCCGAGTCGAAGACCAACCAGAGCCGAACGTAAGGGAATGCTAAAAAGCATGGAGGAGACACACCCACCGAAAAAACTTCGACCCCTCCGTAAAGAAGAGGGAAGAGAGTAGGGTCTCACTCCATCACCCAAACAACGGTCAGAGGAAGGCACGACAACAGAAACTCCCTCAACCTGCTGACCCTCTCCTCTCGCCTAACCTAACTCAGGTGAAAGGGAGAGCAGGAGGTCAAAGGTGCAATAAAAGCCTAACATACACTAGGCTACAAAAATAAGATTAACCAAAATAAATCACCATTATGTGTGCAAAAATATAAAATAAAATAAAATAATTATATGCTTGTGTTCGGCGCATAGCCTAACCGAGGGAGGCGACAGGTTGAGCCTGACGTCCCCACGGAACTAGACAATGAAGGTTAACAGCATGGTGTTGAGCACTAGCAAATTAATAATAAAACAATATAATTATAAAGCTAAACTGTCCAAGAGGAAACATCCTGGGGAGTCACCTAAGCTGGAACATAACGGGAACCCGATGCGGGAACCCCGAAGGTACGGATCAAAAACATTATCGTTAGAGAGAAACTGAAACAACCCAGCTTAGGAAAAGCCACCAGGATGAAACCTAGGGGGAAAGATAAGACATGAGCCGACCAGAAAAAACCCAAACAGAACAAGCTGGACGGGTAAACCTCGCGGACAACATGGCTGGCTGGGGGACGTCGTAGCGTCATAACAAAGCCACGTATAATTAATAAATACGAGCTAAGACAGCCAAACTTATCATAAAACAACCCCACAATAAGATGGTACTTAACTTGGAAACGGTAAAGCTGCTCGACGACATGTTGCAGATGAAAATAAGGCAAAACACGAGCCAAACAGAAAACAGCAAGCGTCACAATCAAGTGCCAGAAATGGAATGAGTTCAGATAGCGCTGGAGTCGCCGCGTGGCGGGCAGGTGAGTATGGGCGCTGGTACGGCCCCTCGCTCTTCCCGCGGATCTTGACATGGGGATGTCTATCGAGTGTGGCTCTGTGGTTGTGATTCCTTCACTCACCCTTGGTTATACCGACGTCTTCATTGAAGATGCTTGATCTGGGGGTAGTAACTCCAGCATTCCTGAAAGCTTTTTTCTCTGGTATATTTAGCAATATTTATACCTAGAAATTCGTGTAAGAATGGAATTTCACCAGGTGACACGGGGCTGAACTCAGAAATAACTATTATTAATGCAGATTGATACATTAAAACCTCTATACAACAAAATATCTGCAAAATTTAAAGAAAAAGTATAATTCAAGGAGGAATCATTTCATGGAGGAGTATACTGGAACTCTAATAATACTCCCATACAAAAAATATGGGAAAACTCAGGAAAATAAATGGTACCCATGTTAAACCACCAAGACATTCCACATTAAAAGATGGAAAAAGAATACTTGATCCGAAAGAAATGAGTAAAGTAATAGGAAAAACTTAGCAAATGTAAGTAGTGATACAAATTTATATAAATACTTCTGCACAAAGAAAAATAATATGGAATTAATAACAATAAATTTTGAAACAATAGAAGATATATATTATAAAAAAAATTTAATATAGAAGAGTTGGAAGGAACTCTCCCGAACAGTAATAATCTGCTCCTGGAGGTGACTATTTGTTTTGAGATGAACTGCCATTTAGCACCTTTGACAAAGTCATATCTATTACGATATTACAATAATTTATGGCTTCGAAATTTATTTCCGGATGAATGGCGAAGTGCTTTAATAATTCCTATCCTCAAACCTGGAAAGGATCCCAGTAATGTAAATAAGTACAGAAAAATTTCCTTAAGTTGCATATGGAAATTACTAGAGAAAATGGCAGATGCTTGGTTAACATGCCACATTTAAGAAAATAGAATTTTGACTCCCACTCAGGATTAGATTCTCTATCTAACAAAGAAGATCACATATGCAGAGGATTTGAAAGAAAAAAAATTACTGTAGCTGTCTTTTTTGACATTGAAAAGGCATACAATACTACAAAGAGGTATGAAATATTAAAAACGGTATATAAAAATAGCATCCATGGACATTTACCTAACAAATCCAGTACTTTCTGACAGGTTGCACTTTTTAGGTGAGAACTGATGATGTTTTGTCAAAAACATTTCCACTTAAAAATGGCTTTCCACATGGAAGTGTCCTTAGTGGCACACTGCTTTAGCAATAAATGATATCAGTAATAATCTACCTATTGGAATTAAAAGTAACTTGTATATGGATGATTTTGCAATATAATATTCAGCATTTCACATAAAACACACAAAATGAATCATTAATAAAACCATAATAAAGATAGATGAATGGGACTCATCTGTAGGCTTTAAATTTTCCATAGATAAAACTCAGGCAGTCATGTTTTATAAAAATAAATTGTGGAAAAAAGGCGAAGAAATAGATTTAAAAATCATAAATCATAGTATACCAATTGGTCAGCAGCTAAATTTTTAGGATTAGTATTTGGTACTCACTTAAATTGGAAAGCCCACATAACATACTTGAAATCAAAATGTAAAAGAGCATTAAATCAAAAATACTATCTAACACTTTCTGAGGAGCTGATATACATACCCTTAGTATACTGTATAAAGCAACCTTGTTGTCCATCATTGATTATGGAAGCAAAATACTGTATATGGCTCACCATCAAACGCAACGCTGAAAACATTAGATCCAATTCACAACAAAGTCCTTAAAATATGTTGAGGAGCCTTTAAATCATCACCAGCCTCATCTTTACAAGTTGAATGTAGTGAACTACCACAGTCTCTCCATAGAGGATTGATAACAATGAAAAGTGCATTAAGAATTAAGCGATAGTAGTCCTGGGGCCCAGACCGGTTTTTTGGATGGCTGCTGCACCCACCTTACAGACAGCAACAGCTATTCTATTCTGGTAGATGTGTCCCTTGGTAACTTATTTAGGGTGCATGTAGGCTTCTAAGGTGGCAGCAAGGCACTGCAAAGGCAGACTTCTGTACCTCTTTCGAAAAACAAGATTTTGTGCATGTGGAAAAAATGATAAAATGTACCTTTGATGTTCAGAGACTGCTAACAGTAAAACTAAGCAAATAAATCAGAATGAAATCTTTTTATTTTACACTACCTTTGATTTGGTGTCTGTACTAACAAATGCATGTATTACTCACTGAAAGTGAAAATGTAATATATTAATTAAACCAAAAATAAATAAATGTACAAATAAAATAAAAAGAGGGTTTTACTGCCCATATACTACAATGTTAGCAAAATACAAAACAAATAGACTCCTCAAAAATTAAAACATGCTGGAAGATCACTGACCACATATTTAATGTATTGTCAGATAACTGGTTGATAGAGTGTATGTATCAGATTTTATTGTTATGATTCATGATTTGTGGTTATCTATAGATTTTCACCCTGAGTGATTGCCACTTCTTAAATATCAAAGTTATTAGTCAAACAGATATCAAGAGTAACACTCAGGTTACAAAATAGTACCAAGTATTCAAATTGGATAAATGTTTTATCTGCAGCCTGTGTTGACATATGCATATATCATTACTTGATAACCTCAGCTTAGTATATCCATCAAAACAGAACTCAGATGTACTTTATGCCTGCATCCAACATTTGGGACAATACAGGCAAATCAGGCTCCATAGGTCCCCATAAGGCATAACATGACAATATCTGTGTGCTTGGCTTTCTGTAATACATTTAACATCCACAGAAGATATATTAATTTTCTCTATTAGTTTTAAAATAATAAGATGTACAGCTTATTACTCATAGAACAACCATATATAAAGCTTTGCTAACACCATAACATTTTCATATATTCACATGTTCAAGTCTGAGCCATCTGTGACATCAGATGCATTTGGGTCTGCATTGGCGACTTTAGGAGTCAGGCAGTCCTCACCTCTTGTACACACACACACACACAGCCCTCTGTACATGCCATGCTTTGCCTGGAATAACTACAGTTACACTGACATTTTGCTTTTTTTGCAAGATATAATTTGCGTGATATAAGTTACATGATATAAGTTCCAGGATTGGTTCAGGAGCAGGTGATTGTGTCATGAATGAGGGAGTGAGCTGCCCATCTTTGTCTTGACACCAGCCATTTTCAATTAGGGAAGGAATATTAAGTTAGACTTCTAGAGCATGCTTCAAGATTAGGGTCTGATAATGTGCGTATTTGGTGTGTTGCAAAAGACAATCAGAATTGGCGGAAGAGATTCGTTCCAGGCCTTTTTAAGACAGAAGAGGTTACATCTCACACCATCCACATCACCTACAGTAGCAGTAGGATCATAGAGAAGAATATTCAGAAGCTGCACAGTTTTCATCTGTGTTTGAGGTATCTCCATCATAGTACCAAAGCTGGTTAGGTTTCTGAACTTTAGTGGATCCCTCCTGACAAGTTTCTATGGCTTTAGTTTGCCAACTCTTACCAGACTGCTGGTTGAATCACACCCAGTTAGTGTGTGTACTACAGGCAACATTTTGCATAGTTGATCACCAGGTGTTCCTGCTATGGAGTGAGCTGGGATAAATCGTGCTTTATCTTTTACCCCGATGTGAAACCAAAGCTCTTGTGTTGTTTCCAGCTTTGACAAAAATGTATGCAGAGAACAGCAACGTCAGTGTCTGGAGACCACACCACTACACGAAGACATTTCTGTGATACATGTGCAACATGTAGTAGGAGCAGTGTGTCTGATTCTTTGTGCAATGAAAATAGATTTTCCTGATCTACGGCTCCATCTGATGTAACCTTGCAGGTGACGAAACCGTCCCTGAAACCACCTGCAATGAACATTTGTTGATTAGGGCCAAGGGATGTTTCACCCATTTAAAACTGGGATTTTGACAAGAATTCCACATGTTCTGTATTTCTGGGATTTCCAATGAACTTACTCCACTGCATTGGAATGGGTGTGCTAGGACCATGGATTTTGATTTCATTGCCTTGCACAGACTGTCTACGTGCACACTCAAAAGTTTTTATTGAATCTCTGAAGTCATACTGATCAAAGACAACGTTATCTCTGTTGCAGCTTTCAAATATCTATCTCTGTTGCAGCTTTCAAATATCTGTAGAGGCTGGCATAGCATTCTAAAGAGCAATCCTGCAAGTTCCACAAAGCATGTTGTACCTCCTTGCCTGATCATCTGAAGGACAACCATACTATCAGTGATCCAAGCTGTGGACATGTTGGAAGCTAGCAAATGAGACACTGATTCTGCTTCTTTTTCTAATGCAGGCAATAGCTTGCTCTTAGCAGTTTTATTTAGGCTGCCATCAGAATGTGCTAGGGCATATGGAACTGTAGAAAGCTCATGTGTGAATACCTGTTTGAGATCAATCTCTCTGGTTTGCTCTGCTTCGACTAAATATTTCCCCGTCTGCATCGATATCTACTCTCTTCTCACTGCTAGAATTTGATTTGTACCTTTTGTTCAGAGATGCAGATGTCTTGATGTTGAGCTTTGGCAGTGGTCCAAAGAATCCAGTAGTACCCAGAGTTAGTCTCTCTTCAACAAACTGTTTCATGGCTTTTGTTCCAATTTCATTGGCAGAAAGAAGTTTAGTGGATACCCCTTCAGGTGGAACAATGCCAGTTGCAATATTCGTGAGTGGACCCAATTCAGCGTTCATGTCAAACGGGTTTGCCATGGACTTGGTGATTGAATTAACAATCTTGTTTACATCTGATTCATCTTGCTGCATGCGACATGGCGCAGCTTCCTTGTGATTTTCCTGTGAATGTTCCAAGTCTACCATATCACACATTAACTTCAATAGCTGTATGTTCATGTGCAACAGTGAACCACCTAGACAAGGCTCCTAGTTTCATGGTTAATCCCACTATGCCTCCTTTCACTTTACTGGCACACACTTTACTGTCTGTCCAGATTTTACTGAATTTATTTCTGGACCAGGCGATTGCTACAATTACTACTACGAAACGCTTTAATACTTTTTAATTCAACTTCATTCCTACCAGTGATTAAATTGGCATCTGCCTCAGTGGGATTCAATTGAGATGGCAGCATTTTTTCTGTTCACAAAGATCTCCTGCCTCACAAATTAACTCATAACATTATGTCTTCAAATTGAAATTCAAAAATGCACACACACCCCCAAAGAACAAGAAATACTAAATGTTAATTAAAGATAACACTATATCACATATTTTACAGTTGCACAATGTTATCCCTAAGTGTGCCATTTTCTCAGCTTTTGGAGGTGCCACTGACGTATTTAAACAATTAATTAAGCAGAGAAAATATTTATAATTGTTAAATGTAAATTATAACAGTTAGGATGCAAAAAAAAAAAATTATATGAATACGAAAGTCAACTGAAGTTTCACACCATTTCAGCACATTCACAGGAACAAGTATTTCATGATATGGAAAAGCGCTCATATTTCCCTGATGCTGCCGCTGCAGATGACCACATCCCCTTTGGATTTACTTCTAGGGCTCATTCATTCATATAAAAGTTAAAAACCTGTTCTGTAGTGGGGGGGGGGTGCTACCAGTTTCAAAATATGGTGGGGTTTTCCATTTGGGCCCCTGGACTATAGTGATGCACTGCATGTTCACTTGAACTTTTGATGTTCCAATTACACAACATCTTCAGGGAGACTTCCACGGTCCAACCGAGTTAGGAATAAAGGACCTCTGGAATTGAGAAGTTCAGCAGGGAAGCACGTTTACTCTGTATTGTTGCTGCTGTTCAGAAAATCTGGTCGCACCTGGTAGGAAAAGAGAATCAGGGATCAACTGTGAATTTGAAAGATATCTGTTAAAATACAACTTATGAAAAAGTGACAAACAAGAGACCATCCGTTGATGGTCCAAGTCCTAACTGCTAATGTTAAGAAACAGAATCCTACCACCATGAACCACCCTGCCTAAAAGTAGATAAATCTCTGGCAGAGGCAGACATCCACCCAGTAGAACAGTATCAGTAAAGGAAGGACACATGAACTAAAACAGTTGCATTGATTGTATCACTCCTATAGATATGAGGCATTACGTGCAATACTTAATTTTTGTGCATTATTTACTGACACTTTCACTAGCAGTAAGATGTGAGTCAAAAATTATGACAAGGTTAGTTAAAGCTTCAGATTCATTTAACAGAGTCCCATCCACTTACAGGAGAGGATAGGGTGGAGAATTAGTACAAGATCTACTAACATACAGTGTTTTCGTTTGACTTAAGTCCAGCCTCGTACCACACCGACTACACCATTCACTAATCTGCTCCATGTCATGATTGAGACAAAGGGTACCTTTATTTCCCATAAGTGGAGACTTTACCACATCCACATTGTTGTATCAGCGGTATACTGAACACGCTTGTATTTCAGGTCACCAGCCATATTACATGTATACACTAAAATAACAGTGGACCAAGAACACTACCCTGTGGAACTCCAGACACAGTAAGTCTTGGTTTGCTAAAGCTCCCATCAACGGCAGTTTACTGCTGCCTACCTGTAAGGAAATCTTGAAGTAATCCTAAAACACATCCAACCACTGCAAGATTCTGAAATTAATATATAAGTCCCTTATTATTTAGTAAATTGAAAACAGACTATAATCTATTTGAATTACTCTACACTCAAAACCCATATGAAAGTTCTCTTGCAAATTGCACGTCAAATCAAAACGAGCATTGTAGGTACCCATCTGCTTCCTGTATGCATACTGACTATCAGCTAACAATCCTTTGGATTTCACATACTGGCAAAGTGATTTAAAATTAAAGTTTTCTGCAGGTATGCCACTCTTTGGAACAGGCACGGTGTTACTAAGTATGTGCTCATCCGCAAGGAAACTATGTTGACATAAAAAATCTATAGAATCCACAAATCTTGGGAGACAACATGCTAGGAACCCTTTTAAAAAACAAGGGAAGAAACCTTCAAGATCTTTTCCACCCAAGCTATCAAGATTATTAAGAATGTTGTTAAAATCTCTGTAAGAATGGTTTTCTTTCAAAATCATAAAATCACTCCATGCATTGGTCGACCTCCCACAAGAAAGTTTCATTTAACACTGGCTGTAGTATGTAATCGTGCCATTAGTAGGCTCGGATACAAATAAGTCTTCTGAGAGTACTTCAGTATTCAAGGATAAGGCTCATATACTGTCATTGTTTCATCTAGGTAAAATATGAAGGAAAATTGCTAGATCTACACTGAGGCTAAAAACTGCTGAAAGTTAGTCTTGGAACAATTGGCTTTGCTGGAAACTGACATGCAAGAATTGATCTTGCTGAAAGGTAGTGGTCATGAATTCCCAAAGTGCTTTCATCTTCACATATCATCTCCGAATAAATGGAGGATGAGCATGCCCTACAGTTGTTGCCCTTGGAATGTATTTACAGTAATTGGTTCAATATCGTGCTAGACAAATAGGCCTTGCTATCAGACAGTGCATGGAATGGAGAAGCTATGGCACTAAAAGTACTATGTGCTACTTTACTTACTGATGTTCGGCACTCGGGGGCAATCTCCAGAATAATGCTCTATTTCAGAAAAGCAATAGTTTCTGGAGAAGAGCTCACCTCAAATCTAGATGTGAATGACATGCCTCCCGAAGAAGACCACCTATAACAAGCGTGAGTGAGAAAGCAATTCCTTTTCTCAGAAGTTGGAGACAAATCAATGGGCAGTGCCTCTGAAAGCTTGTGTAAGCTCAATTCCATTTGCATATGCAATGGTTTACAGTAATCTCACTCCAGCCTAAGAGGTGAGTGTTCAAAGTTTACATGGATTTGAACCATTCACCTTCCACAAATCAAATCCACTGAGCATCAGAAGAACTAAGCCAGCCAGACTCAGACAAGCAACTCTGTCAGTATTTCAACCATTTCTGAGATAGAAAAGAGAGAATCCATGAGTCTCACTTGGTAGAATGCCTTTAATGGATCAACTATCAGAAGTTTGATGAGGAAGAGTTTTAAAGGTGGGGTCTTTTGCCTTCATGTATCATTTCCAAATTCCATTTCTGGAGTTTCAAAAAGGAAAATATCCCAATTGTCTGAGATCAAGGTGTCTCGTGAGTTCCATAGTTAGGTGGTCTTGGTTGGATGCAGAAATTTCCAAGACTCCCAGGACACCATAAAGGTGCTTTGATTTAGATGAATTCCATTTTCTAGAAGCCCTTACCTCTGCAAACAGCTTGATGGGTGTACACTAGAAGTCTGGATTTGTGGTGACTGACCAGGAAAGGTGCCACATGGCCAAGAAAGCACTAAAACCTATCAACATGGTCAACATAAGACATTCCTCTAGCATATAACCTATTTGCCTAAGCCACGCTTGATGTTTTACACACAAGAGAGAGGGAGCAAGGATGACAATTACAGGGTTTTGGATTATGTATGATATATCCTTGTCAAAACCCTCAGCTATTTCCATTGTGAATCAGAGAATCAGAAAATTCTATGAAATCTTGGATTGCTCCTGTTAGGCTCACCAGCTTGCCTTTGGGTACAGAGGCCCTTGCTTAGGACTTCATGCAGACCTTTCCTTTAGGAATTTCTAGCAGTTGCCACTTGACAGAAATGTGTTCTGAGAGCCAACATTATTACCTGTCAGAGGTGGTAGTTCAGTCAGAGTAGCTTTCCAAGGATTGGAGGATTTTTTTGGGCTCTGAACATCATAATCCTTCATAATGCTCAAAATGGTTATTAATCTCTTTGAAAGCTTTATTTTTTGGAAGAGAGGTGCTGCAATTGAGGATTTTTCTAACCTAGTCTCTTTTGTGGATAGGAGGCTTGAGACTGGCAGATCTATGGACCTTCTACCTCATTTTAGAACTGGCCATTATTAATTTAGTTTGGAAAACTGATTTAATAGCAGGCCTAGTGTCCTTTCATCTAAAAAAAGACAGTAGAACATTCAGTACAGTGGCCAACCAGACACATCCCAAGCAAGATGGATGTAATTACAATCAGTTTGTTCGCTAAAAATCAGGAGATGAGAGTTGATCTTGGCACCTTGACTTCCAGAAATTCATTCATCCTCTGCAGAAGCTTGATCATAGTCCTTTTCTCGACTTACTGAAGTTGGCGCTGTTCTGCTCTGTCTTCTCGCACCCTTGAACAAAGCAAGACATCTGTGGTAAAAATATACAACTGGAGGCTTGCACCTTTCACCATTCTACATGTTTTGAAGGTAATCAGTGAGATTGATCATTCTACTTCTATGGCTGGTTCCAATGACAGTATGACGTCTATGTTCCTTCCTTAAAGGCTAGACTTTCAGCCCAATGCCAGTGACTCATTCGTTAGCTTCGAGTTGGCCGAGAATCGGTGTCCAAATGGTAATTTCTCTGACTAGTGAGATGATCAAAGGAGCGTATCTCTCAACTTCCTGGTGGACTTCAGTTCGTTTCAGGCCAGATCTTTTGAGACCAGGGGCATTGGTCTGCCCATTGCATTCAGGAGGGACCTGTTGGTCGAGTACTAGGATGGAATGTAATCGTGCAGATCACATTCATCTCCTTTTACCTTGGGACGTTGCCCATAGGTCCTTGGACACCTTTTACTTGGTTCCTATGATGAATGCTCGCCAAGTCATGTAGTTCACCCAACTCTTGAGGGACAGGTTGCATCTTGCCTAAGGTGTGCAGCCTTCAAGGAGAAGGTATGTGTGTGTGCGACTGGCCTCCTCCCTTTCTCCTGTCTTCCTTCCTCTCCCAGTGGCAGAGGAACAGTTAAATGAGCCGTCACATTCTGGATGGGCATGCATGCAGTAGATCTAGATGACTGAGCATCCCATCTATAATCGAACTCCATTTGGAGTAGTAGATGCAAATCCTTCCCTCTCTCTAGAAGGGGAGAGAGGGACTGACTCTGAACAAACCAGCTGGGTAATCTTAGCTTTATAGTCTCCGACACCATGGGTTCATCCAAACCTTTTTGAATCAAGGATATTACATTCCTTTAATTTGAAATGCCATGAAGTCTGGCGATTGAATATCTCTCTTGTTCAATAGATCAGAGGTATGGTTTCCTTCCTTTGCTCTTTCATGACCAGGAAGTGAGTACCCTACCCAGGTGAGCAGAACCATCAGCCAGTTCAGAGATTTACACAGGATCCTCCCTCCAAGAGTAAGTCTCCCATATGTAAAGACCAAGGGTTTGTATTTGTGTAGGAACAAATGACAAATTTTTAAAGTAATTTGTATTTTTCCTAACATACAAACTTGAGGTCTTTACCTAGAGGGCCCCACCTCTTACCGCCCCTCATTCTCTTACCTGGGCCAAAAGGTAAACTGTGTAGGGGCCAAAAGGTAAACTGTGTAGAACTGAATGCGCACCGACTTGGTGGGCGGTGCTTCCACCCCTACCATCAGTAGTTATTACCATAACCATCGTGCAAAAGTTTAATGGCCGGATTTCGAGCTTGCTGAAAGTTAATCCCGTATGTAGAGATCTAAGGTTTGTGAGAAGTTGCATTGAGCACCCCCAACCCCTTTCCAGATAAGAGTCCAGTCAAAATCTCCAGTGATTCCCTCTTGTTGACCTTCCAGCCCTAAAAGGTTCAGTAAACTTGGACAATATTTGTCCTTTCTTGGAAATAGACACAGCAAGCACACCAATAGACTTTCCTTCAGAGGCAAGAGTGAGCGAGCGTTTTCTCTTGCAACCTCAGATTCCCCATGTGAGAACTCCTCTTCAGAAATATTGGAGGTCATGGGAAAATATGGGAGTGGAACTATGGTAATTCAAATCGTGCAAGAAGGTTACCAATTTACCTGTCTAGAGATGAGTCCCCACCAACCTCACTACCCTTATACTTTTTTTACTATTGAAGGTGATGTTGGTAAGCTTTCAAGCACTGAACAGAAGTTAGGTCATGGCTGGAAAGAGATTAATGGAGGTAGTTGAAGGCAGCTTTCCAGGCTTTTGCGACTGAATCTGTAGCATTAAAAGTCAGTAGTTGGCTAGCATTCTGTCCTGTATCACTTCTTCAGACAAACCTTTTTTTGGATGGAGACTGACTTCTGTTTGTCTCCAGGAGGTTTTAAACATTATCACATACACTGCAAAAGATTCCTCTTTTCAGATATGTGTTCAGTCAGATTTCAGTAAGTTCTCCACTTTTATGGTCCGGAAGTTGTTTCAGTTGAAATTCCATGATTTTTTTTTTGTTTGCTAGCAACCCATGATTGTTTGCTAGAATTTTAGCAACAGTAGCAGTGTGGGAGCATAAGGACAGAATGAGAACAAGTAGATATTTGGACAGCTGATTGGCAATAGCATCCATTTCAGTAGAAGCTCTTGTAGTTATGGCAGGGATTGCAGTTGGAAGAAATATTCAGAATTTGCTGTAAGAACTGCCTGTCTGGGCATGAAGATCAGTTTAACCTAAGAATGGGATCAAAAGATTTTTTTATATTATTGTTAGAATTCCTACAAAACCAATCTCCTCAGCAAGGCTATGGTAACTCCTCATAAATCACATGATGCAGTATTTCTAGAGAAGATAGTCATAGTAGATACATTATGAAATATCTGCAATTGCAACTTAGTAGGCGTAATCCAGTAAATTACCTCTTCACATCATGGGTGAAGTGGTGACAGATCTGAGATGGTAACATAAAATGAGCAATCTTTGAAGAGGGGTAGAAGTGGACCCTCCTGCTCTGGAATTCTCTTTTCTTGTTACTTGACAAAGGGCTTGTTCACCCATTTGTTAGATTGTCAGGTAACAGGATTTTAGTCTTCACAGGACAGGGACTGCCATGCAAATTATTTGAAATAAAAAGCAATTTTTCTGACTATATTATTATTAAAGTAGTTTAACCAGACCACTGAGCTGACTTTCAGCTCTCATAGGGCTGGCCCGAAGGATTAGATTAAAATACTAGGTCCAGGCCTGAGGCCAAGCACTAGGACCCAATAAATTGTTCGGTACAATGATGAATGAATTAAAATGAAATTAAAAACTGCATACTGTATAGGCACATCCTCTTATACTGAAACACATACATACAATAAATACATTTTCCGGGTTGTCCGACCTGTGTCAGCCGGTAAAATAACCTTTCAGCACTTGTTTCTAGGTAAAGCTATTGCTAAACATACCAGAGAAAAGCTAAAAAGCTAAGCTGGAGTTACTACCCCCAGTGCGAGCTCCATGAAATGGAGTCGTATGAGAAAGGATGAGATTGTCACAATCACAGGCCTCCGCCCTGTAAACATTCCCAATGTCAAAGTCCCACCGAGTGAGGTGCTGTTACAAACCCCCGCACCACTGCAAGGACTGTAAACAAACCAGCGTCACCCTCATTCCATTTTTAGCACTCTAATCGCCTTTGTTCGTCTTTTTGTGTGCGCTCTTTTGTGGCCTTTTTTCTTGTACCAATGGCATCCTCACAGGATTCTTCTTCACCTAAGTTGAGTACCATCTCTGTATTTTATTTTAGGCGGTTGAGGCTCCTTATTTCCTCTAATTTAATAATTAGGGGATTTATAACGCCCGCCTGTCCACCTTCTCCCGGCCTCATGTGACCTTCAGTCTCAAAAAGGGATATTTATGTCGGGGGCTTCGCCTCCCTTCATTTTCTTATGTTTTGTGCCTTTTGCTTATCCTATATTCAATTGGGCATTATTATTTATTGTTTTGTTACCCTTCTCTGGGGAAGTTCGGGTCCTTGTCGCTTAGGCTACGAAGTTTTTTCCCTCGGGCCTATCCGCTCTTTTATCAATTCTTATATGTGTTGTATTTTGGACCCTCACTTCCTCCAGCGTTTGGGTATATTATTTGAGATGGTACAGTTATGCTTATTAGGTTTATTTTAGGCCTAGCGCACGGATGTCTTTGATATTTACGGATTATGTCCTTTGTTTTTTAATCTTGAAGGTCGGCCATTTTCCCTCCGCGCTCTTATCGTGTTGGGTTTGGTCCTCCCTTCTACATGTGTCTTTATGATTATTTGAATTATTGAATTATTTTATTTATGCCTAGGTTAGGTTAACTTTATAGGCTAGTCTGGTAGATACCTTCTCCCCCTGGGCTACCTCCTTCAGCCAGCCGACTGTGTTAGGTTAGCCTAGGAGTTAGGCTATGGCGTTCTGTTCCCTTCCTCGGAAGGGAAGGTTAGGTGTGTAGGAGGGCCTCATGGTTGGAGCTTCCCTTCGGGTGGTGTTATGGTTAGAGGTGTTGGGCCTGCGCTTCTCCCTCTCCCTGTTTCGGCCTTTCCGTCTGGACTGTTGAGTCCTAGTAAGGTTAAGCTGGAATAGCGAGGGTATCTTTTGTAGCCTACCCTCGTCCGATCCACACCTTTGGGTTAACTTCCAACTTCATGTATATACCCGTCTCCTACCTCCTTTCTCCCACCCCCCTCCTCCTTGCTCTCTTCCCCCTTGGTTCGCTTTCATATACTATGTTAACTTACCGAGGCTTGAGAGCTTTACCCTGTTCCTTACGCTATAGCCTACATCCCCTTCCTCTGCATTGATTGGTTTGTACTCGGTACTGGGTTCCCGACCTTACCCGGTCGGCACCCTGTCGAGGTCTTGTTT
Organism: Macrobrachium rosenbergii; assembly: GCF_040412425.1. Taxonomy (NCBI): domain Eukaryota; kingdom Metazoa; phylum Arthropoda; class Malacostraca; order Decapoda; family Palaemonidae; genus Macrobrachium; species Macrobrachium rosenbergii. The sequence continues at coordinate 47,980,560 of NC_089760.1, forward strand.
AGTGACCGGGGTGCTCCCACACCCTGTTCACCATTCCTTTTACCTTTCTTTGCTCATTTGGCCTTTGAGGGTTCCCATTCTCTCCTCTCTCATTATCGTTCGGCATGTTCGTCCGATCGAGAGGGAGAAAGGTGGATCTCATGGCGCCTGGGAGTGCTTACTCACCCCTGGTCGCCGCTACTGGTCCCCTCTCCTGGCCTGTCCTAACTCCCCTCTAGCGTCAGTGCGTTGTTTTTCCCCAACTCGAGTGTCGTTCTCCCAGATCGTCATCTCGGGGGAAAAATTGTGTACATGTAGCCAGTTAGAGTTTCCTACCTGACTGTCTTCTGTCGTATTCACACGCCATTGACGTTTACCTTCGTTCTATTCATTTAGAACACTTACGGTTCCCTAGTATCTACCCTCCGCCGACTAGCTAATTTTGTGTTTTCCGCTAGGTAGTCGGGCGTTCTCATCGCTTACCACTCCGGTGGGTACGGTGTTTGGTCGGTCGGTGCTCACCACACCTCCTCCGCCGTCACTGTATTAGAGTACAGGACTCCCCCGGCTCCAAGCGGAAACACCCACTCTTCCTTATAGTTGACCTTTCACTAGCATGCATACATATATTTATATATATATATTTCTGAATTTTTGAATTTACATGTCCTTTCGGGACCTTCCTGTTGCTCCGGATTAACTCCAGCGGTCCCTTTATGTTGTTGATCTTGCATGATCTAGTAGGCCCCTTAACCTCCCGGCATGCTCCGGCGGGACCTACCTGGCTTATTATCTATTATCCTAAGACACTGCTCCGGCACCCTACTCCGGCGGCCTTATCAGCATACTCATGTACCTGTCAACTTACAGATGGTGCGTTGTCAGGAGCAGGGTTGCACGGCAGTCCTTCAACAAGCCAGTGGACATGAGGTTTGCAGGTCCCACTCCGGGTGTGCTGTCCACGTAGGGGACCTGGTTGTCTGGCACCCTGATGGCTGTGAGGTGTGCTACGCTCTCTATGAGCGGTTTCTAGATGAGTCGGTAAGTTAGATTTTCCTTTCCGATTCATGCTTCTTTGAGTTTTGTCTCTTATGGATAATTGGAAGATATTCTCCTTTTAGGAGGTTCGGTCACCTGACTTTCTCCTCCTTTCAGATTGACCGCAGCTCTCGGGACTCTTCGCTCATGACCCTCAAGACCTGGGTCAGCGGCTTCGGGAGGAACGTCGGGGCAGGGAAACCTTACGTACTTTCGAAGGATGTTTGCAGCGTTCTCTTCCCCGGCGCCTGGATCTCAGCGTCAGTTGCTGACGAGGTAGCTGCCCCTTTGATCGCTGGGATCCAGGAGATGACTCAGCCCTCCCAAGAAGACGTCGCTGCATGCGGAGAGGTCACCGAGGATGTTGCGGCTCTTAATTTGAATCTAGAGCCCATGAACGTGGACCTGGATCTCCAAGCAGGTAAGGGGGTAAGTGAGGCAGGTGATTATCTGTTTAGCTCTCCTTCTTCTTCTGCTTCTTCTTTCCGGGGATTCGTGAAATCCTCTTGCCTTATGGACGGTGCAAGGTCTACCGTCCCTAAGGTCAAATCTGTAAAGAAAAAGACCTTGAAGTCCCAGAAAGTCCGCTCCGGGGTTCCCTCGAAGACGTCACGTTCTTCTAGCCCCGTGCCGTCTACGAGCAAGGCCTCTACCTCTGGGAAGGGAGCACGACCCAAGCAAAGTAAGGAGGTTCCCCCCCCTCCTTCCTTTGATGCAGGAGCATTTGCCGAGCTTCTCATGCAGAAGTTCGACAAAAGAGTTGATGACAAGCTGTCGCAACTCTCGAATCAGCTATCATCCTCCAATGCTTCCGTGCTTTCCCTGTCACAGCAGATTAAGTCCCAAGGGACTTTAATCTCTGGTTTCATGCGTGGCGGAGCGGCCAACAGATCTTTCTCCGTTCCGGACACCTCCAGCCTTCCTCCCTTTGATAAGGGGGAACCCTTGGCGCCTGACCCTTTATGCTCCCCAGCATGAGGGTACCCTTACTATCGAGGGCCTAGGCACCGTGAGGTTGGAGGAACTCGAATTCTTCCCTCCTGGTCTGGAATCACCTTACCCAGGTTTTACCAGACTCACTGAGGAGGCATGGATTGGTCCGATAAGGTCCCCAAGGAAACTGTCATCTTCCCGAGGACCAGGCCCAGTCGGCTCTACTAAGGACTCTGTCGGAGTGGCAGGCGGAGAACACCAAACTCACCCCGGCCAAGGGTGTGTTTACGATGTTCTCTTTGGGAGAGGTTCTTCCCACCCCTTGCACCTCAAAGTGGCTTCCCTCACTAACCAAGCTTGCATGGAGGGTAAGCCCTTCCTCATCTCCGGAGACAGATCCCACTCTCTTGTCTTCCCGGAGACTCTCAGTTTTGGGAAGGAGCCCAGCCACCTTCACGGTTACTCGACTTGACCCTGACTGCGCTTCTAACCTGTTCAGTGAGCAACTGCCTAAGATCCCGGAGTCGCTCCTGAAAGCTGAAGCCGAGACTAAGGACAGGCTTAGCAGGTCCTTAAACTCTCTGACTTTGGCAGAAGCAACGTCAGTGGTCTACAGCGAAGACGCTTTATTCCAGGTGCTGACGAAATCTCTCTTAGCGAGTTTTCAGCAGGACCTGTATGACTTTATCAAGGCCGGTTGAACTGCCGAAAGCACATCTTTTCGGCAGCCACCATCCATCATGAGCCTAACAGGCTTATGAAAAGTTCCATCTGGGGAGCTAATCTCTTCCCCCAGGAAGAGGTTGATACGGTCCTAGCTGAGGCAACTAGGGCCAGTCAAAGTCTCCGCTCCCGATGGGGTTTATCATTCAAGAGGAAACAGTCTGAGTCCGCCGGAACCCACCCCAAGTCCGGGAAGAAGTTTAAGAAATTCAAACGGCTCCCTACTCAGACTGTCTTGCAGGCTGTCCAGGTTCCCGCCCCTGGTCATCCTTCAACCTCTCAGTCCCAACCTCAACCTCAGTATGTGCTGGTCCAACCAGCCCATCAACCTCTCGCTGCCCCTTCATATGTCTCTTCCCCGGCTTTCAACACTTCATATGAAAGCCAGGGTGCATTTTGTTCAATACAAAATGCAAGGGGAACTAGAGCCAGAGGATACTTTCGAGGTAGGGGAACACCTCGCTCCTCCTCCAGAGGAAGAGGAGGCAGAGGCTCCAGAGGAGGCAGACCCTCTCCCGCCCAGTGAGATATCTCAGGTAGGCGGGAGGTTGTATCATTTTCAGGGACCAGTGGAGCTTCAGTCTCTGGGCCCAGAGCAGAGTCTCCAAAGGACTGGGGTGGAGTTGGTGCAAGGGTCCTCCCCAGTCAGGTTCCATCAATCACCGTCCAAGGCTCTGAAGGACTTTGTGAAAGATCTATTACTAAAGAGGGCAATAAAGAAAGCGAGACACCTGAAATTTCAAGGCAGACTGTTCAGTGTTCCATAGAAAGGTTCCAGCCAGCGAAGAGTAATTCTAGACTTGTCTCGTCTAAATTCTTACATTCAATGCGACAAGTTTCGAATGCTTACAATCTTGCAGGTTCGGACCCTACTACCCCGTGGAGCCGAACCACCTCTATAGATCTTTCAGACGCCTATTATCACGTCCCGATTGCGAGAAGGTTCTCTCCTTATCTGGGGTTCAGACTGGGAAGTCAAGCATACTCGTTCAGGGTCATGCCATTCGGTCTCAATATAGCCCCCAGAATCTTCACCAAACTGGCAGATACGGTAGTTCAGCAACTCCGATCTCAGGGGATCATGCTAGCTGCATACCTGGACGATTGGATCGTTTGGGCATCCAACGCCAACGAATGCGGAGAGCGACAGCCATAGTAATCGGCTTTCTGGAATCTCTGGGCTTTAAAATAAACAGGAGAAATCCGCCTAGTTCCGGAGAGTCGCTTTCAATGGTTAGGGATCCAGTGGGACCTGTGTTCACACAAACTATCTCTTCCGCTGGCCAAACGGAGAGAAATAGCCAAGGCAACCAGACAGTTCCTCAAGAACAAGAAAGCTTCCCGTCGTACCCAAGAAAGAGTCTTAGGTTCTCTTCAGTTTGCTTCAGCGACGGATCTACTTCTGAAATCCAAACTGAAAGATATAAACAGGGTATGCGGAGCTGAGCCAGTGTCAGGTTCAGGGACAAGGTGTCTCTGATTCCGCCGATTCTGAAAAAGAGACTCCGGCCTTGGACGACAGTCAAGAGCTTATCGAAGTCAGTACCTCTTCAATTTCCTCCTCCGGCATTAGTAATTCACACCGACGCTTCCCTAAGCGGGTGGGGAGGATACTCTCAACACAAGAAGGTACAGGGGACTTGGTCCACCATGTTCCGCCAGTTCCAAATCAATGTCCTGGAAGCTATGGCAGTCTTTCTAACCCTGAAGAAGCTGCGTCCAAACAATCTGATTCATCTAAGACTGGTTCTAGACAGCGCAGTAGTAGTACATTGTATAAACAGGGAGGTTCCAAATCGAGTCGGATCAACCAGGTTATGATAGCAATATTCTCTCTAGTAAACAAACACCGGTGGCATCTGTCTGCTACCCATCTTGCAGGGGTCGAATGTCATTGCAGACTCCCTATCCAGGACAACTCCGCTGGAGTCGGAATGGTCCTTGGACAAAACATCATTCAGATGGATTTGCAATCAAGTTCGGGTCTCAAGTAGATCTCTTTGCAACAGAATGCAACCACAAACTACCTTGTTATGTTGCTCCCAACCTGGACCCTCTAGCTCACTCCACAGATGCAATGTCAATAGATTGGAACAAGTGGAAAAGGATCTATCTGTTTCCTCCAGTAAACATGTTACTGAAAGTCCTTCACAAGCTCAGGACATTCAAAGGTCAGATAGCCCTAGTAGCTCCCAACTGGCCGAAGAGCAACTGGTTTCCACTTCTTCTAGAGCTGAAGCTTCGGTGCTTTCAAATTCCCAACCCAAAACTGATGCAAATAGTACAAACTCAGACTGTGTCAGCTTCCTCAAGAATTCAGAATGCCCTGGCTTTGTGGATTTCATGAAGTTTGCAGCTCAGAAAGATGCTAATATTGATCCTATTAACACTTTGTTCCTAGAATCAGACAAAAGGGAATCCACTCTCAGACAATATGACTCAGCAGTAAAGAAATTAGCACTCTTCCTAAAAGAATCTGAAGCAACTGTAATGACCACAAATTTAGCAATTTCATTTTTTAGGCCATTATTTGAGAAAGGTCTGGCCTGAAGTACTATTACTACAGCCAAATCAGCTTTGAAAAAGATATTTTTACACAGGTTTAAGATTAACTTAACAGACTCTTATTTTTCGTCAATCCCTAAAGCCTGTGCTTGTTTAAGACCAATAACCTGCCCACATACGGTTTCCTGGTTCTTAAATGATGTTCTTAAATTAGCTTCAGAAACGGATAATCAAAATTGTTCTTTCATTAATTTATTGAGGAAGACCTTATTTTTAATTAGTTTAGCTTCAGGTGCTAGAATTTCCGAGCGGTCTGCCCTGTCTAGAGAACCCACCCATATTGATTTCCTTCCATCAGGTGAAGTGTTGCTAGCTCCTCACCCTAAGTTCCTAGCTAAGAATGAAGATCCTCGAGATAGGTGGTCTCCCTGGAAGGTCATCCCCCTCGCACAAGACCTGTCTTTATGCCCAGTCTTTACTTTAAAAGCCTATTTAGACAGGACCTCACAGATAACTTCAGGGCCTCTGTTTGTAAGGGAAGGGGGAGGAACTATTTCTATGAAAGCCATCAGGCAGCAGATCTTGTATTTTATTAAACATGCAAACCCAGACTCAGTTCCAAAAGTACATGACATTAGGCGGTGGCCACCTCCACTAACTATTTCCATTATATGAATTTCGAGGATCTTACAAAATATACGGGTGGAAGTCTCCGTAGTTTTCAAACGCCACTATCTGAAATCCCTAGAAGCTCTGAAGTTCACCACAGTGGCGGCAGGGAACATCGTTCCCCCCTCTGTTTAATTCTTTTCTCGTACTCAGTCACTCTCCTCCCTCCTACCTGCCTCATTTATTCCCTTTCGATCACCTCCAGGTCAGGCATACTTCACAGCCTGTCTCCTGACCATGTTATAGTTTTGTATTGTCTACTATGTTTAAATTTAAATACGTTTTTGTGCTCTTTTGTCTTGTGGAACATAGTTCCCCCACCTTAATCTTTTAAGTATATATTTAAGTACCTATATTATATGTTTATGTACTCCTTAGTCTTATGAATAGTTTTAAGTTTATGTACACCTTAATCTTATGAATAGATTTAAGTATCTATATTATATATTTAAATACCAATATTTTTGCTACCTGGATAATTAAAACTCTTGTGGATTTATAGTTTTATTTCTTTCCTCTACAAGTTTCTTTTATTGTTTCAGGATGGTATTTTGATTTCTCTGTTATTATTTCACCGGCTGACACAGGTATACTGTGGTTTCTGATTTTTAAATCTATTTCTTCACATTTTTTCCACTTTTTGTTTTTGATAAAACGTGATTGCTTGAGTTTTATCTATGGAAAATTTAAAGCCTACAGATGAGGCCCATTCATCTATTTTTACTATGCTTTTATTAATGATTCGTTCCGCATGTTTTATTCGGGATATCATTAATTGCTAAAGTAAACAGTGTGCCACTAAGGACGCTTCCCTGTGGAACACCATTTTCAAGTGGAAATGTTCTAGACAGATAATCATGAATTCTCACCTGAAAATTGTGATTTGTCAAAAAGTTCTGTATGAACCGAGGTAAGTGTCCATGGATGTTGTTTTGTAAAGTTTTTAATATAGCATACCTCCATGTAGTATCGTATGCTTTTTTCAGTGTCAAAAAAGACAGCGACAGTAATTTGTTTTTGTTCAAAACCTCTACATATATGGTCTTCTAAGTTACAGAGAGAATCTAATGTAGATCTGTTACACTGTGACCCAAACTGAGTGGGAGTTAAAATTTTATTTTCTCGAATGTGCCATGTTAGTCGAGCATTTACCATCTTCTCTAACAATTTGCATAAGCAGCTTGTTAAAGAAATTGGTCTGTAATTATTTACATTACTGGGATCCTTTCCAGGTTTGGGGATAGGAATTATTATAACTTTACGCCATTCATCTGGAAATAAATTTCAAAGCCATATATTATTATAAAACTCTAATAAGTATGACTTTGCCAAAGGTGCTAAGTGGCAGATCATCTCAGAACAAATATTGTCACTCCAGGGGCAGATTTATTGCTGTTCCAGAGAGCATATTCCAATTCTGACATATTAGATTTTCTATTATAATATATATCTTATATTGTTTCAAAATTTATTGTTATTAATTCTATTTTATTTTTTTGTGCAGAAGTGTTCATCTAAATTTTTATCACTACTTACATTTGATAAATTTTCTCCCATTATATTACTTATTTCTTTTGGATCAAGTGTTCTTTTCCCATATTTTAATATGGTATGACTAGGTGGTTTAACATGGGTACCATTTATTTTCCTGAATTTTTCCCATATTTTTTGTATGGGACTATTATTAGAGAGATCTGATACTTATTTCCTCCATGAAATGATTCTTCCATGAATTACTTCTTTTTTAAATTTTGCAGATATTTTGTTGTATATAGGTTTTAATGTATTGATTTCTAGTAATAATGAAGTCATTTTTGGTAAAGTTCTTTCTAATATCGGTAATTTTATATTAATTTTACTGAACCTTCTATTCAAATTATCTAATCGTCTCCTATTGAGTGTTTTATATTTATTAATTCTGTTAACTCATCAGACCACCATGGAACTTTGTGTTTTGTTGGATGGGGTTTTGACTTTGGTATTGCTTTATCAGCAGCATTTTTAATGAAATCAACAAGAAATTTATTAGTTTCATTTTGGTCTTTTAAATATTTTAATGGTGGGATATTTCTAGTGTGCATTTCATATCGCTCCCACTCTGCTTTATAAATGTTACAGTGAGGGACATGTTTTGCAGGATTAGTTTGCAATAAGGAAATTAATATTGGGAAATGATCACTGGTGTGCAAGTCATCAACTGTATTCCAATCCAATCTGTCAACTACACTTGTTGTACATAAAGTTAAGTCTACTGAGGAAAATGTTCCACGTGCTTTTGAAAAAAATATGTGCTAATTTCGTTATCATTTATACAGCACATGTCGTTTGAATCCATGAACTCTTCTATTTTACTACCTGTTCTATTTGAGTTTGCACAATTACAGTCCCATATTGGGTTGTGAGCGTTAAAATCACCTACTATTAATGTAGGTTCCTTGGTATTGTTAAGTAAATCTCTAAGTTTATCAATGTCGTAATTTATATAAGGTTGGTTATATAAGTTATAAATTATGTAATTATCATTTTTTATTCGTATTTCTATACTTGATATTTGCAAGTCAGTAAAATTTACAGGTACTCTGTCATAACATACTTTGTTATGTACATATATAGCAGTACCTAAATTTCCTTCTTCTCTAGATGTGGATACTACGGTATATTTACCTATTGTTGATATTGTTTTGTTGACATGTTGTAAACACAGTATCATTGGTTCATATTCCCCTAGTAATTGTTGTATTTCTCCCAAACGTAATCTGGTCTGTAGACCATTTACGTTCCATTGTATAATATAATTATTGAAAGTATAACGTTAGTGTGTTCAAGTGTTATTTTCTTTTTGTGGATCATCAATTTGCATTTTTTCTAAAATCCTATTTACAATATTTATTTATCGGGCAGTTGATGGTCCTACCACAGTACCCACTATTTAGCTTCGGATATAAACCCATGCCCAGCTATGATATCTTTTCTTATTTATCAGGTCCAATAAATTTTAGTAGCAGTGGAAAACAAACATATAATGGCTTGTGTGACTCTTGGACTTAAACCCGGGAGAAGGTTCCTGGGGTTCAAGAGCCCCCTCACCACGTCAAGGTGGTCCCAAATCGAGGGGGTTTTCTGACTATAACAGTGTTAATACGGCATTTGCTGGGCAGGATGGTAGGAGTAATGTTTGAACAACTTTGATTCCCCAGTTCCTAAGTAAGCCAGAAAAATAGGTTTCAATTCTAGATCAACAAGTGTAAGCCATCAAGCCACAAAGATTATTATTTGGTCCGTGTTACATAAAGTGAACTGTGTTCCGCAGTTTATTGTCAGAAAACAGTGTTCTAATGGATAGCCACAGAAGGAATGTTTAGTTCAGCCATTAGAATGGGTTGTCCATTTTGACCTTTGCAAGGAACTTTTAGCAGCTTTGGGTATTCCCAGTGGTAAAGCTGACAGTATGGATTTTGGATGCATTCATGCATCCATGAAATAATGTCATTGCAAATGGAGGGACCACATACAGTATTTATAGATGAATATGTGTTTCCTCCATTTGCTGGATAATAAAACTAACCCTAATAAGTAACCTTGATAAATGTTCTTTGCACCTATTGTACCAGCAGGGCAAGTGATCCACTAAATTAGGGGAAGATACTAGGCAGGCAGAGCAGTTACTGCCTTCCTCTCACTCTTCCTCACATTTTACATTGTAACATCCTTATGACACATGTACACTCGGCAAGGAAAGTGAGGATACAGTTTTTTTAAATCTTCGGACATATGTTGCTCAATAATGCGACATCTGGCAACTTTAGAAAGGGGAAGAGCTTCCGTCTTATTGTGTTTGTTTTTTGCTTGACCTCTTATAACTTTCAATCATAGTCTACGATAATGAAATCATTGATACTTAAATGCAGTAGTAAGTTTCACAGTATTCGTTCAAGTTGTAATTTGCAACGACATTTCTGAGCAAAATAAACATTTTTCGACGTAACTTACCAAGCAACCTTACACAAATGAATTTATGACACCACATTGAACGGAATGCTTGCATAATCGAAACACGATCTTCCATAATGAAATCAAGAGTTAAATTTGAGCAGTGTCCAACGAAAAAGAACGAATGCATTGTTATGATGAGAGAGAGAGAGAGAGAGAGAGAGAGAGAGAGAGAGAGAGTGTGCTGTTGTGTAAGCCTAGGCCTATATGTACTGTAGAGCTAATTTCATTATTTTTTTTTCTTTTAGAGAATGAGCGATACTATATTTGTAAAGTATGTTTTAGCAATGGAGAGAGAGAGAGAGAGAGAGAGTTGCTGTTGTGTAAGCCTAGGCCTATCGGTAGAGCTACTCATTTCATTGTTTTTTTCTTTTAGAGATTGAGCTACACTATATTGGTATAGTATGTTTTAGTAATGGAGAGAGAGAGAGAGAGAGAGAGAGAGAGAGAGAGAGAGCTGAGAGTGTAAGCCTAGGTCTATCGGTAGAGCTACTCATTTCATTGTTTTTTCTTTTAGAGATTGAGCTACACTATATTGGTATAGTATGTTTTAGTAATGGCGAGAGAGAGAGAGAGAGAGAGAGAGAGAGAAACTATGGCAACGTCAAGAAACATCCAGTTACTTGTGAAAAGCTCCTGCGCTGCCCTTCACATCATAGAGAACGCCCTTGCAGATTTAAATAGATTTGGTTAACCTACCTAGGTGTCACAACATTTACTGCCTTTAATTCCAGCTGACTTTAACACCGTGAAATACAAACATGAATGTGTAAAAATTAAAGAAATTATCATTACCTCGTATGATGATGGAATAATAAGCCTGTTCATAACGGAAAACGAGTAAATATTGCCGTTCTGATAAACAGTACTACACCGAGATATCCACATACTATCTTTTAGATCTCTATAAACGAAGTCATCTGAGAAATTCTGATTACTTCATTACATGCATGGTGTTTTTAAGTATCTGAACGTTTTTGTTTTGCAGATTTAATATATATGATATAATTTGCATTGTATTTTCATTTTCTAGAGTAAATTTACTGAGATTATGTGTTTTCTGTAAGAAAAAATTGAAATTCGATGAAGAAATCTAATGAAAACTGTATCTTCACTTTTCTTGAGTGTACACCCAGAGCCATCAGAATTTTGTAGGCAATTTGAACTCTTATTCCAGCAGCCTGCAAGAGTGTACATATGGTCTTTAGCCCTTTATCTTTTGTGCCAGTCAAGTCCAGGTGCCTCACTTTAAGTGCATGGGTATTTGACAGCTCAAATCTTATACATTTAAATTGGGATTAGAACACAAAAAATGAACCGAGTTGTAAACTGGAACCTACCTGACCTTCCTGTGCACATACACTCCTAACCTCTTCATCCTTAGGAGGGTTTTCTGGTCCATAATTCAGGGTTGGAAGTTACCAAGTGTCTGAGTGCCAGTGTCACTCGTATTTAAGGGCTAAAACATATATCTAATACAGTGCTGTATAAAGTTTGTAAGCTAAAGAATGATAAAGTAAGGCCACATGTCATGTTGACTAACCTATCAATTTTTGTTCTTATAAAAGTAAAGCAGGTATTGGAGCATTAACTGTTCAACAACTTCTTGCATTATATATTTTTTCCAGAAATTTTATCAGTACCAGTCTAGTTTTTGAAATACTGAATATCCTTCGATGTTCTTTTATTCATTGTTGTAACTTGTTATGTGATGAAAGATAACTTTCCTACAAGAAAAGGTTCAAGAAATGTATCACAGTTTATTTTATATCTTAACTTGAAAAATTTCAGTAAAAGAATAGAATTTTTTTTTGAGGAAGTGTGTTAGACTGATGTTTACGTAAGAAAATTCTTTTTTTTGTGGCCTAATCCAAGATCACTGCTTGTGTGATAAAATAATGATTTTCTTCAGTAGCAGCAGCTCATTGGAATCCATCTCACGCATTTTTCTCTCTTTTCTAGATGATACACAATCATCTGATAGATGTAACGTAATGTCCAGGAAGTGGTCTCACCATTATCTGTTCATACCCTACTTATGTTGCTTTACACGGAACTCCAGAAGAAAATATGTGCCTAGTAATCATTGGCTGATTAAAGAGTGTCGGGTTTCTTCATTTATGGCAGATTTTGAACGGGGAAAGAGAACTGCTCAGGTAAGTCATGCATTCTTTTGGCTTTATGGAATGCTTTTATTTATGTATGCACAGATTGCGTTAAGGGGTGAGCTGATTGCCGAATTTCAGGGAATTATCGAGTTTTAGTTTTTGACAACTTTTGAATGGTATATGTCTAAATAAACATGTCCTGAAATATTTTTGCTAAAAAAAATTTTTAAGTGGGTTTTTTACATTTTTGTTCACTGCATTTGAGCGGCATTGAGTGAAAAATTGTCACAAACTTTCTGTATGACTTTTTAGGTGGAAGTGAGAAATGTACTTTACTTTCCTACTAAAATACACATTATCCACGATAAAAACACTCTCTCTCTCTCTCTCTCTCTCTCTCTCTCTCTCTCTCTCTCTCTCTCTCTCTCTCTCTCTCTCTCTCTCTCTCTCTCTCTCTCTCTCAAAATATATAATATCAGAGTAAATATGTATGATGTATCTCAATATTGCCCTGTGACGACTTTGAGCAACAAGTTCCAAGACAATGTCTGTATGACTTGCCAGTTCTGGATAGTAGAAAGTGAGAAATTTACTTCAGTATCCTACTAAAACTACCCATTTTCTACAGTAAGCGCTTGTTCGTTCTCCAAAAAAAATATCAAAGCAAAGTAAATATATATCCATCTATCTCGATATTTTGAACTCGTCATCGGTTTGTATCACAGATGTACCATGCCAACTAGTATACATATATTTTATATTTCTTGACATTTTTTTACTGCTTATTTTTAGGAAATATGAAATTATATAAGTACATAATAGTTCCAAACACAATGTCGTGTTTCACCAATAAACCATTTTGATTTATGTGTGTTTCTGGTTCAAGCGATATCCTAGTGCTTTGTGACGCATTTCCTTTTTGGATTTCCTTACTGTGTAGTGCATTCACACAATTCCATTGCCATAAGCAAGAAAAGTACCACCCTTATGAGGGAGAAATTTGAATTATTGCGTCTTATAAGTTTGTTACAAGAGAGGGACGAAGCAGACGGTAATTGTCTCGCCTGGGATAGCAACAGCTCCAGAACACCCATATCTAGCTAAGGGGTTTGTTTTCCTATATTAGTGATATTCAGATTAGTGATAAGTGATATGCTAATTAGTGATTACCATTTTTCATAATATTATAATAATTATATAAAACCACAAAGCTTGATTTTACTGCAGTGAGTTGTTGTCTGACTCGTGACTTGTGTAACCTAGGCGGTACTATTTTATAAGTTGCCAGTACAGTGAACCCCCCTTATTCGCGGGGGATGCATACCACACCCCCCTGTGAATAGCTAAAATCCATGAATACTTAAAACCCCTGTAAAAAACACTTAAAACTGCCCATTTTGATAGTTTAAACACAAGAAAAACCCTCTAAAATGCTTATACCTGAGTATTTTAATAGTTTTATCACAAAAAGTGCATTTATTCATGAAAATTATATGAAAATACAGTAATTAGTGAATATTCCTCAGTGAAAAATACCGCGAATGGGGCGAATTTTCCACAAATGATGGCTGCAGTAGGTACGTTCCACAGAGAAACCCGCGAATGCGTGAGTCTGCGAATCATGAGAACCCGGATACGGGGGTTTTACTGTACACAATATGAAATTGTAACCTACATTTTTGAAAAGAGCTCATCATCAAATTACAACTTATAAGTTAAGACAATACTGGCCACCCTCCCTCCATAACTAGTGCCAGTTTGCAAAATTGTAACCAGTAAACACACCTAGGTTACATGGTATTATTTAACTTTGGCAACTTATAAGATTTTACCGCCTAGGCTTGGTGGTTCAACTTGATCCTCGCAGATGTTTGTTATTTGCCTCTCCAATATCTAAACTGAAAACACGTACAGTGGTAGCATATATAGGTTATGTGGAAAATTTATATTAATAGCATATATTTTTATAGGTTATGAAGAAAACTTTAGGGTGATGGGAACAAACCTTTCTTAGAATACCATGTCTTGGCCTAACCTCATTAGGGCATTTATTTTTATAATATATTTATTGTGAAAAAATTTTACACCGATAGCATATAGCCTACTATTTTTTATAGGTAGCATATACTATTTTTTGTAGGTTATGGAGAAAACATATTGACAGCATATACTGTATTAATGAATTTTTGTTATGAAAAACACTTTGCACTGATAAATACAAAATATATATATATATGTGTATGTATATATATATATATATATATATATATATATATATATATATATATATATATATATATATATATATATATATATATATATATAATATATAGATATGCACTGTATATATATGAATATCTTCTACTGTAATACTACAGTATAATATGAAGATAAATAAAAAGTTCCATAAAACACTATTTGAATGTTGCAACCATGTATTTTGAGCACTTCCTTCTGTGCCCCTGTTCACCGGTAAAATATGGGGAGATGATGTGTTACAAGAGTATATATACTGCCATACCTACATATGTTTTGTGTATATACTCTTGTAACACTTCATGTGTCCATATTTTACCAGTGAACATGGGCACAGAAGGAAATGCTCAAAATATATGGTTGCAATGTTCAAATAGTGTTTTATGGACTATTTATCTTCATATATATATATATATATATATATATATATATATATATATATATATATATATATATATATATATATATATATATATATATATATATATATTTTTATATTTATATTATATTTATATTTATATTTATACTTATATTTATATATATATATATATATTATATATATATATATATATATATATATATATATATATATATATATATATATATATATATATATATATATATATATATATATATATATATATATGAGGAGGAATCCCACATCCCCATAAATAGCTAAAATATTCATGTAATGCTTAAAACCCTCTAAAAACACTTAGAACTTTGGTCCATTTTGATAGTTTAAACACAGAAAAACCCTTTAAAAATGCTTATACCTGAATATTTTAATAGTTTTATCACAAAAGTGCATTTATTCATGAAAATTATATGAAAATACAGTAACCCCCTTAATCGCGTTCTCATGGTTCATGGACTCACGATTCGACATGGTTTCTCTGTGGA
Source organism: Macrobrachium rosenbergii (assembly GCF_040412425.1). Taxonomy (NCBI): domain Eukaryota; kingdom Metazoa; phylum Arthropoda; class Malacostraca; order Decapoda; family Palaemonidae; genus Macrobrachium; species Macrobrachium rosenbergii. Next base: position 47,995,664 of record NC_089760.1, read on the forward strand.
ACATATCTAGCCATCATTCGCGGGAAAATTCGCCCCGTGCAGTATTTTTCACGGAGAAATATTCACTAATTACTGTATTTTCATATAATTTTCATGAATAAATGCACTTTTTTGTGATAAAACTATTAAAATACTCAGGTATAAGCATTTTTACAAGGTTTTTCTTGGTTTTCTCCCAGGGTGAGGGACAACAGCATGGTAGTATGGCACGCGTTCAAAAGATGGCACGCGGTGTGCTTGCATATGGTTTTGCATGTGATTCTGAAAATGCAAAAGAAAAATCCTAACAAAACAAAAAGAAATTATATATATATATATATATATATAGAGCAGAGAGAGAGAGAGAGAGAGAGAGAGAGAATATGTATTGTGCATTATTATTCTTATCTATATGGTTTATTTCCTTTCAAATCATATGATTAAAAAGTAATTTTTTCCTATGATACATGAATTAAAACAAAAACGTTTCATATTCATGATGAGGGGTACGGTACATGATTGCATTGAGATGTAGGCTGGACGAGATGTAGGCTAGACGAGTATGATACATGAATTGTAACAAAGTTTCATACTCATCACGATGAGAAAACGTGATTGCATCGTGACTCTGCTGTTGTTTCAGTTACTCTTTAGCCACCTTACTTAACACCCTTCCCAGTTTAATTGTCGCCATGGCTACTGCGAAAAAGTCAAGCTTGATGTCCGATCATTTCAGTCGTCATGGACAAATGACTTTGGATTTATTCAGCAGAATGACCCGTGCTGTGTGTGCTCTCTGCTGAGAATGTCGTATCCGCACATCAAGTGTTAAAGACA